>NC_045442.1:52299759-52334864 GCF_002776525.5 Piliocolobus tephrosceles | reverse complement strand
CTGCCCCAGCCTTGTTCTTGGTGTTTGTAGCTTCCAAATGTGTCTCTTCACCTTCAGATGATAGGATTTTATACACAGAATGAACAAGCAAATTTTTTTACATTCATTGTTGCCAATAATTGCTTCTTTGTTTGTTCATTTATTTTAAAAATATATTTATTTTGTGAATCAACAATAAGAAATATAATTTTAACTAAATTATTTTAGTAGATAGTAACCTACGAAAATATTTTTAACATTCTGTGCAATAGGAAATATTTGAAAATGGGAACTTGAAACTCATTTTCTCAGCAATATCAAGAATGAATAGCTATAACTATAATAATTAGCATACATTTCATGTCTACTCTATTACATATTTTACACTGAGGGTTGATAAGCCTCATAATGTGGTTGTTAATGATGTTCTCAACTTTGTTAGTTTCTGCAAAAAAAGTAGGTTACTATGAAGATAAATTAAAACCACCCCTACAGAAGTTCACTTTGAAAAACCAAACTTATAAAAGGAGAATGTTTTACTTCCTTCACATCAGATTTTCCCAGACTAATTTCCAATACATGTTTGCCTAAAAGTAATGCTGAGATTGGAAAAAAAAAAAAGCACAATCAAATAAAAAGAAACACTTTTCTTGCAGTTCTTATTAGTGTAAAGGAAAGCAAATCAGAGGAAAAAAATTCGTTATGCACAAGTAATAAAAATGGAAGCAAAAAATCCAGCAGACTGAATCAGTGGCAATATATGAAAAGTCAAAGAATGGGCTTTGGAGGCACACTTGTGTTTGAAAATCAAGCTCACCCACTTACTAGTTTTGTTAACTTGGAAAAATTTACTTTCTGAGCCCCAGTTTTCTCATGTGTAAAATAGGTTTGATAATGCTTACTCCAGAAAACTGCTAGGAAACATATTACCTAATTCCTAAAAGCAGGTGATATAATGTAGAATCAATAATGTGTAATTTTTACTGTTAAAGCCATTTTTTAGATGAGCTGGATTTGCTGTCATGCAATCAGCAAAATAAATATCGTTTCTCTTCATTCTATCACATGATCCTACAGCTTTTCAGGCAATTTTTCTGGTCTGGGTAATAGTCGAATATTTAATAACATGTTCAACAAGGGCACTAACCAGTCAATCAACAGGACTGTAATGCTGGGGAGTCCCTCCTACACCAAGCACTAAAACGGTAGTTGCAAAATCGTGGTTCGGGTATGGGGTACCCAGAATATATCAGAGAAGTTCCTGGTGTGGCTAGAATAGTAGAGCACTTTTCAGCCACTACAGAAGACGTCATTAAAAAAAAAAAAAAAAAAAAAAAAAAAAGCCTATACTGCTACTAACAACACAAAAGAAATGAGTATCAATCTTGCTCTCAGAGGTGAATAATCATTCCCCCTTTTATTTTTTGGCATTTTCAAAAGCCTCGTTTGGTATACGAATAAAATTTTAACACCTTTGTTGATTTAATGTTCAAGATTGAATTTGGCTAATTAACCTGATATGGAAACCTTGAAGATGAAGGGGCCGTTCAGTTGCATAATATTTCTGCCTACACTCTGCCTCCTTCCTGCATCCTCCTTCTCCACTCCCTGTCTTGCTTCTGGCACTGTTTGGGTTGAACCAAAGCAGGAGAGGAGAGGTAACAAGTGTAAAGGGCTTACAAGACTGTAACTTTGTATTCTAGTACTAGTGCTATGTGTTCTTCAGGACCCCTCTCAGCACTTCCATGAGACAGGCCAAAGTGCAAACTTATACTGACCTTGTTAGATTTCCCTCTCAATTTCTATTTCAATATGTTTCAAAATAGCTCTATTTTGGGGAGACATGATACCCTGCCAGTCATCCCCTTGGCTGGGGTTACTTTGAATATGCTTTAAGCCTCACAGCTTTCTTCTGTCCCCTCAGGAACTTTGCACTTTTACTCTTCCAACTTGAAAGTGCAGATCACCACCGTCCTTTCTTCTCAATCTCCCACCAGAGGCAACTCCATCCACCCTCATACTCTTTAGCTTTTCAAGGCAAGAGTCAGGCACAAACCTGTAGCTTCTACTAGCTCCAGAGGACTCATATCAGGTTCACCAAATAGCTCTTTTGAAGCTGCTTTCTCATGGCTTGGATGTGGGGTATGGCGGGAGCTGAAAGCTCCCCTTTCTCTCTAATCTTGTCCAACTATCTTACTTATCTAGGGATGTACTATATGGACTGTTTTGCATACCCTGTTTTGAATTCCTTTGCATGAACTATTTGCATAATTAGACACTTCTTTTTAGACTACATGAAAAATTGCTTTTAGCTTTTGGGCCCCAAGTAAAATTGAAACACAATATCCCTCTTACTCTTACTATGCTGTATTTTTGAATAAGAAAAAGGAATTTTTTTTTTTTTTTTTTTTTGAGACAGAGTTTCGCTCTGTTGCCCAGGCTGGAGTGCAGTGGCGTGATCTCATCACTGCAACCTCTGCCTCCTCAGTTCAGGCGATTCTCCTGCCTCAGCCTCCCAAGTAGCTGGGACCACAGGCGTGTGCCACCATGCCAGGCTAATTTTTTGAGGAATACCCATTATCTGAAGCCTACTTCTGTCAATTCACCCATCTGATCCCCTGTCCAGTTCTGTTCCCTTGATGGAAAGACATTGCGATCATTTGGAGAAAAAGACACATTCTGGCCTTTTGGGTTTTCAGCATTTTTTCATTGATTCTTTCTCATTTTCATGAGTTTGTCTAGTTTTGGTCTTTGAGGCTGCTGACCCTTGGATGGGTTTTTTGTGGAGGCCTTTTTTGTTATTGCTGGTGGTGCCATTGTTGCCGCTTTCTGCTTGTTTTTCTTTCAATAGTCAGGTCCCTCTTCTGTAGGGCTGCTGCAGTTTGCTGTGGGTTCACTTCAGGGCCTATTATCTGATTTGCTCCAGTCCCTGGAGATGTCACTCAAGGAGGCTGGAGAACAGCAAAGATGGGTGCCTGCTCCTTTTTTGGGGACCTCTGACCTCAAGGGGTACCCACCTGATGCCAGTAGGATCACTCTCATATAGGGTGTCTGGCAGATCCTGTTGGAGGTCTCACCCAGTAGGGTGGCATGGAGAACAGGACCCTTTGTTCCTTGGTGGAGGGGTTGTGCTTTGCTAGGCAGAAACTCACTTGTCTGGGCTGCCCGGATTCCTCAGAACTACAAGGAGGAGAGCCTAAATCTGCTGGTCCGTAGAGACTGCAGCCACCACTCCTACTAGGGGCTTAGGCCCAGGGAGATCTGAATTCTGTCCCTGAGCCTCTAGCTGCAGTTATTGGAGATACTGCAGGGAAGCAACACACAATGTGGAAGAATGGGTCAGGTTTAGGCCTGAAGAGGCATTCTGGCTGCAGACTGCCACAGCCAGTGTGTTGGGCTGTGGGGACAAGTCTTGGGACCCAGCCATCCAGCCTCCCTGATTCCACCAGGGGAAAAGTGCAGCCTGGAGCTACAGAAATGGGTGCTGCCCTTCCCCCACCCAGGGAGTTTAGCTTATTAGGCAGTTGCCAGTCCCAGTGCTGACTGCTGCCTCTCCCCCAAGTAGTTCAAATGGCTTAGACAGCAGGCAGCTGCTGCTGGTATTGGTCACCCCTCCTGGCCAGGAGTTCCCTAGGCATAAGCAGATTCCAGCTAAGAGGCTGTAAGAATCTGCACATTCCAGGGTTGGGACACTAGGCCCCGGTGACGTGGGTTTGAGAGTGGGATCTTCCGATCCATGAGTTGCACAGTTATGTGAAAAACACAGTTTCTCCAACTGGGTGGCATGCTCACTCATTGCCTCCTTTGGCTGGGGGGAGGGGGTTCCCCTTCCTCCTGTTGCTCTCAAGTGGGCCCCTGCACCACACTGTTCTTCCTTCTCTCCGTGAGTCACGCCAGCTTCCTAGTCAATTTTGATAAGAGAACCTAGACACCTTGGTTGCCGGTGAAGGATTCACACGTTTATTATGTTTTTTGTTTTTTTTTTTCATGGGAGCCTCCGAATGCCACTGCTTCTAGTGGGCCATCTTGGCTCTGCCCCTTCCTTACACTTACACAAAAATTAACTCAAGATGGTTTAAAGACCTAAATGTAAAACCCAAAACCATATAAACCCTAGAAGAAAACCTAGGCAATACCATTCAGGACATAGGAATGGGCAAAGACTTCATGACAAAAATGCCAAAAGCAATTGCAACAAAAGCCAAAACTGACAAATGAGATCTAATTAAACTAAAGAGTTTCTGCACAGCAAAAGAAACTATCATCAGAGTGAATAGGCAACCTACAGAATGGGAGAAAATTTTTGCAATCTACCCATCTGACACAGGTCTGATATCCAGAATTTACAAGAAACTTAAACATGTTTACAAAAAAAAAATCAAACAACCCCACCAAAAATGGGCAAAGGATATGAACAGACGCTTCTCAAAAGAAGACATTTACACAGTCAACAAACATATGAAAAAAGCTCAACATCACTGTTCATCAGAGAAATGCAAATCAAAACCACAGTGAGAGACCATCTCACGCCAGTCAGAATGGCAATTATTAAAAAATTAGGAAACAATAGATGCTGGCGAGGCTGTGGAGAAATAGGAACACTTTTACACTGTTGATGGGAATGAAAATTAGTTCAACCATTGTGGAAGACAGTATGGTGATTCCTCAATGATCTAGAACCAGAAATACCATTTGACCCAGCAATCCCATTACTGGGTATATAACCAAAGGAATATAAATCATATTACTATAAAGACACATGCACATGTAGGTTTATTGCAGCACTATTTACAATAGCAAGGACTTGGAACCAATCCAAGTGCCCATTAATGATAGACTGGATAAAGAAAATGTGGTAGCTGGGCGCGGTGGCTCAAGCCTGTAATCCCAGCACTTTGGGAGGCCGAGACGGGCGGATCACGAGGTCAGGAGATCGAGACCATCCTGGCTAACACGGTGAAACCCCGTCTCTACTAAAAATACAAAAAACTAGCCGGGAGAGGTGGTGGGCGCCTGTAGTCCCAGTTACTCCGGAGGCTGAGGCAGGAGAATGGCGTGAACCCAGGAGGCGGAGCTTGCAGTGAGCTGAGATCCAGCCACTGCACTCCAGCCTGGGCGACAGAGCGAGACTCCATCTCAAAAAAAAAAAAAAAAAAAAGAAAATGTGGTAGATACACAGCATGAAATACTATGCAGTCATAAAAAGGAATGAGAGAAGGAATGAGATCCTGAACTTTGCAGGGACATAGATGAAGATGGAAGCCATCATCCTCAGCAAACTAACACAGGAACAGAAAATCAAACATCACACGTTCTCACTCATAAGTGGGAGTTGAACGTTGAGAACACATGGACACACAGAGGGGAAAAACACGTACCAGTGCCCGTTGCAGGCTGGGGTTGAATGGAGGGAACTTAGAGGATGGGTCAATACATGCAGCAAACCACATGGCACATGTAGACCTAGGTAACAAACCTGCATGTTTTGCACATGTATCCCATTTTTTTTTTCTTTTCTTTTTTTTTTTTAGAATACAGAAAAGAAAAAGGAATACTGTTTTCTCTTTTTCCTTTAGCAGTTAGGAAATCATCCTCCTATCTTACTCAAATTTCCAGTCACATTTATTATATCAGACATCTATGAACCATCTTTAAACATCAGGAAACAAATTAGGTCCCAACAGTCTTAACTGGGATTTGCCTTTTGTAGTGATTTGAGGGAGAATAGCAGGCTGTAGTTTTCAAACTTGGGAAGCCTATTCTCTAAGAAGCAGCTCATTTGTTTTTGATGAAATGAAGAATATAACCATTCAGCACAGGCTCTGCTGCCTGCCCTTTGAAATTTTCATTGTACCTCCTGTATTGGTTTTCTTCCTTTTAACTGACTTGAATCACTGTCTTGCTGTAACCCCTGAATTCTATGTAGTCCATTTCTCTGGATGGCTTACCTGAACTTTCATCCTATCCTTTGGCTTTGCCTCTTGTGTGATGATGCCACCCCAAATGGCCAAAAAATGACAGTGTGTTCAATGTTGGTTATCTCTCTTAAATTTTTTTCAGGTAGATTTTTTTTCCTTCATTTTTCCTCTTCTTTATTGTATTGTGAGTTCATATTTAAGCAAGAATTCTATGCACCATTATAATAATAAATAAAAATCTGGAGATACTCTCAATATAAAACAATAAGTATTTAGCAAAAGTTGCTAAAAAATATAAGTAACATAAATATAAATATACAAAATTGCTGAATAGTGATAGATTACAAAATAGTATGTTTAGT
The DNA here is from genome assembly GCF_002776525.5 of Piliocolobus tephrosceles. Taxonomy (NCBI): domain Eukaryota; kingdom Metazoa; phylum Chordata; class Mammalia; order Primates; family Cercopithecidae; genus Piliocolobus; species Piliocolobus tephrosceles. The sequence goes on along the minus strand of NC_045442.1, from coordinate 52,328,605 downwards.
ATACAAAAAGTTAAAGTGTATTAATAATTGAAAATGTATCTTCTAAGAACTCCTAATTTAAAAACTTAGAAAAACAGAATATTACATTTAGCTTTAAAATAGAGAACAAAAGGAGAATTCAGAAAAGAAGTAAGCTCCAAAATAAAAATCTTACAAAATTCTAGATAATTTTATGTTTTTAACTTTTGTTTACAATATTTATGTTTTCACAAAGCAATAGTCACTAAAGAAGACAAAGTACACACACTCATAAACAAAGTAACATACACAAACTGTAGTCATCATCCATGAACCACTGCATCCCTCAGGTGTACAACCTTTCAAACTAATTTTAAAGTGTGGGTGGCTAAAATTCATATCTACATAAAAATAAACTTATAAACCTGTCTGCTCTATATGTACAAATAGATGGAAGGGGAAAAAGAAAATAAAACCCCAAATTTTGAAGTTCTTTATAGTCTTTCCAATTATTCAAAACAATAAAACAAGTATAGATAGATAGGTTAGATAGGTCTTTCTTTTATGAGAGGCATTAATGAGAGCAAATATATAAATAAAAGCTCTAAGCTTAGCAGAAAACCGAGAATAAACTTCTCCAGCAGAGTAAAATGATGGAATTGAGTTTTGAAGAACATAAAGAAATTAATGAAGTCAGAAAAAATAAATATGTTGGTAGATATTAAGGGATGCGTGAGTAAGTGTCTAACTTGAGTACAGGCATCAAGCTACGTCATATGGCATTCCAACACATGATGAGTACACCTCCTGCTGTTTTTGAATTCTTCATTAAAAGCTGCAGGTACAGAAATACCTCTGAGTCCTTCAGAGTTAAATCAAAGTGAGGAAGGAGAGGTAAAGGCTGAAAAGAACTTACATGACTGGCAAATGATTTGGTTTGGTTTTGATTATGGCAAGGGAGAATCCAAGACAATAGGCTGAGTTCCATGTAGGGATAAAGTCTCAACAGAGGAAAGAGGATAACCATGGCAATTATAAGATGAAGTCAGTTTTCTAGATCATGAACAGAAGTAACCATTACAATGAAGTCCACAAAGAAATTCATGAAAAAAATTAATATTATTCGACTTCTCTCAAATCAGAAAATAGATTTAGTATTTTAGTAATTTTTATTTATATTTATTAATTTATATTTTCAATCTAGCTGAATAATAAATGTACCTCATCAAAATGAATTCATAACAAAATGTCATCAAAATAAATTCATAATAAAATACTATGTTGTATCTTATTACAACTTAATTCTCTACATTAAATTATTTTAAGTTTTTCTTTTTCTTTTTCTTTTTTTTTTTTGAGACAGAGCATAATTCTGTCACCCAGGCTGGAGTGCAGTGATATGATCATATCTCACTGCAACCTCAACCTCCTAGGCCCAAGGGATCCTCCCACTCCAGTGCCGCTATACCCAAAAAGTTTTTGTAATTTTTGTGTTTTTTGTAATGACAGGATCTTGTTAAATTGCCCAAGATAGTCTCAAACTCCTGGCCTCAAGCAATCCCCTCAAAGTGGCCTCCTAAACTGCTGGAATTACAGGAATGGGCCACCACACCTGCTCTAACTTCCTAAATTTAACAATACAACATGAATAAGGTACCAGTGAGTTTGTTCTAAAATACTCAAGAAAACAACTTACAAATCTAAAAAAACAAAAACGAACAAACAAAAACCCCACAAATATGTTTTGGAGAAATTTTCTTTAATAAATTATTATTTCAGTTCAATTTTATTCTAAATATGTTTTCAGAAATATTTGTGTTGGAAACACAAGAAAACAGGGTAACAGATTACCCGCTACACCCTCTAGAAGGAACACAACCATGCCAACCTATGTTAGACTTTTGACCTCTGGAACTGAAGGAGAGTAAAATCTGCATTGTTTTACGTCACTGTGTCTGTGGTAATTTGTTATAGTGCCAATAGGAAATGAATATAATATCCACTGAAAAACATCTAGAAATAATGAACAATTCATTTCCAATGTGTCCACTAGACACTTACATTCTAGAATCTGAACACAATTTTCTATCAAAAGAAATCAATCAGGTATCCCTGGAGAAATGACTGATTGAGGTATGGGTTAGAAAGTATACAAGATGTTGCTATAACATCTTATAAAATCAGATAGCAAAAGTGGTATGAGATGACTAGTGTCATGTTAAAAAGTCCTAGAGACCAATTTGAAGAGTTTCTCCTTGGATACAGTTGAGATAATTTGACCATCAATAAGAATGATAACTGCAATAGATTGAAATTTATCAAACATATTTAAATTTATGAGTACATAATGATATAAAAAGCCAACACCAACCAAACAAACCAAAACCAAACAAAAAATAATCAATGGTTATAATTAGAGAGCAACAGGTAGCTAACTCATGATATTAAATACTGGGTAAAAAAAGAAAAAAATCAAAGAGGTTATCTCTCCTTACTATAAAAACTGTACCTCAATTCAAATAAATAATTGATAAGAAAAAATTATAAAATTATGCCAATTACTTTATGAGAAATGGTAGAAATAGAGTATCTCCATAATCCAACTTCCAACAACATATTGGCCCCTAGAAATATCATCAATGGCTGTCAACAACACATAAACAGAGACAACCAGATGTTATGTGTTTTCTGATGGAAATGTATACCATCTAAGAAGTATTCTTTCCAAAAAACTGATCCATCTCTTTAAAAATATTTTTCTCATAAATATAGGAGACAATCTAACGTTCAGCACTTACGTAAGGTTACATGTAATACACAAATTCTGAGATCTCTATTGACAAATTACTTGAAGTTAAGTAACTTTTTTCAGATATTAGATTATTCCGATGTCTATTTAAAACATTCTTGTCTTTTAGAAGATACATGCTACATACTTTCATCATTGTAAATTACAGATAAAAATGGCAGACATTTGCTTTAAAATGAATCAGTACAGAAGTACAGATGCATTAAGATTGGCCCTGAGTTGACAATTCTTAAGGTGATGAAACAACTTTTTTATGAGTTTGAAGTGTACCCTGATGAAAAAGTTTTAAAAATTATAATTATTTTCATAATTTCTGTAAAAAAAACTGAGATAATCAAATAACAAAGTGTATCTTCTAAATAATCATACATGCCATTTTAAAGTTAGGCACTATTGCAAGTAGCATATGAATAATTTTGGAGACACAATGAGGAGACAGATATATCCTAAGAGTACACACTTGTATATATTCCAAGAGTACACACCTATACAGCAATGAGCAAACAATGAAGGTTTTAAAACTGTACAACTGATTGCTTATTTTAAAAATTGGCCTGATCTTGATGTGACTTGTATAAAATCAGTTATTTCACTATTTTGCTGGTGATTCAAACTAGTAGTTTGAGTTAATTTTTGTGTAAGTGCAAGGAAGGGGCGGAGCCAAGATGGCCAACTAGAAGCAGTGGCATTCTTGGATGCTTTTGTATAACCCATCCTAAAACTAAAGAGAAAACTTTGCTAATACACACAAAGAAAAAATTGACAACTCACAGGCAATCCTTGGAATAATTGTGTGAGACGAACTGAAGTAGATTTATTTCTCCCTGAAATGATGAATGAGGTTTAGCTGCTATTGAAACCTTTGAAGGCTGTTAACTTGAATTATAGATACTTCTAAAGATAACCTCTTCTGAGCTCTTTCACAAATTTCTGGAGGTCAGACATCCTAAATGGGTTTCAAAGAGATAAAATCAAGGTGTTAATAAGGTTGGGTTCCTTCTGAGGCTTTCAAGGAAAATACATACTCTTTCTTCTTCCTGCTTCTGGAGGTTGCCTGCACTCCTTGGCTCATGATCCCATATTCCATGTGCAATGTCAGCAGTATAGCACCTTCAAATATCTGACCTCTGCTTTCATCTTTACATTTTCTCTCCGACTATGGTCTTCCGGGGCTTCTCTTATAAAAATCCTTATGATTACATTAGACTCACATGGCTAATCCAGAATAATCTCTCATTTCAGGATCCTTAATGTAATCACATATGAAAAATCATTTTGCCATGTAAGGAAACATATTCACAGGCTCTGGGTTAAGACTTGAACATCTTTGGGAGGTTATTATTCTGTCTATGGTACATTTACTTTAATACAAATAATGAACTGCTTCACTAAGAGTATCAAAGTACTCTAAGCAGCTCACTTCTGCTTAAGATTACTGTCTGTGAAAGATTGACCAGGCACCATTAGATTACACAGAAACCCAAACAGAGGCAGAAAAAACTCTATGTAAAGGTAATTTAATTATATATATAAAGAAATTATATATGCATAAATTATACATATTTTATATAGATATGCTTTTATATATATATATATATATAAAATATGTCTTTATCCTCTCACTCCACTACAAGCATAATATATTAAACGATGAGTTCTTTTGTTTTTTTTTTTTCTTGAGATGGAGTCTCGCTCCGTTACCCAAGCTGGAGTACAGTGGCATGATCTCGGCTCACTGCAACCTCCACCTCCCAGTTCAAGCGATTCTCCTGCCTCAGCCTCCTAAGTAGCTGGGCTTACAGGTGCCCACCAACACGCCTGGATAATTTTTTTTTGTATGTTTCATGGAGACGGGGTTTTGCCCTGTTGGCCAGGGTGGTCTCGAATTCCTGACCTCAGGTGAGTGATCAGCCCACCTCGGCCTCCTAAAGTATTGGGATTACAGGCGTGAGCCACTGCGCCTGACCTGACACTGAGTTTTCTATTACTAAATAAGTAAATTTAAAAAGTCATTTAAATCAAATTGTTCTAACCATTCTATTTTACTTTCAAGGAATATGATTGACCCTCCTGTTTGCTATGCATTCCACCTATGATTTAACAGAATGATCTGAAGTCATGGCACATAAATTGAACTCTTTCTGTCAGTTATTTAACACAGGTAGTATCGGGCAGGTTGCAACTTCTCTGAGACACAGTTCCCTCTAAGAAAGCAAATGAACTCATGGCCACCCTCTATGTCTGAAATTATAAAAAAACTAGAAGAGAATAATGTGAGGAGAAATTTAAATTATATTAAATCAATTAAAGAAAACCACTGGACGGCCTAAAAATTAATAGGAAAGTGATACCTAGACATTAAAACTGCACTGCTATAGTTTGGATTTAATAACCTGGTAGATGAAATCATATGTGAAAAATCTCCAGTATCTATATGGAGTTTAGAGGTTTAAATATTATTTTTTATGCATTTCTAAAGATGATCCCCATATAAGCTTGAAAAATACATACCAAAAAAATACAATTTACTTTCTCTACACGTGAGGAAACAAAGCTATATTTCACATTTTTCATTTATTTCATTTATTTATATATTTATGTAATAAGCACAAATTTATTTGGCACCTTTTATGTTCCAGGCAATGTGCTGGATGTTAGGTATTCAGTAGCAAGCTAAAGAGCCAAGATATTTGCCTTCACTGGATTTATTTTACATTCTAAAAAGAGACATCCACAAAACAAATGTGTGCAAATAAATGTATAGTCATAATTTGCAAAAAGTGTTATGAATGAAAGAACTAAGTTATATTACTCAGGGTTCTCCATACACACACACACACACACACACACGTATATACAGAGACAATACACACACACACATATACACACACATATACACAGAGACAATTTTTTATATATATATGTATGTATGTATACACACATATGTGCACACACACACATTCACTGGGGTAGAGAGAGAGAGATTATCAGGAATGGGCTTATGCAGTAATGAAGGCTGAGAGGTCCCACAATCTGCCCTCTATAAGCTGTAGACCCAGGAGAGCAAGCCAGTAGCATAGTTCCTGTCCAAGTACAAGTGAGGATGATGTCACAACTCATAAACAATCAGGCAGAGAGAATGAATTATCCCTTATCTCGTCTTTTGTTCCATTCAGGCCTGCAACAGATTGGGTAAGTAAAGCCCACTCACATTGGAGAAGACAATCTGCTTCATTCAGTCTACTGATTCAAATGTTAATCTCATCCAGAATCACCCTCACACTTATACCCAGAGTAATGTTTAACCAAATATTTGGGCATCATGTAGCCCATTCAGGTTGACATACAAAATTAACCATCCTATAGATGCTATAAAAATAGCTAGAAAGGCCCTTTTTTGAAGGCCTTGAGATTGGAAAGATAAAAAGGAACAAGTCAAGTGAGAAATGAGAAGAGTGTTCCTGGCAGGGGGAACGTGACGTTTGAACCTCCCATTTGCTAGTATAGCTCAGCTCTATTAGTGGCATTGCACGGCTCTGTTTGTCTCGGGAGGGTATGTTGGGGAGTCTTTCAGGTCTCTATCACAGATCTCACTTCCTCAGAGCATGACCTTTATAGCTATCTTTACTGTGAATCTTTACATAAGACTATAAAGTAGAAGATACTGAGAGGGTGAAAAGAGAAATTGGTCATGTTTAATACTTTTGAGTACATGCAGATCTCAAGTACAGGAAATTACTGTCCAGTCTTAATGCTCTGTACATGGATTTTTTGGGGCCAAATCACCCAAGGTGAAGAGACAGGTGTCACATCAGTAAGATGTTCCATATACGATGGCTCAATTTTATCTTGCAATGTGACACTCACTAAGTTATCTTATATCATGGCAAGAAGGTGATAACTCTGTGGGGTTTCCTGGGATGCAGAATTTCCTCTCTCTCTCTCTCTCTCTCTCTCTCTCTCTCTCTCTCTCTCTCTCTCATTTTATTTAGCTATTTATTTTATTTTTATTTGTTTCTTAAAATTGTATTCTGCATGAAGAAAACCTATTAGACTTTTCATAAAATCACTGAAAACATGTATGAGTGCCTTGAAGTTTCAAAGCCTGTCTCATTTATTGCATAAAAGTTTTCCCCCCTTGAGGAAAGATTAAAGTATTTGGTGTGAAAATGAGAGAAATAGAAAAATGAAGCACTCAAAAAAATGTGCCATTCTTATGCCATTCAAATAATCAACATTTCCACAAGTGTTTGATTTCAAAGGAAATTGTCTAAGGAAGCAAAGATAAATTTACTAAATTGATTATGTACTTCTAGTAGGCCTCATTTCCAATTGTAGCTAAATGTAAGATGGTGAAATTATAAGCAAAGCAGAATTTTATATATTACTGAGTGCAATTTTAGGATTTGAAACTCCATTGTGGCAAATCTAAGGAGATTAATTTTATGGTAATAGAAGATGGAACATGTGCCTCATATTCACTGCATATGAAGTTAGTTTTGCTTACAGACTCTCAAGCCTGGTGACTGAAAATGGATATGGATAATTCCAGAGTAAGAGCCTAACCCACAATGTAATCAGAAGTGTTACTGTCATTAACAAGTAGTTCTAACACAAACCTAGAAGTTAAAAGGATCTATGTTTTCATGCTTATCCCTTTCTTTATAAATTTCTACCTTTCAGTATAGGCTTGAGCCCAGGAGTTTGACATCAGCCTGGGCAACATGGCAAAACCCTCTCTCTACAAAAAGATACAAAACTTAGCTGGATGTGGTGGCACACACCTGTAGTCCCAGCCACTGAAGAGGCTGAGACAGGAGGATCCCTTGAGCCCAGGAGATGGAGGTTGCACTGAGCCAAGATTGCATCACTGCACCAAAAAAAAAGAAAAAAAGAAAAACAACAAAAAAGACTCAGCTTTAGCATCACCCATGTTTCATCTCTGAAAACATTCCATGCAATTATTTGAACAAAGGACCAATGATAATTTTAGTTGTCAATTCGGAGGGTGTATTTGGATGAGATAAACATTTATTTATTTATTCATTTTTTAATAATTTTTTAAATTTGAACTATTATTTTAGATAACACAGAGTACACATGCAGGTTTGTTATATAGGTATATTGCACCCAGATGGTGCATATAGTAAAATAGGTAGTTTTACAACCCACATCTCCTTCCTTCTCCCCACTGGTAATCAGCAGTGTCTATTATTCTCATGTTTATGTCCATGAGTGCTCAATGTTTAACTCTCATTTATAAATAAAAACATGTACTGTGTAGTTTTCTTTTCCTGTGTTAATTCTCCTAGGATTATGGCCTCCAGCTCTATTCACTTAATGCAAAGGACATGAGATCATTCTTTTTAAGACTGAATAGTATTCCATGGTGTATATGTACCCCATTTTCTTTATCCAATATATTCATTGATGGGCACTTAGTTTAATTCCATGTCTTTGCTACTATGAATGGGGCAGTGATAAACATATGAGTGTATGTATCTTAATGGTATAACAATTTAGTTTTCTTTGGGTTTATAGCCAACAATGGGATTGCTAAGTTGAATGGTAGTTCTAGTTTAAGTTCTTTGAGAAATCTCCACACTGCTTTCCACAATGGCTGAATTAACTTATATTTAAACCAACAGTGTATGAGCATGTCATTTTCTTCCCAGCCTCACCAGCATCTGTTGTCTTTTTACATTTTAATAATAGCCATTCTGACTTGTGTAAGATGGTAGAAATTAACATTTAATTTGGTGATCTTTGAGTAAGCAGACTGGCCTCCATAATTTGGATGGGCCTCATCCAATCAGCTAAAGGCTTAAATGGAACACAAAGACTAGCTTCTCAGACTGCCTTCAGGCTTCATCTGCACATCAGCTTTCCTGGGTTTCCGCTTGCCAGTTTTCAGATGAAACTGAAACATCAGCTCTTCCAGGTCTCAAGCCTGCTGGTTCAGCTCACACTTCAGATTTTGGACGTTCCAGCCTCCATAATCATGTGGTCTAGTTTCTTATAATAAATCTCTTTGTATATATATAAACAGTTCTGTTCCTCAGGAGAACACTAATATAGGACCTGATATATATTTTTCTAGAAAATAAACACAAATATTGAAATATGTAACTTCATTAATATAACTGCATTGCTTTTACAATACATTTTCATTCTGTCAAACATAAAAAAAAAATCTGACAGTTTGGATTAATCCCATTTATTTGTAAATTTCTGCAGCCAACTGAAGATTTTTCTCTAACTCTTTCCACTCTAGAAAGATTCTAAATCCTAGGGGCTTTTCACAGTGAAAGAGTGATAGCACAGGAGAGACAACTATGACTTGGACATTTTTCTGAAGACTGTCTATTTATTTATCCAAATTTACCATTCAAATATCTTTTGTTGAGATCCATATTTTAATAATTTTTCTTCTCTTGTAATTTGCTTTCTCATTTTTGTGGGATGTATTTTCCATTAGCTTCCTAAAAACTGAAGCATTAGAAAAAAATATTTGAAACTTTGCAAATGTTTTTTCTACTTTTCCTTTTCATGCTAGTTTGGGCATTAAATCATATGTTGAAAGTAATTTACCTCAAGTAAATGTAAATTTCAAAAATAAAATATTTTTCAGTTATCAAAATGGAAAAATTTTTAAAGTGTGGATATTACTATGGTAATAATTAGTATAATATAATGGAAATTATTATAATGTTTCTAAAAAATTATTTTACTCCAGTATTTATAGTCATTTTACTTCGTTTTGTTTCTTTCAGAAAATATTACAAATGAAAAACCTGAGAGTGTTGGCAAAGATGTTTGGTATATTTTTAATTTAATCTACATAATTTCCAAATGATTATTTCCAGCCCAAATCTCTATTTAATGTATAAACTGTAACATTTTGAATATTAACTTTACCTCTAATTTTTTCAAGTTCTCATCCTATACACATTTTAAGCCAACAGTTACCTCCTTCATAGATATATACTAAAGACTAATGAGGTACATTTTAAAAGTTATCTTTTCATTATAACTTTGCCGCATGTTGGGCAGTTGGACTTGTCTCTAGAGAAGCTATAGCTATTAGCTTTGTAAAGTAGAAATAATATCCTATTTTTAAAAAGGAAGGATTTTGTACATTTGGGAATTTTTTTTTTTTTTTACTAATTAATGACTGACCATGTCACTTAGATTTGATAAAAATGTACCATCTTTATTTTTTTGAGAAAGAATGGAACACACAGTTGAAAAATAATGTGATTAATGTAAACTTGCGTAAGTGTTTATTCAGCACATAATTATTCCCCAAAGCTCACAAATAGGGTTACTACATATGAATACAGTATAAAGTGGGAAAAACCACTCATTAATTAAGCAGCAACATGGAAAAATAAAACAGGCATTCTAAATCCTAAGTGATGACTTGTTAGCTGTGTTCCCATATCTAAGTCACTTGACAGCTCTGGTTCTTGCCTCTGAAATGGAAATTAAATTTCCTTTGGAATTTGGGGCCTTTGGGAGATGATTAGGTCATGAGAGCTGAGCCTCATGAATGGAACTAGTGCCTTTATAAAAGAGGACTAAAGGAGCTCATTCCCAGTTTCCAACATGTGAAAACAGGGGCAAAAAGATCACTGTCCAAGAACCAGTAAGCAGGCCCTCACCAGATACCTAATCTACCGCATCTTCATCTTGGACTTGTCAACCTCCTGAAATGTGAGAAGTAAGTTGTTGTTTATAAACTACCCAGTTTATAGTAATTTGTTATAGCAACCAAAAACTAAGTCTTATGGTTTTTCAAATTTGTTTCACATTGTTCGAGCTCCACTTATTTTCACTAGTGATATAGAGAACATCCCTTGGATTACAAATCCAGTCATTCAGCAATGGTTAATTACACAATGAACTTCTGTGTGTAAGTTTTTAGGAACGAGAAATGCTCACATACATTTCTTATTCTCCCTTTTTATTCATTCTGCAATTATTATATTCATTTTTGTATACTTACATATATTTTTCATGAGAAACATAGCATTGTTTCATAACTGTTAAATATGGCATTATATATTTTTAAAATTTAAAAATGTTCTAATTCTTTTAATTTGTTTAATAACTACCCCACATGCACAAACACATATCCAAATGTCTTTCCTTCCCTCAGTAGAGTAATTTAATGTGTGTGTACATGTATTTATTTTATAATGAAAAGAGGCACTGATTAATAGAGTGAAGTTATTAATGCAATTTATGTCCCTCACTCTTAAAACACAAATGATTATTTCCCCAAAGTATTGTTTAGTGTTAATATCTGTCCATGATTCATTTTTCTACACAGAGAAATGAGATAAAAGCATTCCAGTATTTATAATAGGAAACAAAATTTCATTCCCAACGAACAAATAAAGCATGACACAAAAATGGTCTAGGAAGAGTAAAAGTGATCTAATCAATTATTAAATAAAGGAATGTGACCTCCAGTACAATGATTAAATAATTTTGGATGGTTCAAAATTATGGAATCATGTTGTATTTCCAATTGGTAAAATGTGTGTACTAATCTTCTTGGACTGCCATAAAAAATGCCACAGATTTGGGCGGCTTAAGCAAAAGAAATTTATTTTCCCACTCTTCTGAAGCCTGAATGTCCAAGATCAAGGTGCTGGCACAGTTGTTTTCTGTTGGGATCACTCTTCTACGCTTGCAGACTGCCACCTTCTTGCTGTGTCTTCACATGGTCTTTTCTCTGTGTGCATGTATTCCTAGTTTTTATTATTATTACTGTAAGAACAGTAGTCTTACTGGATTAGGGACCCATTTAACCTCAATTACCTCCTTAAAGTCCCTATGTCCAAATACAGTCATTTTGGGATTAAGGACTTTAACATATGAATTTTGGTGGGAGATAATTCAGTCCAAAACAGTATGGACTTAAAAAATTATTATAAAATACTGTTTATAATAGCAGTGACTACAACTCTAATTTAGGGTCAGTACTCTTGGACTACCCACATATATGTTACTATCAGTCATCTCAGCCATTTTTTTTTACCTAATAGATTGCAGATTTGTTGAAAAATGTATCTAGGGAGATTGCTTACGTTATATTTCATTTAGTCCATATTTTGTTATTTATGTCCTGCCTCCTTCCTAAATAGGATTGGAGGCTGCTCATTTTTTCTCTGTATCTGGTGTGAGATAACATTTTTTTTAATCAGTATAAATTGTTTTATTATGATGATGATGACACTTTTTAAGTTCTGGGGTACATGTGCAGAACGTGCAGTTTTGTTACATATGGATACATGTGTCATGGTGGTTTGCTGCAACCATCAACCCATCACCTACACTGGGTATTTCTCCTAATGCTATCCCTCCCTTAACCACCCACCTACCCCGGGGTGTGATGTCCCCCTCCCTGTGTCTATGTGTTCTCATTGTTCAACTCCCACTTATAAGTAAGAACATGCAGTATTTGGTCTTCTGTTCTTGCATTAGTGTGCTGAGAATTATGGTTTCCAGCTTCATCCATCTCCCCGCAAAGGACATAAACTCATCCTTTTTTATGGCTGCATAGTATTCCATGGTGTATACCACATTTTCTTTATGCAGTCTATCATGGATGAACATTTGGGTTGGTTCCAAGTCTTTGCTATTGTGAATAGTGCCGCAATAAACATATGTGTGCATGTGTCATTATAGTAGCATGACTTATAATCCTTTGAGTATATACCCAGTAATGGGATGGCTGGGTAAAATGGTATTTCTAGTTCTAGATCCTTGAGGAATTGCCACACTGTCTTCCACAATGGTTGAACTAATTTACACTCCCAACAGTGTAAAAGCATTCCTATTTCTCTACATCTTCTCCAGCATCTGTTGTTTCCTTACTTTTTAATGATCACCATTCTACTGGCGTGAGATGGTATCTCATAGTGGTTTTGATTTGCAGTTCTCTAATGACCAGTGATGATGAGCATTTTTTTGTATATTTGTTGGCTGCATAAATGTCTTCTTTTTAAAAGTGTCTGTTCATATCTTTTACCCTAGCCATTTTAATGGATGATGTTAATACATTTCTGCCCAAAATTATCATGGCATTTTGAGTAACATGAAGAGTATAATGTGAAGAAATCTGAACTGTTCTTCTTATTGTATAATTTATATACAGATAATAACATTAGTAACTTATATTAAGAACTCACTGTGTGCCAGTGTATTGGTTCATTCTCACACTTCTATAAAGACATACTTGAGACAGGGTTATAAATTAAGAAAAGAAGTTTAATTAACTCACTATTCTGTGGGCTGCACAGGCTTCTGCTTCTGGAAAGGCCTCAAGAAACTTAAAATCATGGCAGAGTGCAAAGGGATAAACAAGGCATGTCTTACATGGCAACAGGAGAGAGACAGAGAGAGAGAGGGAGAGAGAGAAGAAAGCCACACACTTTTATACCATCAGATCTCATGAGAACTTACTCACTATCATGAGACTATCATGAGGGAAACTGCCCCCATGATCCAATCACTTCCCACCAGGTCCCTCCCTGGAAATACAGGGATTACAATTTGAGATGAGGTCTGGATGGGGACACAGAGCCAAATTATATCACTGTATAGCTGTTAGAAGTTTTCCAGACCCTAAAACTTTGCCAAAGCCTGTGACCCCCATTTACTTGATCAAGATCCAATGCTGAATTCTATAGAACTAGTAATTCATAAGCAAGTTAATTTTTAATGGGAAGACATGAGAGAAACAGGCATAAGTCAGATCTTCCTGTTGTTTCTACCAAATTCATTAATTAGATTGATAACTCCAACTTCTCTGGATTGAATAAGGAGAAGAGGCAAAAAGGAAGCAGGAGTGCTCACATGAAGGAGAAAATCAAGTGTAAATGATAGGCATTTTCTCCCTCAAATCCTGCCTCAGTTGTAAAAATTATTTGTATAAATTTATGCATGTACATTACCAAAATTTAGTTTGACTAACATTACAACATGACTATATTATGTGAGTGTGTGTGTGTGTGTGTGTGAGAGAGAGAGAGAGTGTGTGTGTGTGTGTGTGTGTGTGGACAGTGGGGTAATAAAAGAGATTTGGATCCTGCCATACATGGGTACAGAATATTCTTTAAATCTGAAAAATAGGTTTAATCATATTTTACATGTATGAAGGAAAATATTAGGAGAAATAGCTGTAAAAGTTCAAAGTAGTTGTTTCAAAGGAGGATAACTCAGGAGTGGGATAAAGTGGTAGCTAGAAAAATATCTCACTTCTTTTTTAAAATTTGTAGTATTATTTGATCTAAATAAATGCATACTATTTGTTTGACATAATTTTTAAATACCATGAAGTAATAACATTAACAATTGAGTCATTACCTGTTTTATGGATGCATAAATACAGCCAAGAAAATGTCCAAAATTAAAAAAAGAAAAAAGAATAAAGAAAACAAAACCAAACAAAACAAAACAAAACAAAAACTGGGTCTGGTAGCAGGCAGAAACTTATCGACAAGTCAATACAATGATATGGCATGACTGTAGGTTCCTTCTCACAATGAGAAAAGAGAGAACGCTGTAGCATAAGTATTTTCAAAATACATTTTTAGAGACATAACGGCTTTCAAGTTTTTTAGAGTTGCACTGTCCAGCATGGTAATGATTAGACACATGTACTTATTTAAAATTCGGTTTTCAAAAAATTAAATTTAAGTTAAATTTAAAATTCTATCAATCACACTAGCCACATTTCAAGTGCTCACAAGCCACATATGGCTTCTGGCAATCTTTTTGGATAGCAGAAATAAACATGTCCATCACTGGAGAAAATTCTATTAGCATTACTTACGGCTTTGTTGTTTTATTAGTTGAATATACATGGACACTATGCCCTGAAACCCACAGTCTTGAAGACAAATGAACAACTCTGCCAAGGCCATGGATGTCTTCACAAAGCTAAGCATTTTGATGACATTTTGAAGCAAGTTTCATATTATAAGCCTGAATTGACAGTAGTTTATTCAGATTCTATAGATATTTGTTGAATACCAACTCTATGATACCTGTGCTACACAAGATGATCAAAACCCAGAAGTGATGTCAGCAAGATAGCTGAATAGTAATCCATAAATCTTGTTTTTCCACCAAAACTTAAAACAACATATGGTCCAAAAAGTCTTTATACGAATTCTTGAAATCAGGGTGATGCAAGCTCCAAACCAAAAACAAACACATTGAAATGGGTACGAAAAGCCATTTTGACCATGTCAGCTTCTCTCCAAGTCTGGCATAACTGGGAGAAAGAGACCAACTTCTGGCTTATCTCAGAAAGTAAAAGGAAGAGTAGAATGTTCCAGATTTTGGTGTGCTGTGTGAGGGACTAATTTCTGTCTCATGTGATTCAGAGAACTGATGGGTAACCATCATACCTTGAATGCCTTGGGCCATACAGAACAAGAGAGCTCAGTGGCTTGTGATAGATAGCATGAGAACACAATGAAAACCACACAAAACAACACAAAAACCACAGACAAAAACCAGCACAATTCACTACTTCAGGATTAAGAGACTAAGTAATGACTTCTCCCCTGGGAGGGAAAGAAAAGAGTGGAATATGTATCTAATTGCATAGTTTTTCAGTGAGCTGTGAGAGGGACTGATTTCAGCCTCACCTGACTCAGAGCACTGACAGAACAAGCATACCTTAGATACCTAGGGGTATGCTGAGTATAAAACAGCTCAGCAGCTGGACTTAGTCAAACAACCTGCAATACCAGAGATAGACACCAGAAGGTCCAAGATAATATAATCTCCTGTAAAAGAAAAAAGGAAAACTTCTAATTGTTAATTTGCATGCACAATCTCAGAGAAGACACATTCCGAGAAAAGACTGGAAAGGCTGCTAGCATCTTTAGCCAGTCTGATTGCATACGTGTTTCCTAGTGTGAAACCAGAAAGAATGGAAGAGGTGGCTGTTATTTCAAATGTGTGGGTCCCAACACAAAATTACAAGGCATACAGTAAAACAGAAAACATGATCTAATCAAAGGAATGAAATGAATCTCCAGAAACTGATCCTAAGAAAAATTGAGGCATATTAATTACCTGACAAAGAATTCAAAGTAACTGTTGTAGAGATGCCCAATGGGCTTAGCAAACAAACGATGAATGAGAATATCAAACAAGAGACAAATTTTGTTTTTGAAAAATCACAAATTTTAAAGCCTAAGAACACAATAACTGAAATAAAAAATTTCAGAGAGGTTCAACCCCAGACTTAATCAAGCAGAAGAAAAAAACTGCAAGCTAAAAGAAAGGTCATTCGAAATTATCCAGTCACAGGTACAAAAATAAATAAATACATACATACATATACACATACACATATACAAAGTGGGACTTCTGGTATACCATCAAGTGGAACAATATGTGCATTATGAAAGACTTAGAAGGAGTCTATTAAAATGGTACAAAATATTCCATGAAAATTGTAACAAAAAGAGTATGGGGTGAGTGAGCACACTAATATCAGATAAAATAGACCTTAAATAAAAACTGTCATAAAACACAAATAATAACATTATATAATCATGAAATGGTCCATTCACCAGCAAAATAAAATAATTATAAATATATATGTATCCAATATCAGAGAACCCAAATATGCATTTTTTAAATAGTGACAGAACTAAAGGGAGAAATAGAGAGCAACACAAAAATAATAGACAATTTCTAAACCCTACTTTAAAAAACTGATGAACATATAGATAAAAATTCAATAAGGAAACAGAGGACATTAATAAAATATAGACTAAATGAATCTTATGAACATATAGAGAATACTTTACCGAAAAGCAAGACAGTACACAGTCTTGTCAAGCATACACAGAACGTTTTACAGGATTAATTATTTGATAGGTCACGAAACAAGTTCTAACAAATTTTAAAAGTTTTAAATTATACTAGATGTATCTTCCAACCAGAATCGAGTGAAACTACAAATCAATAGCAAAAAATCATCCTAAAAAGCCACATACATGGAAATTAAATAACACGCTCTCAAACAACCAACGGGACAAGGAAGAAATCAAAAGTGAAATTAGAAAATATTTTGGGATAACCAATTGGAAACAGAACATACCAAAATACATGAGATGCAGCGAAAGTAAAAGTAGTAAAATATGTAAGTTTTCAGTGGTATATGCTAACACTTCAAAAGAATTTTTAAAAATGAACAAGGTTTCTGAGAAATATGAGATTAAGTGACCAAACCTACAAATTATTGGCATTCCTAAGAGAGAAGGAGAAAAATTAAACAACCTAGAAAACATATTTGAGGAAATAATTCAAGGAAACTTTGTTAATCTGGCCAGAGAGTTAGACATCCATATACAAGAAACCTAGAGAACCTTTGTGAGATACTATACAAAAGGAACATCATCAAGGCATATGGTCACTGGACTATCCAAGGTCACTGCCATAGAAAAATTGTTAAAAGGAAGCTAGGGAAACATTTCAGATCACATACAAAAGGAATCCCATCAGGCTAAAAGTGGCCAACTCAGCAGAAACCTTACAGGCCAGGAAAAATTGGGGACCTATTTTCAGCCTTCTTAAAGAAAAGAAATTCCAACCAAAAATTTCATATCCTGCCAAAGTAAGCTTCATAGGAGAAGGTGAAATAAAAATCTTTTCCAGAAAAGCAAGTGCTAAAGGTTTTCATTGCCACAAGTTGAGTATTACAGGACAATCTTAAGGGAGTTCTAAACATGGAAACAAAAGAACAATAACCACTACCACAAAAACAAACCTAGGTACATAGCCTGAAGACCCTGTAAAGCCACCACACAGTAGAAACTACAAAGCAGCAAGCTAACAACTTTATGATAGGATTAAAACCTCACATACCAGTATTACCTAATATGTGAACAATCTAAATGCCCCACTTAAAAGCCACAGAGTGGCAAGGTGAATTAAAAAACAAAACCTATCTAATTGCTCTCTTCAAGAGACCCATCTCACAGGTAATGACACACATGGGCTGAAAGGAAAGCACTGGAGAAAGATTTACCATGCAAATGAAAAAAAAAAAAAAAAAAGAGCAGGAGTCACTATTCTCGTATCAGAAAAAAACAGACTTTAAATCAACTACAGTAAAAAAGGACAAAGAATGGCATTACATAATGAAAAATACTTCAATTGAATAAGAAGACTTAATTATCATAAATATATATATGTACCCAATGTTGGGGTACCCAGATTCATAAAACCTGTACTTCTAGGCCTATGAAAGGAATTAGGTAGCCACACAATAATAATCAGGGACTTTAACACCCTGCTGACAGCGTTAGACAGATTATTGAGGCTGAAACTATCAAAAATTTCTAGACTCAAAATTGAAACTTGACAAACTGGATCTAGTAGACATGTACAGAATGTTCTGCTCCTCAACCACATTATACAGATTCTTATCATCTGCACACAGAACCTACTCCAAGATCAACCACATGCTTGACAATAAATCAAGTCTCAGTAAATTAGAAAAAAAGAAAATCATACCAACCATACGCTGGAACCACAGTGTAATAAAAATAGTGATCAATATCAAGATGGCTCAAAACCACACAAATACATGGAAATTAAACAACTTGCTCCTGAGTGACTTTTAGGCCAACAAATAACATCAAAGCAGAAATAAAAAAATATTTGAAATAAATGAAAACAGAGACACAACGCACCAAAATCTCTGGGATGCAGAGAAGCAGTGTTAAGAGGAATGTTTACAGCACTAACGCTAACCTCAAAAAGTAGAAAGATGTCACATTAACAATCTAACATCAAACCTAGAAGAACTATAAAAACAACAAACAACTCACCCCTAAGCTAGGGGGAAAAAAGCATAATTAAAATCAGAGCAGAACTGATTTTATCCATACAAAGAGTCAATGAAAATCCATACAGAGTCAATGAAACCAAAAGTTGTATTTTTCAAAGGATAAACAAGATTGATAGACCTCTAGCTAGATTAACAAAAAAGAGAAGATACAAATAAGAACGATCAGAAATGACAAAGGTGACATTACAACTGATCCTACAGAAATACAAAAGTTTCTCAGAGACTATTATGAACACCTCTATGAACACAAACTAGAAAAACTAGAGAAAATGAATAAATTTTGGAAATGTGCAATCTCCCAAGATTAAATCAGGAAGAAATTGAACCAATGAACTGACCAATATTGAGCTTGGAATTGAACTAGTAATAAAAACTCTACAGGCCAAAAAAAAAAAAAAAAAAGCATTGGATCAGAAGGATCCACAGTCAAATTGTGTTAGACATACAAAGAAGAGCTGGTACCAATTCTACTGAAACTATTATCCAAAAATCAAGATGGAGGGACTACTGCCTAACTCATTCTATGAAGCCATCATCACCCTGATACAAAAACCTGGCAAAGACACAAACAACAATAGAAACTATAGGCCAATATTCCTGATGAACATAGATGTAAAAATCCTTAACAAAATATTAGCCAACCAAATTAAACTGCACATGAAAAAGTTAATTTGCTGTGACCAAGTAGGCTTCATTCTTGGGATGCAAGTTTAGTTTAATGTACACAAATCAATAAATGTGATTCAGCACATGAACAGAATTAAAAATGAAAACACATGATTGTATCAAAAGATGAGGAAAAACCTCAACATAATAAAAGCCATATATGAAAATCCTACAGTAACATCATCTTCAACAGTGCAAAACAAACAGCTCTTCTTCTAAAGTTAGGAATAAGACAAGAGTGCCCTCTATCACCACTTCTATTTAACGTAGTACCGGAAGAGAAATGTGGCAAGAAAAATAAATAAACCCAAATCAGAAAGTAAGAATAAAATTATCTCTGTTCACAGATGACATAATCATATATGAAGAAATTCCTAATGATTCCACACAAAAATTGTTACAACTAATAAATTCAGCAAAGCTACAGTGTAAAAATAACACAAAAATGAGTGGTGTTTATTTACACCAACTAAACAATTGAAAAGAAAATTCAGGAAATAATTCCATTTATAATTGTATCAAGATTTATAAAATACTTTGGAATAAATTTAACCAAGGAGGTAAAAGACTTGTACACTGAAAACTACAAAACTTTGCTAAAATAAATTATAGAAGATGCAAGTAAATGGAAAGGCACCTCATGTTCTTGGACTGGAAAATCTAATCTTGTTAATATTTTCATACAACCCAAAGTCTTCTACAGATTCAATGTTATCCCAATAAAAATCTCAACAGCATTTTCTTCAGAAATAGAGAAAATAATTCTATAATTCATATGCAACCAGAAAAGTTCCTGAATAGTCAAAAAAAAAAAAAAAAAATCTTGAGAAAGAACTAAGCTGGAGGCCTCACAGTCTGTGGCTTCAAAACCTATTA
Source organism: Piliocolobus tephrosceles (assembly GCF_002776525.5). Classification (NCBI taxonomy): domain Eukaryota; kingdom Metazoa; phylum Chordata; class Mammalia; order Primates; family Cercopithecidae; genus Piliocolobus; species Piliocolobus tephrosceles. The sequence continues at coordinate 52,308,401 of NC_045442.1, read as the reverse complement.
CAAAACTAAAGTAACCAAGTCAACGTGAAACTGGCATAAGGACAGAAATTTAGACCAATGAAACAGAATAGAGTTACTAGAAATAACCCCAAGTCTATACAATCAAATGATCCCGGACAAAGGTGCCAAAACTACACGATGAGGAAATGATAGCCTCTTTAACAAATGGTGTTGGAAAAACTAGATATCCGCATGCAAAATAAAAGTGGACCACTATCTTACAAACTACACAAAAGTCAAATGAAAATGGATTAAAGACTTAAGTGTAAGATCTGGAATTTTAAAGTTGCTAGAAGAAAATGGAAGGGAAAATCTTTATAACATTGGTTATGTCAATAATTTATTAGATATAACACCAAAAACACAAGTAACTAAAGCAAAACAGACAATTGGGAATAAATTAAACTTAAAAGGTTTCTGAACTGATAAGAAAACAGTCAGCAGAGTGAAAAGCCAATGTATGGAATGCAAATATCTGATATAGGGGTTAATACCAAAATACATGAAGTGCTCCAATAACCCAACACAAAAACAAATGATTCAATTAAAAAATGGGCAAAGAATTTCAATAGACACTTCTCCAAAGAATAAATACAAATGGCCAATCAGCATATAAAAACATGCTCAGTACCATTAATCATCATGGAAATCTAAATAAAACCATAATAATTTATCACCTCATACCTTAACAGGTATGGTCATTATAAAAATAAAATACAAAAGGGAAAATGTCATAAATAACAAGTGCTGATGAGGATGTGGAGAAATTAGAAGTCTGTCAGTGGGAATTCATACTGGTCCAGCAGCTATAGAAAACATTATGGAGTTTCTCCAAAGAAATTAAAAAGTAGAGCTACCATATGATTCAGCCTTCATACTTCCAGATATTTGTCCAAAAGAATTGAAATCAGAACCTTGAATGGAATATATCTGCACTTTCATGTTCATTGCAGCATTATTCACAGTAGCCAAGAGTTAAAAAGGATCTAAATGTCTATTGATGGATGAATGGATAAAGAAAATGACACACAGTGGTATATTATCTACTTTTTAAAAACTGAATCTTTTCACATATCATCATATGAATGAACATTGACACATAATACTACGTGAAATAAAATGGTCACAGAAACACAAATATTTAATGATTCCATTTATGTAAGGTATCTAAAGTCTCAAACTCTTAGAAACAGAAAGTGGGATTGTGGTTGCCTAGGGTTAGGGGGAGAGGGGAAATGAGAATTTGCTGTTCAGTGAGTATAGAGCTTGAGTCCTGAAAGATGAAAAATATCTACAGACCTGCTATACAACCATGTTCATATAGTTAACAATTATATACTGTACATGTAAACAGTTTAAAAGGTAGATTTCATGTTACATATTTTACCACAATTGACATGTTTTAAAATGTTCTAAATCCATGAAAACCTAAATATGTCCATATAATATTGTTTACAACTGCGTAATAAGAGCCACTGTAAGACAGTATATAGAGAGTGGTATGGGAAAATAGAGAAGTAGCATGTCCAATTGCTGTCAGGATCACCAGGAAAGAACTTTCAGAAGAACTGATATCAAAGCAAGGGATGGAAAATGAGTGGCATTTTTCACATAAGTATGCAAGTTTTGATGACATGATATTTCAGTCAAAAGGAAGAGCATATGAGAAAGGTTAAGGGCAACCAAAAGCAAGTTTTACTTTAGGGTAGGGGGATATAGGTAGAGAAAAATGGGAAAGTGAGGAGGGGAAAATAAATAGGAAAATATTTTTAAAAGTCATAAAAGTCATTATCATGTAGGGACTAAAAAAATGTTTAGAGAGTTTGGTCTCTCAAGCATTCACCTAATAGACTGTAACTTTTATATCTGTTTTATTCAAACTCTGTACCATATTCTCCACATTAGTACAGTGTGTTGCACACACTAGATGTTTAATAAATATGCATGGAAAGACTTAATAAAGCAATGAAAATATACAATCAGATTTACATTTTAGAAAGCTCTACTTATCTTTGGGGAAGTGATTACAGAAAGCTCTCAAAATATTAACCCTGAACAGTCTTCCAGTTTGCATCTGAAGAGCAACCATGGTGTCATATATACTCATGAAGCATACTATATATCTATGAAGGACGGTGTACATAGCTATGCCTGTAGCAAAATGTTTTAATGACACATTTATACATTTTCTTTACTGACAATTTTATTCTGAATTCCAAAATTTAACACTCTTTATATAAGTTCATTAGTTAAGTTTGGGGGTCAAGAGAACAAACATATGCACCCTCTGCATATCCCTAGTGACTTCTTACATAAAAAGGTTAGGTGCTAATGGAATATCAACAAGGCAGAATGTATTAGTTATATCCTTTAAACTGGGAACAGAAGTTCCAATAAAAGCACAAACTGCATTAACAGTTGGATAGGCATTAACCATGACACATTTGTCCTTGATTTTCAAAGATAATAGCCACTGGGTGGGTTTCTCTCAATGTGTGAACATATTTGGCAAACCAAAAGTGTGTGATCAGCTGCTCACAGGTGAAAGCTCTGTTGAGCCTTTCATTTTTTGGCAGCTCAACCTCTTTGACTCATGCCCTACATATGCCATTTCTTGAAAAAAATGTACAGAATTCCCTATTGTTTTACACCAATTCAATTGACTTGCTGCTGTTTCCTACTAGTGCACAGCTGTGTCACAGGGCTTGCATGCTGCCTCAGAAGCTACAACCATAAGCTTAATAGCAAACCACTTTTAAATGGAGCATCAATTATAGCTTTCAGAGAGACTGTTTAAGACCCAGAACATACGTGACTGAAAGGGACAATAAATTTTCATCAGAGCCTTTTCTTTTATAAATTAAAAAATGTGTTTATAAAACTTAAATTCATTACCAAAATTATGAATTGGCTAGTAACACAAGTAAGGCTGGTATCTTTTCCAATATATAATATTGTTATTAGAATAGTCCATTGACAACAGCAATCTTTCTTTCCTTTCCTTTTCTATTTTCTTCATTCATGACTTCTTCTTCTTTCCTTTCTTTCTTCTTTCCTTTTATTTAGGCAACCACTTAACTTGTTAATTCATTTATTTATAATTTTACTTTCCAAGCACTTATTATGTTCTAGGATAACTGCTAATTTTGAATGATATAAAAATATGCTATAATGACAGCTATAAATAAAGTTTCAGAAAGAAGATGGTGTTGATTCACTTTTTTCTGTTCCTCTTCTCTAAGTATAATTCTATACTCTGCAAAATATTTAATAGACAACAATAGAAGGATTCTGAAAGCTGAAAAGAAGGCAGACAGGCTAGAGACTACAGGACTTGAGAAATAATAATGTGATGAGTTCCCTGAGATTTCTTTTTATTTTCTCTATATTGCGGGTATTGGAAAGGCCTGCAGCAAGGAACAACCAATAGGCATAGAAGAAAAAAGGGGAAAAACTTGCTCTTTCTGACCAAAGGCCAGGCAGAGTAGAAGCCAAGAGACTTAATGGGGATTGCTAAGAATTTTCCACAAAGGAGGCCTCTGTTAATGATCAAATTCATTAACAGCAGTGAAACAGTGAATCCTCAGCCATCTCAGCCTTTGCTCCATGACTCAGGCCAGGTGGGTGTTACGGTCTCCCAGCAGCTGCAGAAGGAAAGCCCAAGTTATTCAATCCCCATTCTGGATCCAGGGCCCTGAGAGTGGCCTCATCTGCTCACAGCTACAACAATAGCAAAGCCCTGTGTCTCCTTGGCTTCCACCCAGTAGCATAAAAGGACAAGATTCAGTAGCTTCTAGCTTCACCCCAGAAGACTGCCCAGTGATCCTGCAGATAGCACTGGTTGGGGGTATTCAGCAGGAGGAGCTCCAGCAACATGAGATAATAGAGCAGCCAAGATAATAGAGCAGCCAAGAATAGAGCTTTCATTTGAGAATGAAAGCTCACAGAAGTAGAACAGAACTGACACTTCATTAAACTTAAACTAACTTCCTGATAAAACAGAAGACTTAGATAGAAAAAAGAATTACCTAACAGAATAACCAAAATGTCCAGGATACAATAAAACATCACTCATTATAGTAAGAAGCAAGATAACGAAAATTTAGTGAGAAAGATAAGGAATGACAATATGGAGATGAATTGGAGTCATTTGGGGGAGAATTTTAAAACCACTATCATAAAACTGCTTTAGAAACCAACTACAAATTCCCTTGAAACATATGAAAACAGAAGATCTCAGCAAATATACAAGTTATACAAAATAACTAAATGGAATTATGTAGCTCAAAATTCCATCATTGATAATACATAGACATCAACAAATCTCATTTATGTAAACTGATATATAACAAATACATACACATAATATACTCTAAATGTTAAAATGTCTAAATATGCACATTAACAGACAAGATTTGACAGAGTAGATTTAAAAAAACCATAACCAACTATATGTTCTTTTTAAGAAACTCAAAATAGCAACACAAAGATTAAAAGAAAAATTATGCAAAGAGAATATATTCTGCATACATTAATAAAAATTGAAGCAGTGCCTACATTAGCATTATAAAGTTAGGCCTTAGAACAAAAAAAAATTACTAGGAGAAAATATGGGCATTACATTATAATTAAAAATATAAAAACCAATAAGAATATATAGCAATATTATACGTGTATGAACCAAACTCTAGGGCTTCAACCTATGTGACAAAAATACAGATAGAACTGAAATGAGAAATAGACATATCCACAAATACAGTGGGAAGTTGCACCATTCTGTTTTCAACAATTGGTAGAATGACATGACATAAAATATGGATGATAGAATGACATCATCAACCAATAGTTTCGATTTTGCACTTATAAAACATGCCAGGAAATATTAATAATAAAGATACAAACATAAATCAGTGTTATTGAAAACAGAGAACATTTATAGAGAAACAATAAGCCCAAAGTTATTTCTGAAAAAGAAAGTCTACAAATGAATACAACTCAAGCTGGACTAGTTAAGAGAAAGAGAGGAAAGAAAGGAGAGAGAGAAAAAGAAAGAGAGAGAGATATATATACAGAGACAGAGACAGAGAGACAGAGAAAGAGAATACCAGAAATAAGAGAGGATAAATTACTACAGATCCTCAAGAAATCGAAGGCCAGGTGCAGTGGCTCATGCCTGTAATCCCAGCACTTTGGGAGGCTAAGGCAGGCAGATCACCGGAGGTCGGGACTTCGAGACCAGCCTGACCAACATGGAGAAAATATCTCTACCAAAAATACAAAATTAGCTGGGCCTGGTGGTGCATGCCTGCAATCCCAGCTACCCAGGAGGCTAAGGAAGGAGAATCACTTGAAGCTGGAGGCGGAGGTTGCAGTGAGCTGAGATAGTGCCATTGTACTCCACCTTGGACAACAAGTGCTAACTCCATTTCAATCAATCAATCAATAAGAAAAGAAATGGAAAGATTATAATTTAACCCTTGTGAACACTTTATTCTAACAATTTTGACAATTTAAAGAAAATAAAGAAAAGTCTTGAAGGATATGAATTATTAAAACTAGTTAAAAGAGAAATAAAATATAAATAAATCTGTACAACTTTATCTACAACATGTTGCAGACAAAAGGCAAAGAACATATTTATGATTTGAGAGTTATCCATGTTCATAAATTAGATGATTCAAAACTGTTAAGGTGACCATTCTCACCACCTTTATAGATTTAATGGAAACTCAAACCAAAACTAAGGAAATCTGTTGTAAAATGTGATGTTAATTATAAATGTTAATTATAAACTGTAAATGGAAATGGAAATGACAAAAAAAAGCCAAAACTATTTTGAAAAATGAACAAAGCTAGAGGATATAAACTAACCCACTACAAGAATTAATATAAAAATACAGTAATTAAGACTCTAGTATTAGCATAAGAATAAATATATACATAAATGAAACAAAAGAGAAACTCCAAAAATACATCTACTTATAGTTAATGTTATTTTTGACTAAAATGTCAAACTAAAAGTGAAATATATTTCAAAAAATGGTGCTCAAATAATTGTATAGTAATATTAAAAATGAGCCTCAACATCTATCTCATGCTACATCAAAAATTTACTTGATATTGATCATAAATATAAATATTTGAGTGAAAAACATAAACTTTCTGCCAGAAATATTTAAGAAAAATGTTTGTGGCCTTGGCTTAGACAAATATTTCTAAGATGATATGCATAAAAGTAAAAATCATAAAATGAATATTTGATATAATGGACTACAACTACTTTTTTAAAATTTTCTTTTGGTAAGATATCATTAAGAATATTAAAATGTTTGTGACAAAGACAAAATTTTTGCAAACTGTGTATCTGACAAGTCTTGTGTCCAGAATACATATAAAATACATGTAGGTATTATAATAATTACAATAGAAAGTCAAACCCCATTTTAAAAAATTGGCAAAGATTTAATCAGACATTTCACAAAGAAGGTTTTATTTATGTACTTCAGATATCTTTAATAGTCCCTAAATTCTCATGCTAAGACTGTTCCCTAAGGAAGGCCTATATCCAGAGAGATGACCTATTAGCTCCTAGAAAAACACAAATTAACATAATTAAGAAAAAATGCTTAATTTCAATAGAAACCCAGACAAATATAATTGTAAAAGTATAATACTTGGAAGAATTTTAACGAGTAGAGGATTTGTAATGCATCTTTGATTTAAAATCTTAACATAGGGAATAAATATCTTTCTATATCTCAATAAAAATTTGTATCTAGATATTAAAAATCAACAAAAGAACTGAGAAAAATGCTAGTATATCACTACTTTTAAATGGCACAGCACATTGTGACAATGAAATAATGAAAACCAATACTGTAATCACCATGATTTTACAAATTTTAATTACCTGGAAAACTAATTGTTCAAATTATATTGGTTTTGGACATAGGGTATTAATAAGATAGAGAGATATATGAATGGGGGAAAAGGCAACAAATAATTTGTTTTTTAATGTATTTTCTTCAATGGCAATACAAAGTTACCTGAGGATTTATGACATTTCCTCATTAACATTTTTAAACAAAAAATTTTGAATTGATTAGTAACATCTATAGCAATATTGCAATATTGTAGAATAGATGGATTTGAGTAAAATCGGGAATAATCCTCAGATTGTCCTTGTTATTTTAGTGATTTTTCCAAACCACTCACTTTGTGCACCTATGAAATACTGGTTGTCCTGGGGTGAATCTTGATAGCTATTGAGTGGCAAACCAACTCAACTTTGTGTTCAGCCTGAGCTCTGAATAATAGATAACTCTTCTTAAATGGAAAGAGTTTATATAGATAGGGTGAAATGATCTCCCTTGAAAATCAGGCTGAGGCAATAGAAACAACCCAAACATGATTGTAAGTGCAACAAGTATGTAAAAATAAGTTTGCGACTTTAAAATAATCCCTTTAGCTTTCAGGCACTTTTCATGGTGTTTTGGTTTATTACTAACATAAAACAAAAAGGAAGAAGCTGTAGGGCTAAATCATGATTAGAAAAAATCCAAAAGGTTTCGTGTGCGTTTGCTCCTAGTGAGAAACCCTTTCTCATGAGGGCATTGCAATTTAGTTCTGATGGTCTGTGTCCAAATTGCATGGATGCTGAGCATTGTTAGAGAAATGGCAGACTAAAATAGGGAATTGAACAGTGTGTAAGTCAGAATCTATCCATCTGGAACTAGCAAGCCAAGGCAAGAATTACCTTATGATCTGCAATTTAAATGCTAAACATGAAGATCCCTCCTAAAACAAAATGCAGTATCTTGATCTGAAAATTCCAGCAAGTACAGCAGTAGCTAACACCACTGGTGACTCTCAGAATCATAGTTCACAGAAGAGCAGTACCAGCTTTCTAAGCTAAATTTTAAGCTTCTAGAATGGTATTTCTTAATTATTATTTTACTGAAACTATAAATTAGAGTTTTAAGTTTACTAAGGAAGTTGACATCGAAAAATGAATAATAGGAAATGGTGAAAGGTAAAGATTGTAAATTATAGTAAAAATGCATTTGAAAGAGATAGTGTATTGGAAAACTAATCCTTGTTGTATACTTTTTAGCATTTATTAAGTTCTTACATGAAAACATATTCCCAAATGATTTCTGTAGTTTTTAATGTTCTGGCTCTATGTAAATATGACCTGCAAAAGAAACTGATGAAAACAGAAACAAAAATGTTAGTAACATCCACTATGTGTCAAACTTAAGTTGAGGCATTTTCAAAAATTAACTTTTATGGTTTCTCGTAAGAAATATTCTAGTCTGGGTGTGGGGGCTGACACCTGTAATCCCAGCAGTTTGGGAGGCCAAAGCAGGCGGATTACCTGAGGTCAGGACTTCAAGACCAGCCTGGCCAATGTGACAAAACCCCATCTATATTAAAAATACAAAAAATTGCCAGGTTTGGTGACAGGGGCCTGTAATCCCAGTTACTTGGAAGGCTGAGGCAGGAAAATTGCTTGAACCTGGGAGGTGGAGGTTGTAGTAAGCCGAGATTGCGCCATTGCATTCCAGCCTGGATGACAAGAGTGAAACTTTGTCTAAAAAAAAAAAAAAAAAAAAAAACTATCATCATTATAATCATGATGT
>NC_045442.1:52281666-52299749 GCF_002776525.5 Piliocolobus tephrosceles | reverse complement strand
TAAATAATAAAACTGAATTACTAAGTAAATTATCCAAGGTTACAAATGTGCTAGGTATTTGAACTTCAATCTCCTGTTCCAAAGACAAGGCTCTTTGCATTTTGCCATGAATTATGCTGTAAGAAATCTGATGATAAGCATCTTCAGGGGAAAGTTCATTTTCTCTGATCTAAATAAATAAATAAATAAATAAATAAAAGCCTCCTTTAGCTAAGGTTGGCCTTTGGTCATTCTTTGTCCCAGGGGAAAGTTCATTTTCTCTGATCTAAATAAATAAATAAATAAATAAATAAAAGCCTCCTTTAGCTAAGGTTGGCCTTTGGTCATTCTTTGTCCCAGTCAAATTTCCTACAAATTTAGAAAATATGGTTGAAAATAAAAAATATTGAAAACACTGGTAATTGGAGTGCTGTGAGGAAGGGTATTTCAAAGACTATTTTTACTAAAACCTCTCGGGTCTAACTCCAATTGGCACATGTAATACAGCAGACTTTGATGTGACACAGATTTGACTCAGATTTATATTTGCCACTTCCCAGCTCTGTGGCTTTAGTAAGTTAGCTTAGTGAGCTTCTGTTTCCTTTCTATTGATTTGGAATAATAAAAGTCAATTGAGAGAGTTTTCTTTGTGGCAACTAAATGAGAAAATATGCATTTTTGAAAGCCTAATATAGTGCTGTTGGATTGATACATGTGAAATTTTGGTCACGCAATCCATAAGATGCCAGGTTAAAGGAGAAACTGGTCCTTTTCTGAACTTACAAAATACGCATCTCAGTTTTGTACTTGCTGTTGCCTTTTCAAAGCACTGTGATAATTAGTACTTGAAATCTGCAGAACAGAGTTTTGTTTAAACTTTTATTAAGGAAAAAAAAAAATCACCTAATTGTTTCATAGCAAAATATCTAGTTCTGTCAATATAATCTTACTGAGAATAAAGTATTTACACTTTGTGCCTACTTCCTTTTAAACAAAGTGAGGTTATTGTGTCAAACTGTTATCTGAGTATGCATTTTTTTCTAAAAGTCTAACTTTTCCATGTGTATATGTGTATTTTAGATACTTATGTGGATAAAGAAGAGCTTAACAACCTAGCATTCAGTCTCACCAATTCCAGACAATTCCTGGGGACACTTGGGGGTAACATTGGTTCAGTGTCTTACGCAGTAAGAATGTTAAATATTATCTGAAAATTATTGGCAGCCAAGCTTTTAAATACCATATAGAAGTGAAAATGCAAATTAAAAATTTTAAAAACAAAGAACCGTAACTTACATCTTCCAATCTAATTAAATTTAATCTCTAAAAAAAAAGTCCCAGCAGGACTTTTAGCAGAAATTGACAAGTCCTTCCTAAAATGTATATGAAAACGCAAATTACTCAGAATAACCCAGATATTTTTGTCAATGGAAAAGTTGGAAAACTCACATTCCCCAATTTCTTAATGTACTATAAAGGAACAATAATCAAAATAATGCGGTGCTGCCTAAAGAACAGGAACACTAATCAGTGAATCAGAGTTGAGACTATAGACACCAAAATACATTTATGGACAACTGATTTTTAAAATTTTATTTTTATTGATACATAATAATTGTACATATGTATGGGGTTGTGATATTCTGATACATGTGTAACAATCAAATCAGGATATTTAGGATATTCATCACCTATAACATTTGATATTTCTTTGTGTTGGGAACAACTGTCTAGAAGAGAAGATTTGAAACTGCAGTAACTTATATGGCCCATTGATTTTTGAAAACCAGGGTCAAGGCAATTAAGTGAGGAAAGAATAGTCTTTCAACAAGTAGGCTGTAGAAATTGAATATCCACATACACAATGATGAATTTAGGCTTTTACCTTATACCATACACAAATATTAGCTCAAAGATATTAAATGTCAGAACTAAAAACTAAAAAAAAAAAAAAAAAAAAAAAAAAAAATTGAGAAGAAAATACTGAAAAAACATTCCATAACTTCAGTTTTGCAAAATGTTAATAGCCTAAAAGACATTTCAGAAAATGAAAAAACAAGTCACAGACTGGGAAAAACATTTTGCAAATGATGTATCTGATTAAAAAATACTTCTATGTAGAGTAGAAATAACTCTTACAACTCAATAGTAAGAAAACAACCTCCCTTTTGCAAAATGGGCAAAGTATCTGAATGGACATTTCATTCAAGAGGATAGGCAGATGATAATAAACATATGAAAATATGGCCAATATAATTAGTCAGGGGGGAAATCCACAATAAAATCACAATGAAATACCACCTTAGACCCACTAGAATGTTTACAATCAAAATTACTGAACATACCATGTAAAGATGTGAACAAATTGAAACCCTTGTATATAGTAGGTGGGACTGTAAAATGGTAGCACTTTAGAAAATACCTCGGCACTTCCGTGAAAAGTCAAAACATACATTTATCTTTCAACTCAGCTATACCATATCTAGTTATCTACTCAAGGGAAATGTCAACATCTGTTCACTCTTTTTTTTTTTTTTTTTCTTTTTCATATAGGCACTTGTTTTGTCACCCAGGTTGGAGGGCAGTGCACTGTTGTGGGAATCAGGACTAGAGAGATTACGGGATGCATAAAGGAGGATCTTCAGTGAGTGCACTCAGACCTAGTGTACTTAACATCTAAAAACTGGACTAAGAACAAAGTCAGGTCTTGGCTTTTATACACACTTAAAAAAGGAGGTTGGCTAGTTTGAAGCAAGCTTACAGTAGTGTGAAGTGTAGTGGCATGAAAGAAGTGTGTAGAAGCAGAACAAAGACAGTTAATCAAATTGTGCCAGGTGCATAACTCAGGATTATATATGACATCTTGCTATGTGGCCTAGATGACTGTTATCCAGGTTTTACTCAAGTGCCTTGTAGGGGCTTATCTCATAACTTTTGCTATGGCACCTAGGTGGCTGTAGTTCAGGCCTGCTCAGGCTTCCTATGTGTGACCTTCTCTGCCACTTAGATACAACAGAATACTTGATGTTACTAGTTACAGAGAATAGGAATCCATAAACTCATAGGTTGACTCATATCATTAGAGAAAATTTGTTTTTCTTCTCCTTATGTTAAGGGAGTGTTGGGAGAGTCTCCAAAGCACATTCCTTTGAGCCCTGGCTTCTTAGATAATGTTATCAGAACTTCTGCCTAGGTCTAGCTTTTGCCTGTCACTGCCTTGCAGATGAGTCAGCTGAATACAGAAATCTTATTCTTTCTAATTTCATTCTCCTTTCTTGCTTTAATTTCCACCTCACACAATTGGGGTCACTGCAACCTTGAATTTCTAGGCTCAAGCAAACCTCCTGCATCAGCCTCCCAAGTAGCTTGGACTACAGGTGCATGCCAGCACACACAGCTAAGTGTTGTATTTTTTGTAAAGACAGAGTCTTGCTATGTTGCTCAGGCTGGTGTTGAACTCTGGCCTCTTCTGGTCTCAGCCTCCAAAAGAGCTGGGATTACAGTCATAAGTCATGCTCCTAGCCCACATAAAAACTTTTAAGGGAAAGTTCATAGCAGCATTATTTATAAAAGTCAATAACTGGAACAATACAATTTCTATCAACTGGTGAACAAGTAAACTGTATCTGGTATATCCACATAATGGAATATATTCATCAAAAGACAGGAACAAATTATTGATGTATACTACAACATAGATGATCCTCAAAAACATTGTGCTAAGGGAAAGAAGAAAGATGCAAAAACCTACATATTGTTTACTTCCTGAATATGCATAAGAGGCCAGTCTATAAAGACAAAAACTGTATCATTGTTTTTTCTGGGCCAGGGAGTAGGAACTGCAATTCACTGCAAAGAGACAAAATGGATCTCTCCAGGGTGCTAGAAATGTCTTACAACTGATTGCAAAATTCTATCAGTGTAATAAATCACTAAATTTCATACTTATAATCAATACATTTTAGGCATGTTATTTCTACTTTTATAAAACTGTTTTAAAATGTACGTAAAATAATGGGGATTCCTTATTCCCAAAGCAACACTGAAAACACACAATAAAATCAGAAAAAATATTCATTGGTTTATTAAAGCAAAAGTATTTTGCTCATCAAGAGTCTGAGTCGCTAATGAACACTTTTTTTATTATCTGTCATATAAGTTTACTGTGTAGAGGTTGTGATCAAATATAAAACTTGCTTTAATGCATTCAAACACCCAAACCAAAGAAATATTTATCAAGTTTGTTTGTTTGTTTTTTGAGATGGAGTCTCACTCTTTCACCAAGGCTGGAGTGCAGTGACCTGATCTCTGTTCACTGCAAGCTCCACCCCCTGGGTTCAGGCCATTTTCCTGCCTCAGCCTCCCAAGTAGCTGGGACTACAGGCACCCGCCACCACGCCTGGCTAATTTTTTTGTATTTTTAGTAGAGATGGGGTTTCACTGTGTTCGCCAGGATGGTCTCGATTTCCTGACCTTGTGATCTGCCTACCTTGGCCTCCCAAAGTGCTGGGATTAAAGGCGTGAGTCACCGCACCTGGCCCAAGTTTATTTTGTAAATAAAATTTTTATCATTTTGTCTAGTTATGGAAAAATGTTTTTCAAAAGTTACTATTACCAAAAGTATCTTTTAAAAAAAATTCAGCAGGTTAAATTATGTAAGTTTTAAGCCTGCTTGGAGAATATTTAAGAAATAGTGGAAAAACATCCATCAGTTAATGGATGTGATATAAATGTAGAAATATTCCATTTAGGAAGGTAGAAGAAATATTTTTGACAATTATAACACACAGCACATGGAATATTTTACTGTATATATTTAAGGTGTACAATATGATGTTTTGCTATACATATACAAAGTGAACTGATTTCTACAGATGCATTTTTAGGCATCCTTTGAAATCATTATAGCACATGTGCTTTATTTAAGCCATTATTGTTTAAGCCTCTAAGTTAATAAACATCACAATAAAATTACATTTTAGCTACCTGTGAATAAATGTGACATAGGAAGCAAACAATCAGAGATTCTATTCAGAAAAAAAGGCTAGTGTTAAAATTCAAGGAGATAATTAAGTGAATTTCAAGATATTATTTTAGATAATGTTCACAATGTAAGATATTCACATGCATGCAAAGATATATGGAGATTGGGTAGAGAGAGAGGGAGGGAACATATGTATATATTAACATACATATGTATTTTTATATAATGTTTTATTTATTGGGTTTCCATGACTCATTTAGATGATCTTGCCTCAAGGAAGTGATGATCTGGAAATATAGCTTCGATTACTAAAACAATCCTGAGAAAGATAAACACAGCAAACAGAAGTTTCTATGCAATAGAAATAGATTCCAAAAGTATGATGTCGGTTTTGATGTTTCATTAAGTACTGGAGGAGTTCTGCCTATAGAAAAATGCAAATATATGTTTTATCTGCTTATTTATATTTGCTTAATGTTCTATAAATCTCACATGAATTTGCCTCCATGCTCACTTCATATATTTTAATAATATAGTTGATATTCTATTTAAGTGATAATACAACTATTTTCAGAGTCATTTCATATGTGCTAAACAATAAAAGCTGCATATTGGACGACACAGAAAGAAGTAAGACTTAGATTCAAACTTTTTAATTGATCTACTGTTATTTTCACTAGAATTTTAGGCCAGATCTCTGCCAATCAGAGCCAAGTGGAGGGGGAAACAGAGTTGAGAAATTTATGCAGTATGTTTAAAGTTCTATTCTCCAACTTCACCTTGTAGCATGTCATTTTGACTTGCAATTTGTTGTTTTATCCTTGAACGGCGTGGTCTTCAGTTTAACCAAACACTATTTAAATTTAGATATTAATAGTGATGTTATTGATATATTTGGAAAGTATCCTATTCAAAAGGCAGTATAGTATCTTCATAGGAATTTGTGATAAATAGATCAAAGGGATCTAAACTCTCACACATAAAGCCAATCCCTGCCACTTTAATCAAAATGTGCATTTTAGCAAGTGTCATTTCTCTACTGTATCATAAATGTAAAACAGGTAGACAGTGTTAAAAAATAGACACATCAAGCAGAAAGAACTCTTACTAGTCAAGCAAGAATATTCTTTATGGAATGCATAGGAAAAACATTTTTCATTAAATCAGAAGTATGCATACAATACAAATTGCAATGGAGAGCATTAAAACGTTGGCAAATGAAAAATTGCTGAAAATTCTTCTAAGAATTTTCTGTATTACACATCTCAATTTATTTATTTTAATGTTTCTGTCACTGTAGGTACTTCTCTGATACTAGAAACTCATCTGTTTTCTACAAATCCACAATATGTCAGTTACTCAACTATATTGATTCCAGCATTCTTTTCTTTTTCACTCTATAGTCAGCATAGAGAATGCCACCGATGGCCACAGTTTCAATTGCCTATATATTTATGTTGATCAAATATATATTTCCAGTTCTCACATTTTTCCAAGCCCTAAACCTCCTTGTCCATTCAAGACACATCCAAGTGTCTTTTAAAAATATACACATGAATAGCTAAAACACTTCTAATAGGTAAGTTAACAAAATCAAGTTGAAGATCTTCCTCTGTCATTTGTCATATAGAATTATCTTCCAGAAATCACTATTTAAATAAATTGTATCACAATTCATCCAGTTGCACTATCAGAAACTGAAGTAACATATTTTATACATAGTTTAGTAACTCCAACGTATCCAATGAATGATAAAACCTATGAATTATTTCACCTAAATATATTGAGCTATTTGTATCTTCAGTGCCAAGTTACTTATTATAGAATCCAAAAATGTTTTCACCTTTTACTAAGGCCACTGGAATAATAACATTTTTCAACCTTTTATTTTTCCACCCATGATTGAGGCTTAACTTTGCAATACTAAAACCTGGCTTGCCATCTAATTATGAATAAACTTTCAATAGATTTCTACTACGTTTATATAAAACCAATATCCTTAAAATGGCCTACTGTAGCCTTGCATAAATTGTCCCTGATATGCATAGAACAAATTATTATTACTATCAACTATTAACAAAAAATAACTTTTATCCTCAATAAGCTTATTAGAAAAGAAGAGATCTCACTCAAATAATTCTATAAGCAGATGTAAAATGCAACTGTGACAACAGAAAAAGTCTGTAGAACTTTGTGAGCCTATAGTAAGGAGTTCTGATATAGGCATATAGGTGAAGGAAGGTTTGATCGTGTCTGAAAAATCTGAGCAAAAACCTAGACCGTGTCTGAAAAATCTGAGCAGAAATCTAAAGATAAATTAGGAGTTATATAAGTCAAAGAAAAAGACTGCAATATTAGCATACATCATCACATTTAATGCATATAGGAGGCTATTTAGATCATTTACAAACAAAAACCCTAAATATTTTGTATTGTACTATTCATTTATAATTGTTCAGGCTAATTTTATGACCCATAATATGGACTTCACTGTTGGGTATACACTGGAAAAGCATGAATATTCTGCTGTTAGGTTCAGTGTTCTATAAATTATTGTAAGTGGCTTATTGAAATCTCAACAATGACTATGGATTTATCTATTTCTCCTTGCAGTTCAGTTTTTGATTCATGTATTTTCATGGTCTCACATTAGGTGTACAAAAACACTTATGATTAAGTTCACATGATTAATTGACCCCTTTATCATAATATCACTTTCTTCTGGTGATAGCCTTTTGCCTAAAAAAAATGTAAATATTATATATAAATATATATATTATATATAAGTACATATATAAATATCATATATAAATACATATATATAAATATATAACTAAATACTATATATAAATATGTATTATATAAATATATAAATACTATCGATAAATATATATTATATAAATATATATAATTATTCAGCATTCATCTAACTAATATTAGCATGGAATATTTTTTCCATCCTTTTATTTCTTTATATTTAGTGTACTTAACATAATTTTGCTGTTGTATCCAATCTAATAATCTCTTCCTTTCAATGGTATAGTTAAGATATTTATATTTAATGGTGATAACAAATATGCTTAGGCTTACCCCTATCATTTTGCTATTTGTTTTCTATTCCCTTCTTTTTTTTCTTTGTTCGTCTTCACTTTTTCTGCCTTCTTTTGGATTAGTTGTTTATATTCTATTTTATCTCCTTTATTGATTTGTTAGCTACAATTCTTTGTTTTATATGTTTATAATAGTTTTCTATTGCTGTGTAACTAATTAATCACAATTTAGCATCTTAAAAAACACATTTATTATCTCACAGTTTCTATAAGTCAACATTTTAAGACAGTTTCACTGGGTCAAGGTTTTGCATTCTGCTCAAGGTCTCATAAGTTTTCAATAAAGATGTTAACTGAGTAGCGTTATTTTATGATTGTTTGTAGAAACATAATCTGCTCAGGGCTGTTTGACTGAGGGCCCCATCTACTCATTGCTATCAGCTCAGGTCTATTTACAGGTCCTAAAGGCCACTCACAGTTCCTTGCCATGTGATACTTACCACAGGCAATTTACAACATGGTTGCATGCTTCTTCCAGGCCAGAAGGAGAATCCCTCTTTTTTTATGCAGTCTGCTAAGCTTCTGCTATACATGAAAATGGAGGCATGAGTGGAATGATATACCCACTGCCTAATAAACAACCTAATCAATAGAATGACATCCCATCACCTTTATTGTATTCTATTGGTCACAATTTCTATCTGCACTAGAAAGAAATCACACAAGGAAATGACTCATTGGCAGCCCCTCTAAGGTGTGTTGGCACTATTGCTTCAGAGTCTACTGCACAGTTTTAACTCATCAGTTCACCTTCAACTGATACACAACCTTCAGAGAAATTGCACAAGCATATAAATTTACTTTTATTTCTTCTCTCCCACACTTTGTGCTCCATTTTACTTTTACATATGCTATAAAACCCACATCACAATTTTTTTTTTTTCTTTAAAGATAGGGTCTCATTCTGTTACCCAGGCTGAAGTGCAATGGCATGACCAACTCATCACAGCTTTGAACTGGGCTCAAGTGATCTTCCCACCTCAGACTCCTAAGTAGCCAGGACCACATTTCACTCTTTTGTATACATTCATATTTGAAGCTAATGCCATTTTCATTCTGCCTGAAAAACTTCTTCCATGTTTCTTGTAGTGTGGGATCTTATGCTGAAAATTGCCTTCCATGCTTGTGTGTTTAAGAATGTCTTTAGTTAGCCTTTTTATTTTTATTTCTATTTATTTCTTTATTTTTGAGGCGGAGTCTTGCTGTGTCGCCCAGGCTAGAGTGCTGTGGCGTGATCTCGGCTCACTGCAACCTCCGCCTCCCGGGTTCATGCCATTCTACTGAGTCAGCCTCCTCAGTAGCTGGGACTACGGTGCCCGCCACCACGCCTGGATAACTGTTGTATTTTTAGTGGAGATGGGCGGGGGAGGGGGGTGCGGTTTCACTGTGTTAGCCAGAATAGTCTCGATCTCCGATCTCCTGACCTCATGATCCGCCCACCTTGGCTTTCCAAAGTGCTGGGATTATAAGCGTGAGTCACCACGCCCGACCTAGTTAGCCTTCATTTTTGAAAGCTGTTTGCTAGAAATAGAAATCAAGGTTGACTTTTTTGATTCTTACAGTACTTGAAAGATGTTACTCTATTGTCTTGCTTGCATTGTTTCAAAAAGAAATTTCCTGTAATCCTGACCTTTCTTTCTATGTAACATGTGCCCCAACACCCCTAATTACTTTAGAATTTTTTATCAATGGTTTTGGGTTATGAATTATGGTATAACGATGTCATTTTCTTAATATTTCTTTATTTGAGATTTGTGAAGCTTCTTGAATATATGAATTACATTTTTCATCACATTTCAAACTTTTTGGTCTTTATTACTTATGTTTTCTTGTCCTCTCCCCTTGCCTCTCTCTCAAAGACTCCACTTTCAAGTATATTAGGCTATTAGAAGTTGTCTCACAGCTCACCATTGATTTGTTCATGTTACTTTATTTTCATTTTTTAATATTCTTTGATTCATTTTGGGTAGTTTCTCTAGAGCTATGTTTCACTTTCATTCTGCAATGTGTAACCTACTATTATCACCATCTAATTCCATCTATCACATTATAGTTTTCATCTCTACAAGTTTGATTTAGGTCTTTATTACAAGCTTTGTGTCTTTGGTTAACTTTTTTTTAACAGCTTTTATGACAGCAGTAAAGTGTAAATTTAGTGGTTTTCTGTATAGAATTGTGCAACCTTCACCATAACCTAATTGTAGAACATTTTATTTACCCCTTTAAAAGAAATACTATATCCATTTGCAGTCCCTCCCCATACTCTCTCAACCTCTTATTCCCACCAATTCCCAGCCCTGGACAAGCACTATATAAATTCACTTTCTGTTGCTATAGATTTGTCAAATCCAGACATTTAACATAAATGAAATAATATATTATGTGGTCCTTTTATAATTAGCTTCTTTCACTTATTATATTTTCAAGGTTCATTCATATTTTAGCATGCAGTAACCGTTATTTAGCATGTAATAAAGTTCTCTTTATTACTGATTAATAATTCATTGAATGAAAGTATGTGTTTTCACTCACCAGTTAATGGGCCTTTGGGTTGTTTATACCTTTCAGCTTTTGTGAATAATGCTGCTATGGATGTTTGCGTACTTTTGTGTCTCCATGTTTTTATTTGTCTTAGATATACCACTAGGAGTGAAACTGCGACTCATATGGTAACCCTATGTTCAAAGCCTATGCACCATTTTACATTCCCATCATCAACATGAGAATTCCACTTTCTTTACATCTTTACCACCACTTAACCTTTTCCATTATAGTTCTGATGATCTTTTCGAATATAGGGGATATAGTTACAATAACTGTTTTAATGTCCTTGCCTGTTGATTCTAACATTACTTCAGTTCTGATCAGCAATTGATTTTTCTCCTCATTATGTGTTTTTTTTTTTCTTTTTGCAAGCTTGGTAATTTTTCATTGCATGACATATGTAAATTGCACTTTAACTGGTTGGTGAACATTTTTCTATTTCTATAAATACTACTGAAGTTTGGTCTTGTCATCTGTCATGGTTTGTTAAGTTTGATCCATTTGGGTCTTACTTTTAAGAGTTAGATGGCACTAGAGCACTGATCAGCTAGGACTAATTACTGCTTACTAAATAATTACTAAACAACTACCAAATTAAGACTTTTTTTGTGTACTCTATCCAACGTCCAATGGACTATGAAGTTTTCCAGCCTGGTTAGTGGAAATAGTTACTATTTCTGACCCTCTGTAATGTCCAGATTTTTCTTTTCTTTTTTTTTTTGAGAAGGAGTCTCACACTGTCACCAGGGCTGTAGTGCAGTGGCGCAATTTCGGCTAACTGAAACCTCAGCCTCCCGGGTTCAAGCAATTCTCCTGCCTCGGTCTCTCGAGTAGCCGGGATTACAGGCGCCCGCCACCAAGCCCAGCTGATTTTTTTTTTTTTTTTTACTTTTAGTAGAGACGATGTTTCACTATGTTGGCCAGGCTAGTCTCGAACTCCTGACCTCGTAATTCACCTGCCTCGGCCTCCCAAAGTGCTGGGATTACAGGCGTGAGCCACTGCGCCCGGCCATGTCCTGATACCTTTAAAAATCTTTTGGCTAGTTTATTGAGACACATACTGCTCAGTACTCAGCTGAATGAATACCGAGTTCTCTCTGAGCAGTTCTCTTTCTCCTGTACTCTGCAAAGAACATTACCTACCTTGGTATCCCAAGAATATCAGTTCTATTTTGCCAATGCAGGCAATCCGCTGGGCTCTGCTTGAGTTCACTCTCCTGCCATTAATATCTCTGAAAGCAGCTCGCTTTTTGAGCTCAGATCACTTGCTTCCAGTATCTCCCGGATCACTATTCTTCTTTACTGATTCCCAGCGTCTTAGAAACAGCCCCACTGTTTCTCGGGTTTTTTTTTTTTTTTTTCTACAGCAGTAGTAAATATTTTAAATAAAGTGTCAATGCTGTAAGTGTCCGCAAAAACGCAAACTCAAGGAAATGCTTTCCCTCTTTCGAGGAGAGCAAGAACTTCACAGCGCGCGGCCGAGTTTAAACCCCACTTACAGTCTCTGGCACCGCGTACGGTCTAGCGCGCAGGCGCAGAACCCGTGAGCGCCTAGCCATAACCGCGCTTGCGTCAAGCAGCGAGGCACGCCAACGTGCGAATCTGCGCCTGCCAATTAGAGCGCAGAATGGTCGTTAATGCCCGCCCACTAACCCCTGCAACCAATCGCCTGCCCCGGCGCGAAGTCGACTGTGAATTCAAAGTATACCTAGGGATTGTGGGAAGGCGGCTGAACGCGGCGCCTAGAAGGATGGAGGCGGCGGAGACAGAGGCAGAAGCTGCAGCCCTAGAGTAAGTGTTTGCGGCCAAGTGGCAGCTGGGGGCGGGCCTGGGAGGACCTTGTGGGCCCCTATATGTAATGATTGCTGCCCTCGACCCTATACAGCTTTTGAGGTTCGACCCCGCCGTGAGTTGATCCTCACCCAACCTAAGCAGTCCTGTCTTAGGTTCCTGAGGTGACGGTTGCCTGCTCCAGGAGTACGGCCTTTGGGGGACCGTTCGCCGCTCCCCACATCCACATACTCCACAGGATATGCTCTAGGAGACTGTTTCACTTCTGTCTTCTTGTCCCAACACGACACATTCCCAATCACTTCTCATCCCCCTCCCTGCCCCCTCGTAGACTTCTCGAGTCCCTAATAATGAAAAATCCTAGAGTAGAGCCAGGCATCCAGCCCTCTGCCCTGAGTCCTTTTTCAGCTTTTCCAAGACCCTGCCCCAAGGCTGATGCTCACTGCCAGAAGGGATCCCAAGGCCCAGCATTCTTCCCCTTCCATGCATATCTCCCTGTCTTCCTTCACATCTTGACTCAAATGGTTTCTCTTCAGTGAGACACTCCCTTTTAAAATCTCAGCGTTTTTCTCAAACTCCTTATCTACTAACCCTGCTGATTTTCCTTTGGGCACGTATTACCACTGTATGCCCTCCGTGCACACCATTCCTGGTTGCAGGCTGTAGGCCCTTCAGGCCCTTGTGTAAACTCTGGTCAAGGCAAGACTCTCAATAGTATATATACTGATATACACATCCACATTTGTGTACATACAAGAACTGTAGTACTAGCATCACAAGAAACTGCAATTTCCTGTGTTTCCTTGCCCCTCCAGGGTCCTGACTGAGGTGGCAGGCATCCTGGAACCTGTAGGCCTGCAGGAGGAGGCAGAACTGCCAGCCAAGATCCTGGTTGAGTTTGTGGTGGTATGTACAAGATGAGAGCGAGCCTTTCAGAAGCCAGGATCTGGTCCTGGCTCCTCTTATTGAGATACAGGGCAGCCTTGGCAGAGAGCAGACTTTAAGGAAACCTGTAAGGAGGTAAGGACGTTCCCTGTCTCTGCCCTCCCCCTGAGCAGGACTCCCAGAAGAAAGATAAGCTGCTCTGCAGCCAGCTTCAGGTAGTGGACTTCCTGCAGAACATCCTGGCTCAGGAGGACACTGCTAAGGGTCTGGACCCCTTGGCTTCTGAAGACACGAGCCGTGAGTAGGCAGGGGATTGGAGTAGCATCTGGCCTGAGTGGGGAAGGAAGGAGGATTTCAGATAGGTCTCCTATTTGACTGATGGGAAGGAGGCCCAGTGTTGCAAGGAGGCAGGCTAGCAGGCCACCCTCACTCAAGTTCTCATTCCTGGTGGCTCATCTCAGGACAGAAGGCAATTGCAGCTAAGGAACAATGGAAAGAGCTGAAGGCCACTTACAGGGAGCATGTAGAGGCCATCAAAATTGGCCTCACCAAGGCCCTGACTCAGATGGAGGAAGCCCAGAGGAAGCGGACACAACTCCAGGAAGCCTTTGAGCAGCTCCAGGCCAAGGTACGCCCAGGGGTCCTGAGTACAGGGAGGGAAGGGCAGTCAGATAGGAAGAGGGAAAGAGTGAGCAAGCTGAATTGTGCCAGCTTGCAATCTCCCAAAATTCCAGCCAGAAAAAATAGACTTCTTCTCCTGGTCCCTCTCCCTTGCTTATCTGCAGAAACAAGTGGCCATGGAGAAACGCAGAGCAGCCCAGAACCAGTGGCAGCTACAACAGGTAGGTTCATCCTCCTAGGAGAAGATCCCTTCCCACCACCATGCCATCGTATAGACTGTGTCCCCTGTCTAGAAAACCTTCGTTTTGCTTCCTCCTTTGAGGCACTATAATATAAATACCAACATGGGCTTGAATCTCAGTATCACCACTTACCACTGCATGACCTTGGGCAAGTCACCTAACTTTCTTTTTCTTTATCTAAAATGGAGGCAATAATACCACCTACTCTAGAGAGTTATTAAGATGATTAAATGATCATTACAGCAAGGGCTTAAAATAGTACCTGGCACATAGCAAGTTAAATAAGTGTTACCACCTTTGTGCCCCTTCCCTCCAAGAATGCCTCACCCTAGAACAGCTCATTCTGATCTTTCCTTTTCTCTAGGCCCCTACTCCACTCTGAGGTGAATAGAGTCCCTCTTTTCATCATTGAGCCTGGGCCCTGAGCTGGGTGTAGGCTGGAGGGGTTGGAGGATTGGTTCTAAGACCTCAACATCTGATGCATCATGTCTGCACACTCACTCCTGGCAGGAGAAGCATCTGCAGCATCTGGCAAAGGTTTCTGCAGAGGTGAGGGAGCGTAAGACAGGGACTCAGCAGGAGCTTGAGGGGGTGTTTCAGAAACTTGGAAACCTGAAGCAGCAGGCAGAACAGGAGCAGGACAAGCTGCAGAGGTAAGGTTGGGACCATGGGTTGCAGATTCAGAATGGTCCAGCTGAGATTCCTTTCCTTCACACTTACCTCCTCTTTACAGGTACCAGACCTTCCTCCAGCTTCTGTATACCCTGCAGGGTAAGCTGTTGTTCCCTGAGGCTGAAGCTCAAGCAGAGAATCTTCCAGATGATAAACCCCAGCAGTTGACTCGACCCCAGGAGCAGAGTACAGGAGACACTATGGGGAGAGATGCTGGTGTGTCCTTCAAGGTAAGTGAGAGATGGAACAGGTGGGCATGGGCAGGCAGGTGGAGACAGAAGCTGGGAGACTGGCCTTACCCAGTGTCTATACTGTATTTCTCCAAGGCTGTCAGTCTACAACCTGCTGGAGATGCAAATTTGCCATGACTTCCCGGAGGACAACAGCATGGAGAAAGATCCTAGAATAGGTCAGACCCAACTTAGGCCTTGGTGTCCCTGGTCTGCAAGTGTGGAAAGAGGGAAAGCCTCTCTCTGCATCTGAGCTCTGCTATCCATGGAGCAGATGGATGGTGGGAACAGGAAAGAGCTTATGTTACAGTTTAACACCTCATTCCCTTGCTCAGCCCACCCAGAGCTAACCCCTGTCTTCTTCCCCAGGCCTCTGACTTCCCTCACCACCCCCAGCCATCATTCCAGGAAAGACTGTGAACTCCTGAGTTCAGCCTGATTGCTGACTACATCCCAGCAAGCTCTGGCATCTGTGGATTAAAAGCCCTGAATCTCTCTCAGTTGCATATTTGTTCATCTTCATGTGCTGGCAGGAAGAACTATCAGTACAGATACTCAGAAGCCAATAACATGACAGGAGCTGGGACTGGTTTGAACACAGGGTGTGCAGATGGGGAGGGGGTACTGGCCTTGGGCCTCAGGGGTTGTTTTCCCCTATGATGCAGACATGCTGAATTTAATTCAAGGAGGAGGAGATTGCTTTAGGCAGGTGGTTATATGTGGGAAGATAATTTATTCACTAATCCAAATTTTATTCAGGGATCCAAATGTTTGTTGAGTCCTTTCTTTGTGATAGCGTTCTTGCTGTGAACCAGAGCTGTAACAGTGAGCTTATCTGACTGTTTTAGGTTGTATAGCCTGGTGTTAACATTCTTAGTATCTTTTTGTGCCTTATCCAAAACATTTCTTGATCACTGGTTTCAGATGTTCATTAATTATATTCTTTTCAAAGATTCAGAGATTGCCTTTTGTCATCCACTATTGTATGTTTTGTTTCATTGACCTCTAGTGATAGATCGTTTCCTACTTTCTGTTTTCAGATGGAAAAGATGTACCTTTTTTGTAAACTCTTATTTTGTAAACTCTTATTTTTATCAGATGATCAACTCATGTACTTGAATATTTGTTTTCTCAAATAAATATTTAAAGCTATACATTTCTTCTGACTTCTTTTTTTTCACAATCATTCAATTCATAGCATTTTCTATATTCTGTTATAATTATTTCATTGATTCATAAATTTCTTTGAAAAATAATTTGGTCTTCTGTTGATTGTGGGAAGATAATCTTAAGTTTAATTTGGTCAGAGAATGTCATCTATTTAACAAACTTTGAAATTTGGTGAGTGAATTATAGCCTGGATGTAGTGATCTTTTTTAATGTTTTACATAGGTTTGGAAAGAATGCATTTTAGATTGTATGTAGTATTTTGTATTAGATTATGTTCGTAATTTTGTTTCAATTTATATCTTCTATATACTTAATTTTTTGTTGTCTGAGTATCACCTGAGAGAGGTGTGTTCAAGTCTCCAACTGTGATAGTGGATTTGTTCATTTCTCTTTATAGTTCCATTTTCTTACATATTTTGCAGCTCCTTTATTAAGGTATATGTAAATTTACATTTATATTTTTCTTCTGAACTGAACTCTTACCTTTGTGTGGTAGCCTACTTCATCTATAGGCTAACGTGTTTAGCCTTGAAGACTAATAGTTTTAATATTAATATAACTTTGTCACTTCTTTTGGTTACCCTTTGCTTGACATCCTTTCTCTTGAATTTCAATCCTTTTTTAGTTTCAACCTTTCTTTATATTTACCACTTGTATACAGCATTTAAAGGGTTATTAAAAAAAAAAAAAACTCAGTTTCACATTTGTCTTTATGATTTTCTAGTTGCGTCGATTTTTTATTTGCTTTTTCTTGTTTTTTTATCCCTTTCATGCCTTTTTTTTTTTTTTATTGTTTTTTCATGCTTTGTTTTGTTTAGAAGGTCTAATTTAGACCTGCTAGTTTAGCTTTCATAGTTAGCAATGTCTCAAGTAAGGTAAAGAATTAATTAAAGACTCTTGATCCTTTTCTTAATAAATGAAGCCTAAACAGCTGTAACCATTGATAGATCATCCCACTCTAAACTATTAAGGTATTTTTGTCCAGTTTATTACTTCTAGCCTGTCTGTATTCTCATAAATTAATTTTTTAAATTATTTTATACAGTCAATGCTTTATTACTAATTTATTTACTATTTTTGCCCACATTATTTTTACATTTCAGAGCTTTCATGTGGAATACTTTTTCCAGCTGAAATAAATGTCTCAGAATTTCCCTTAGAGTTTGTAGACTGTATAATGCTTTAAATTTTACTATGAAAATATTTTTATTTCATCCTCATTCTTGAGCAATGTTTTTATTATGTAGAGAATACTTGGTAGGTAATTTGACTTAACACACTGAAGATTAACTCACTGATTCTCTGGTCATCTGGTTTTGGTCCTTGATGAGAAGTCAAATGTCAGTTTAAAAGCCCTTCCTATAAATTTTTTTTACCAACTTGGCGCTTATAACACCTGTATTTAGTGCTCTATAGTTTTACTATATTGTGAATAGTTTGGGACTCTGGTTTACTTATTTATTCATTCATTTGGCTTGCAATTAATTGCGCTTTCTAAATTGCCACTCTTTGAACAATTCTGGAATATTTTCAGCTTTATCTGTTTAAAAAGACACCTCTTTTGTATTAGCTTCTTCTAAGATGCCAATTAGACATCAATTAAATTTTCTAACTTTTCATGTCATGCAAATTTTCTTTTGTAGTTACCATTGCTCTTTCTCTTTAGATTGCATTCTAGATACTTTTCCTAAGTCTATTTTAACTTTATATACCCAAGCTATTGTTTTTTCATCCATTTCTTAATTTTTTATCTTTGATTTTCATTTCATTAAGTTGTATTAGATCTCAATTTACTACTGCTTTTGGATATTTTCTTCTGGCTTACATTTTGAGCTTTAAATTTTGTTTTTTTTTT
>NC_045442.1:52207673-52281566 GCF_002776525.5 Piliocolobus tephrosceles | reverse complement strand
TCCCGACCTTGTGATCCGCCCATCTCGGCCTCCCAAAGTGCTGGGACTACAGGCTTGAGCCACCGCGCCCGGCCTATTATCTTAATATATGGACACTTCGTTTTCTTTTTTGGAAAGGTTCTTAATATATAACATTTTGGCCTATCTCATACTCCCTGTTTAATATAGTTCATGTAGTTTTACTTCGAGCTGCCTATTTTTCCTGAATTATACCGTTATGGCCTGATACAAACATCAAGAGAATTTGTGTTCACTTCTGTCAATAGCTTGTGGGTATTACCTGTATAATGCTTAGAAATGTTAAAATGAATGTTTTTAATGTTTTTTATATCTATGTGCTATCCCATTTTTCATTCCTGTTGTTTGTTATTTTTCTTAGTATTTCCCAGAGGCGGCTTTTCTACTATATATGTCTTTCAAAAGTACAGGTGTTGGCATTATTTTCTTTAATGTTGCTTTTAATACATTCTTTTAATTATTTTTTGTCTTTATTATTCCCTTCTGCTTTATTTTTTAATATTTGTAGGATTTTTAAAAATTAATATTTGATAATACATATATGTTCTTATATTCCAACAAATGCATTTACATATTTACATTTTTATTTGACCACTCTGAGAATAATTCATATATTTTAATACATAGGCCATTCATTATTTCTAAATAGATTATAATTTTAGTATTGATTTTATTTTAAATCAAGGAGGTTTCTTTTGTTGCTGTTGCCTCTCAAACCTATTGGGAATGGTGTTTAGTTCCTCAATGGATTTAAGATAATTTTCTGTTATTTTTAATGCACCAAATTTTGTAATTTTACTGTGCTTTTATTCCATTTGCTTCAAATGGTATGACACTTGTGAATATTGTTCCTTAAAATTTACTAGTTACATTAGGGCTTATGTATATGCGTAGTCATTATATATGTTCTTACAGGAAAGAGACTTTATCATTTTTGTTCATCACTAAACCCACAGGTTCAAGAAAAATCCTGATAGAGGGTAGATCCACAGACATTGGTGAAAATGCAAATGGTTGACAAAAATGAAAAAGGAACACAATGCATACATGAGGTATTCCAGATTTTTAGTGTGTCTTGCAGGTTTGTATGAGATATCACAGAGGTAACACCCAAAAAAATGTTTTACTTCTATATTATGACTTCTACTACATCCATTTTTTCCAAAATACTATTTTTTTCTGACAGAGTTCTAAACATTGAAAATCATTAACACATTGCATTCAGTATTTCTGACCATTTTTACCTAACCAGTTACTAGGATGAGTTTCTAAAAAACAACATGAGAGAGATAAAACTTGCTCAAAGGTACCCCCCTAAAATTATTAAGGTCTTCTATATTTATGTGACTTATTCCTATCAGGTAAATATTCTTATTATCCCGGATAGTGTCAGCAAAGCTAATACTGCACATTCTGTCTGTACAGTTTTGAAATTTATAAAACTAAGGTTTCATTTCTAATATTCTCCCCTGCCATAACAAGATGGGGATTTTCCGCTGCTCTTTATCTCTTATAGTGCTAAACTTGTACTTTTTGCAGCAGTGATCAGTGAGGGTTTTGAATATCTCTAAACATAAATGGGTTTCTTCCCTGTGCTACCAGTATATAGTCTTACAATACTAGGCGTATATATTGAATTGAAGTATTGTTTTTATGAGCTTGTTTTTCCAAAAGGGAATAAAATATCTACAAAGTGTGTTAGTGATAACTTCTGAGAAGTTTCTGCTAACTCTCTGAAAATGCCGTAACTATTTTCACACAATGTTAATTTTCTTCTACTGTAGAGCCTTTCTGAGGTTAATACATCACATTCATGTCTTATAGAATTTCCATAACTTGTATTGAATGTTTATGTCTCTTCTTTGAGCCTCTTTATTTGTCTCTTTTATGTATAAGTTCTGAGATATGAATAGAGTGTGAAATTAAATAATTTTATTTCATTATTATTCCCAGTCCAGTTTTTAAATGACCCTTTTTATAGATAGAACATTGGACTGTGAGGAACTTCCTATTTGGGTTTGTAATTCATTAATTAACAAACATGCCCCACTGATACAATTTGCTCTTGAAACCCTGACTATCCTAGATTGTTTTGAGACCCATTTAAAACTGTCATAAATTCATTATGTCCTTAAATTTATAACTTATCAAAATTATGAAAAAGCAAAAAACCTTCATAGACCTCTGTAGTATACAAAGACTAGATTTTGGATGCCATGTTTGTATGCATTTCTAAATTTTAAATTGTCAGATGAACTTTAGGAAACACTATCCCAGGTGTGTGTAATTCATTTCATCATGCATTATGTAGTAATTATACCCAAATGTAGAAGCTGATTGTTTATGTGGGTAGATTACTATATACCTAAAATCATGTTTGATGAAACCAGAGGAAATTCAGGATCATGCTTTCAGAAAGTGATAGGGCTATTAGATAAGGTTATCACTAAAATTTTTAAAATAAATGTAAAAAATATACTTTAGTGCAAACATATTCTGTTTATATGTACTATAAAAAATAATATGAAGTGAAATAATTTGTTTTCTGAAAAATTGAATTGTTTAAAATATTCTGTAGATTCTCCAGGTTATCCAATATATGAAATTGTATTGTAAAACTGGGTCTAATCTTAATAACCAAACAGTAAATATCAATTTTATTAGTCTAGTTAAAAAGCAGTAATATTAAATATTCATACTTACAATAATCATTGAACAATAATTTATTTTTTATATGGGCATTTGAGGAAAAATACTTCTCTTTGGGGATAGAAGCCTGTCCACAGTCTCCATGTGTATGAGGGATGGATAAAAGTAATTTGAAATAATTTATTTACTGAAATATAGCATTATCTCTGGTAGGTTCATTCTGTTACTTCATAAAGATAATAGACTGTGGGGGAAGATACGTGGATTTCTAGCTTGAAAATTCTGTTAATAATTACAAAGCATAAATTTGTTTCAGTATGTTTTCAACAGGGGAAATAAGAGGAAAAGGAAAGAAATGATAAATTCACTAGAGAAATTCAATCGTAAAAATATAGAACATGTCTGTGTATATGGTATTGTTACAGGGGGTCTTTGTTCTTCAAGCTCCCAAGATGGTGGCTGGCGGCTCCCAAGATGGTGGCGGGCCTTTTGTTCTCTGACGTGGGGTTCTTGGCCTCAGGGATTCCAAGGAATGGTATCTTGGGGCTTTTGGTGAGTGTTATAACTCTATTAGAAGCTGTGGGTCACGGAAGAGAACCCTGGAACCCAGCTCAATTAGGACAAACCCAGGCACTTAGCTGTGCAGGAACAATGGTGAGCCTTTAGCCCGATCGGGAGCAGCAATGGGTGCCTCGCTGGATCAGGAGGGCAGCAGACACCCTGCCAGATCCCAAGGGGTATAAGTTAGCCTCAAGTCTGCAACAGCCACATTCAGCAGTGGTAGACAGTGAGCAAAGCTCAGCTGGAGCCGGAACAAACAGGAACCAGAAGAGTGTGCAGTTGCAAGATTTAATAGAGTGAAAACAGCTCCCATACAATGGGAGGGGACTCAAATGGGACTGCCCACTCCCCGCTCCAATACCTGGGGTTTATATCCCACTGTCCCTCCCTCTGTGCTCTCAGGGGATAGATGATTTGATTATTTCTTTATCTCCTGTTTTTAGCCTAATTGGTATTTTAGTGAGCTCTCTACTACCTAATTGGTTGGGTGTGAGCTGAGTTACAAGCCTCATGTTTAAGGGGTGGTGCAGTCATCTTCCCCAGCTAGACTTAAAAATTGTTAGTCAGCCTAGGAAATCCAGCTAGTCCTGTCTCTCAGTATGTCTTTGTACATATATACATACATAACGTAGCCAGGGAGAATGGAAATAAGATGAAAGAAGTAAGTGACTACTTGAAGGATATTATGGTATTTTTCAGATTCAGATCCTGCCATTAACCACTTGTTCTCCTAATTCCTGTACACAGGGACATAACATCTTTGCATCCACAAATGAACATATATCAGTACCTTCAACACTAAATATACTTACTTAGTAAATGTTCATTGTATAGCATTAGGGAATATTTTACAAAGAGCTGCCTCTTAAGCTTAGCTTCAAATAGATGAAATTATCCAGAGGCAGAGTTCATCAAACATTTATTGAATGTCAGCTATGTGCTGAACATAAGTTCTAACAATCTTTTAAAAAGAAAAAAACTCAATAGTCCTACCTTCTCTGAGTTTAAACTTGGAGTCAGGAAAGAAAAAAAAATATGAAAAATAATTATGTTAAAACAATGTTTATTATTTTCAAAGACTAAGAAGCAGGATGTTTTGGCAGCACCAAGGGTAATCTGTAATACTAAGCAAGGGAAACATAAGTGAAATAAAGGTAGTGAGAATCAGGAATGCAAGTGGCCAAGCAGAGTTTGGAGCAGAAGATGGAAAGGAGGAAATGGGAATAGTGAGTTCATAAGGACTTTTTATCTTTACCCTCATGACTATAGGGATTCAAAGTCTTCACCCTGAAGCCATGGAAACCTGTTGAAGTTTTCTTTCCTACGTTGTCAAATAATCTCCAGGTGCAATTTAGTATATTGAAATAGAGCTATCAAAGAAGTCACACCATTGATGAGCACATTTATGAGTTCTGGGCAGAATTCACATTTAGAAAGCAGTGCAAATGCTTCCATCCTCCCAAAGTAAACACATTTCCCTGAGTAACCATTGCTTATTATTGGAACTTGCTATAATGACAGCAGCTAAAGAGCTGAAATCCATTTAGGCAATTAGATACACTAAAGGAACATTGGAGTGGCACCAGAATGGAGCTTCTATTTCTCAATGCTTAAATGCCTCTAGTTAAACATAAGTCACTACTTAAAAATACAGTTATCATAATTGATTTGTTTTATGCTACCACCAGAGCAGGCGCCAGAGAAAAGGCAAGTAGGCAAGGTAAAAAGAAACTTTATTACATAGCCAATGTAAAGAAAGAGGAAGTGAGGTTCACTGGTCTCTGGCTGTGGAGGCCGAGGAAGTTGCTCCTGCGTTCTGGGGCGAGGTTCCTGGCTCCACGTAGGAGGAAGGGCCCAGGAAGTTCACGCCTGCGTTCTCGGGCGAAGGTTCCTGGGTCCGCCTAGGAGGAGGGCCCAGGAAGTTCCCACCGGGCGCCTGCCGGGAGCAGCTTTTGTGTCTTGGGCCTGGGAGTGGGAGGGCGGTAGGCGGGATGCGAGTGGGTCCAGGGGTGTTCGGTAGGTGCGACCAGGTAAATCTCGGTCTCTTCGGATTGATGTCCCCTGGCACATGCCCAGTTGATCTGCACCTTCCCGGGCGCCGGCTACATTTTCACATGTGCGGGGAAAAGTTGGTGATGAAGAACCTGGAAGTATGCCATCTTAGCCACCTTTGTTCTTTGTTTCCCTCTCCCTCCGTCCAGACAGTCCAACCTTTTATTGATTATGATGATTGGGGGTGTCGTCTGTCCGGCTGCTTCCTGCTGTCAGGGGGCGTTGTCATGAGGGTCTATGGTTGGCACCTGGATGTAAGGATGTAGGAGCATCTGGTTGAAGGCGACACGGGTGATCTCTTGAACTTTGGCTTGGAGAAATTTGATTAAAATGGGGGCAAAACATAGGATAAGACAGAGAATTAGTATAGGGATGAGGAATGGGAGCATCTGTTGCATTACCGGTAATAACCATATAGGTGGACCTGGGGTTAAGGGAGTGTTGTTCTTTAGTTCTGTTTTAATCTGGTTTAGGGTTTGGATATTAGTGTCAACTAGGCCTGACTTATTTATGTAATAGCAACATTCTTCTCTTAAGAAAAGACATGTTCCTCCTTTTTCAGCTGTAAGAAGATCTAGTGCTCTCCTGTTCTGTGCTGCCACCTGAGCTACTGAAGTGATTTGGTGTTGTAAAGAGGCTAGAGTTTCAGCCAAAGCCTCTATGGCTTCTTGAATTTGGGTGGTTAGAAATCGAGTAGATTGTACGGAATGGGCAAGAGCCCCAGTTCCAAGTCCTGACGCCACTAAGGAGGAGGCTAGGGAAATTCTGATGACTAAGGAAAGGAAGACGGCCCGTTTTTGGAGATTATTAGGAGGAGAGTTAAATTGTAAGGTGAGTTCAGCCACTTCTGCTTTGCTATATAGAGTTAAGCTAGGTACTAGGGACACTGGGACGCAGAGGGATTGGCTGATAGATGTGTGGTTAAGGACTTTGAAGAGGGTTTTATTACACCAGAAATAACCTCCAATGGGGGCTGTCTGGGTCTTATTGGGCGACTGGGTGTGCTTACACCAGGAGGAGTTTGGGGCAGAGTAGCAGAAAGGAAGGATTGGATTTTCTGGGTTTTGGTATAGTGGGACTTGGAGTAAAAACGGTTTTTGGGAGGTGCTTGTAGAGCCAGTTGTAGCCTTGAAAGCAGTAGGTAAAGGGACTGCCACTAACGGGGCTCTTTCAAGGGATGCACAGAGGAAACACTGGGAGAGATTTGTTATGTGAGCTGCCTGTGTTAGGTTTAACCCTTGACGGACAAGCTTTAACTATGAGAAGGGGTCTTTATTGGAGGAGTGTAGTCGATCTTGTAGGGAGGAGTGTAGTTGATCTTATAGGGAGGAGTGTAGTTGATCTTGTAGGGAGGAGTGTAGTTGATCTTGTAGGGCTTGTTCTTGTGATTGTATGGCTAAGGTTAAATTTTGTATGTGTTTTATATTTTTAGGGAGGGAGTTTTCCTGTTGGACTAGTGTCCTTTTGATCAAGAGGGTGGCAGTTGGATATGAATCTTAAATAGGATCTCCGTAGAGTCCTCCTTTTACTCCGCCAGCCGTCGGAGTGTATAAGAAGAGTAGTAATGTAAGTATAAAGTAGGACTTCATTTTGGTGTTTTTTAAGGGGGAGAGAAGGATGTTGACTTAGTCAACAGTGGAGAGTTTTGTAGCCGATATAGAAGAAGCGGAAGTATAAAGAGAAAAGAATTTAGATAACAGTAATTGTTTTACCTGGTATTAGATGGGCAACAGTGGTGACGTAGGGGAGGTAGTTGCTAGGAGACGGTATTGTCTGCTGCCATTTAGATGTAAGGACACCGGTTTGCCTAGTGTCTGGAGTATTGTTTGGTTTTAGTTAAGACTAGGCCGGAGATCAGACACTGGTTTGCTTAGTGCCTTAGGTGCCTAAAGGTCTAAAACAATTATTAGAGGAGATATAAGAAGCAGGTAATAGAATGATGACAGTAATAGAATGATAACAGAATAGTTAGGAAGGAGCCGAGGAAGAGGAGGGCAGGAATAGACTGAAGAGGAAGGCAGAATGAGAGTAATAGCTAGGGATAAGGCAAGAATGAGAGGGAGTGTAGAAGGTGGGTAGGCGGAAGTGCCAAGGGATGGAAGGAGGGGCAGCCTCAACAATGGTAGGCGGAACCGAGGAGGAGGGCAGAACTACAGCCGAAGCGGGAGGGGGAGGTGGAGTATACAGCAGGAGTGGAAGGGAGGGGAAGCTGACACAGGCGAATCAGACAGGAAAGATGACTTTTTCTTTTCTGACTTTGCTAGGTAAGCGCCTTAGCCAACTTGACTTGGGCCAAGGAACATTGGCTACACAAGTCTGCTCGAGAACGCAAGTCTTAAAACTTTTGTATATAATTTATTTTAGACTACTTACTTAAGTGCTGGCAGAAATTACTGAGGTCGATTAAAATGTTACCGTCTAGGGTGCCTTCAGGTGGCCATTGAGACTGGTTGTCTAATTTATACTGTGGCCATGCCACAGTGGAGAGGAAAATCAGTCGCTTTCGTTTAAGATCTTGCTCTAATTGTAAAGTTTTGAGATTTTTAGAAGACACCCTAAAGGGGAGTCTCTAGGTATTTTGGATTGGGGGTTTCCCATTGCCTTCCTCTCGCCTATAGGTGGAAATGGAAACGGAACTCTACCTGGCTACAAAGCGTCCTTTGGAGCCACTAGAGACCGGTGGGAGGCTCCTGGAGCCGGAATGGAGATTACCTCCAGGTGGACGTCTCCGTCCTGGACGGGTCTCCCATGGAACGGAATGGAGTTCCTTTGGGCAGACGTCTCTGCCTTTGGGAACTCCCCTGTGGGTCAAAAAACCTTGGGCCTGGAAAGGTTTCCTGGAAAGGACCGGAAAAAAACCTTGGGCCTGGGCAGGACTTCTGGCCAAGGAGTATGAGAGGGAGGCAAAAGGTACTCACCCCTAGGAGACTTGGAGGTGTGGAAAGGGATGTCTAGGTCCTGGTCCATGGGCGGCATGGAAGGAGGAGGCTCCTCGGACCTTGGGGGCCCTGAGGAGGGGTCTCCTCCCAGGTTCCGCACCAACTGATTTGTTTTATGTGAGCACCAGAGCAGGCGCCAGAGAAAAGGCAAGTAGGCAAGGTAAAAAGAAACTTTATTAAGTAGCCAATGTAAAGAAAGAGGAAGCCAGGTTCACCGGTCTCTGGCGGCGCAGGCCGAGGAAGTTGCTCCAGCATTCTCCGCCAGGTTCCTGGGTCCATATAGGAGGAGGGGCCCAGGAAGTTCGCGCCTGCGTTCTCAGGCCAAGGTTACTGGGTCTGCCTAGGAGGAGGGCCCAGGAAGTTCGCGCCCGGGGCCTGCCAGGAGCGGCTTTTGTGTCTTGGGCCTGGGAGTGGGAGAGTGGTAGGTGGGGTGCGGGTGGGTCGAGGGGCATTCCATAGGTGCAGCCAGGTAAATCTCGGTCTCTTCGGATTGATGTCACCTGGCACGTGCCCAGTTGATCTGCACCTTTCCAGGCGCCGGCTACATTTTCGTAGGCGGGGAAAAGTTGGTGATGAAGAACCTGGAAGTACGCCATCTTAGCCACCTTTGTTCTTTGTTTCCCTCTCCCTCCATCCAGACAATAATTATGAATAGCTGTACAGTCTAGCCACCAAAATAATTCCCAAAGTAGTTAAATGGCACTAGTATTCCTAGATGGTCACAGTTAGCAATCAAAAACACATCTACTGGAAAGTGATGAACCATCCATCCCACTGCTCAGTGCTTTTCGGTATATAAGTCACTGAAGACTCATGGCTTCCTAAGAACATTGGAAAGCATTTTCAGCAATGCAAAATCACTTGTGCTTGAGTAACAGCCTCCTTATCAAGGCTTCAGAGACTAGGAATTGAAAATATGGAAAAAAAAAAAAAACTCATCCATAATGAATTTGTATTAAATGTTTGTATTAATAAAGAATAATACAAAATGTTTGTATTAAAGAATACTAATCTATTTCACATTAATTAGCAAAATCACAGTTTTTCAACAAGACTCTATTAATAACTTTAATTTTAACAATTATGTTCAACAGTATTCAGATTCTTGGAATTTAAAGAGAAAAAGTGCCATACATTAGGTGCCTATGTCATCCTTGGCAGTAGCAGGAGGGTGCTCTAATTCTTTTGAGGAAGTAATAATAAAAATTGTATTTAATTTATACAAAGTTTCATTGGTATTATAAGAAGAGGTTTTCTCTTTTACCCACTTCACTCCTGTGTCTACCCCCATCTCAAGAATTTTCAGGAACTAACTAGCTAAATCTAACTCTTGGTGTGGTGGTGGTGGTGGTGGTGGTGGTGGTGGTGATATGAAAGAGTAGAAGTAGTTAAAGAAATGTTATCACAACAAAAAGGAAGGGCTAATAAATATTCAGGTAATTCTAACAATCATCATTACGTACTGCATATATTTTGTATAGTACACAAACTGAAACCATGGGGTTCCATGCCCCTCGAGGCATACCTTTTGTTTTCTATTTAAATAATGAAATGATTTGGGCCTTTGCGTTGCATTTTATGTATTTCTGGAAAACTTAGTCTCCGATAAGAAAGGTGTTATTTAAGAAAAACATCTTCATTAAAGTTCTTTTCAATAAAATAATACTGTCTGTTAAAAATGTTAACTTAATTTTTATCTTATAAATATAGGTTATAAAGCTGTTTGATGACTTGGTTTGGTTTATCTAGCTAGGTATCTTGAAGTGTCAAATATATTAAAAATATATATTCATTTACATATATTCTAAACTGTTGTCAGGCATCCTTCTCTTCATAATTTAATTTATTTTGCTTTATTTTTTAAGGAGTCATTTATTTCCATTAAAAAGACACCTGGAAGCTACAGGAAACTCATCTAACTTAGTTGCAATTCTGATTGCTATCAGCTGTTTGCTATTTTTTACCTGAGTTTCCTGTTTATTTGTAAAGAATCTAAATGGCAGCCTGGTTCATTTTTAAATTTTGTATTAGGAGCAGCATTCACATTTCGTGCTGTCTTTGAATTCAAGAGATGTTTGTCTCTTGGGTGTTTGTCTTAGTTGAATAATATTTAAGTTTTGTGAGGAGAACAGTGTACTTGTTTTACTTGATCTCAGTTGAGGTCTATATAACATTTGTTATGTGGTTATATGAAATTATATGAAGGTCACTGTAATAATCAAAATGTGTTATCTTGGAAGATAGTACCACTGAGCTTTTAGTTCTTAAAATTTGATGTGCAATAGAGCCACTTGGAAGTGGTTTTTTAAACGCAGGTTTCAGTCATCTCTGGGAGATTGCAATTCTCAATTCCTGGTTTAGATTTTCAAAAGTTAACAAATGCCTCAGGTGATTCTGATGTAGTGGATTTAGGGACCATTTTTCTGAGAAACCGTATACTATTTCTCATTAAGACTTTAGCATATTAACAACTCACAAGATGATACTTAAAACTATGCAACAACAGACATGTACATTCTGAATAGGACTGGACATCCAGAAAGAAGTTTAAAGTACTCTTATACTAGGAAGAGCTGGGTATGATATAGTGATGGGAGCATTGTGTTCTGGCCTAAGTACTGAAGTCAAAAAAGATGTGCACCCTGAGCAGAAAGATGATGCTGAAAAGATAGTAATGGTAGAGTGAAAACAAACTTCTGCTTTAGAGTGTTTTAGCAAAGTAATGTTTTTATTAAACTCACACATGCTTGCGCGCGCACACACACACGGGCCTGAAAAG
Organism: Piliocolobus tephrosceles; assembly: GCF_002776525.5. Classification (NCBI taxonomy): domain Eukaryota; kingdom Metazoa; phylum Chordata; class Mammalia; order Primates; family Cercopithecidae; genus Piliocolobus; species Piliocolobus tephrosceles. The sequence goes on along the minus strand of NC_045442.1, from coordinate 52,270,568 downwards.
CAGATGACATTAGATAAAGTGAATATAAAATCTTGTTTTGTTCCCATAAGAAATAAACTCAGAAAATAGAAATCCTTATCTATGAAAAGATAAATTGCCCAATTTACTGGCTATTCAGCAAACACAGAGCTCAGTGACAGTCCCTATCCTCCTTTGGGATTAGATGAAACCATATGACTGGATTATAGCTTAAAGAGTGTGGGAAGAAATAACCACTTTCAACTCCACCTCATGAAATCCTCCCACATTCCATCTTCCATTCTTTTTCTGTCTACTGACTAATTGGACAGGACACTGAGAAGCATGAGGAAGGTAGAGTCACAAAATGGAGAGAGATTGGATCCTTGTCATTTGGAAGAAAATGGTTTAAGTAAGGATAACTGTGTTGGATTACTCTGAGACGTGGGAAACAGAAAAACAACATTATGATTATATAAAGTCACTGAAATATTGAGGTTGTGATATCAGAGAGTTTAAACATTCTGAACACTATCCTGATTTCCCTAAGCCAATATTTGAGGAAAATCTCTTTAATTATTGTTGATAATAATTAAACATGTGATGGGCTAGGAAAAGCTACTCTTTGAAAGATCTTTATCTTCAGTATTAAAAAAAAAATTGTAGGCACACCCAATTTTCTTTTTTTCTTTTTTTTTTTTGAGACGGAGTCTCGCTCTGTCGCCCGGACTGGAGTGCAGTGGCGCAATCTCAGCTCACTGCAAGGTCCGCCTCCTGGGTTCACGCCATTCTCCTGGCTCAGCCTCCGGAGTAGCTGGGACTACAGGCGCCTGGCTATTTTTTTGTATTTTTTAGTAGAGACGGGGTTTCACCGCGTTAGCCAGGATGGTCTCGATCTCCTGACCTTGTGATCCGCCCGTCTCGGCCTCCCAAAGTGCTGGGATTACAGGCTTGAGCTACCGCACCCGGCCCGCAATTTTCAACTGGAATTTCCATGTTAAGACGGATTTTTGTCAAAGGCAGGAATGTTAGTTGCCTTAAATTCTCCATTTCCCACATTAAAGGTGCAAAAATGTGTTACCATATAGTGCTTTACTCACTATTCCTTCAATCTCAAATATTCTGTGCTTAAATCCCAAGACATATTGATTTGAAAAATTGATTGCTGAGCTATTTATAGTTTAAAATATATGGTAAGTCAAAATATTCTTATGTTCTTAGGAAGACTGAACAGTTTGAATCATTTGAAAGATACCCAATGTTTATAAACTCTCTAAACATGAGTCTTACCATGACTAATGAATTCTTTGATCCCTGACCAGATAAAAGTTTTGTTTGGTAGGTTTATAATATGCTCAGCTTCAAACTGTATGTAAATCAGTGAAACTTCTAATTGTCACTCTGAGTCTAGAATATTTTGTTCTTGTACTTTCTTTGGGAAATTGTTTACTCATTTTTCCTGCTGTGAGTCATTTAATTATACACATTTATATCAGCATTTGTGCCACCCCTTTTTTCTTCTCATATCACTTGCATGACTATCTCTTACCTGTTTGTCAGTTTCCTGCACCCTGAAGAACCTATGAGAAGGTGAGTGAACCACCATCATAAATGGTTATAAAATTTGTTTAAAAAAACCTTACAGTATTATGATTCAATGTTGTTATTTTGAATCCTCCTCTTGAAGCTTTCATGTTTGAAATGTAAAGTTTATATAAAGACTCTACAGTGATTTACTTTTACTTGCTTTCAAATTTCAAATTTCTAGAAGCCACATCTCATTTTTTGTATTATAATATATACTTTGTAATTACTTTCCCCAGCCTCTTTCTGCCCTTCACCCTTACCTAGTCAACATATACATATGGGGATAAGAACTGTCTGTATAGAATGGTGAGGTTTGGGGATGGTTTTCCTTATTTTTTTTCCCTAAACTCATTGTTCTTGAATATTCTGTTTACCTATAGACAATAATTTCTAATATTATCTTTTGGAAAAATTGAACAAAGGAATCTCAAGGGTTATTTTTATATTAAAAGTATGATAAATAATAAAAGTGAAAATGTTGATTTTCAATAGTATGACGTTTGAGTGTAATCTCTGAATATTTCAAAATAATTGAGCTGCCATAGCAATACCTGTTAGCAGTGCAAATGCAAAAAAAACCTTTTGATAAGAAATGTTTTGACTGCATCTCTTCCTAATTGATACTGTATCATATCCATTATTTTCATTAATTGTTTTTATAACAATTTAATGGGGTACTTCTGTATCAGCAATCAGATGTTTTATAGATAGGGAAACTATCACAACTTTATAATGTTTATCTTAAAAATACAAAATATATTTTAGCACTTTGACAGATCCTTAAAAAAAATGTATTTATCAGTTGTCTTCAGCATATCTATCTCAGGACAAAGTGTGAAGATTTCCACTACATCTGAGCATGCAATGAGTGAGTTTAGCACTCACCAAATTTTATTGTAAGTAGTATTTACATTTCTAATTTAGTGCTAAAACTTTGTCTTCTTTTTCCATTTATTATTAACTGCCAAATACAGCAGCTATTGCATAGTAGGTATCCAAAATTATTTCTTTGCAATGTAAGATGATGTTTGTTCTTCTTATACTTTTTAACCTATATGTCAGTGGCATGGAGTGAATTCATCAGGTACTCTGTCAGGATACATTCAAAACTAGAACTGTGTCAGGACTCTAATCCATCTTGAATTAATTTGCTTATAAGGAGTAAGGAAAGGATCCAGTTTCAGCTTTCTACTTATGGCTAGCCAATTTTCCCAGCACCATTTATTAAATAGGGAATCCTTTCCCCATTTCTTGTTTTTCTCAGGTTTGTCAAAGATCAGATTGCTGTAGATGTGTGGTATTATTTCTGAGGGCTCTGTTCTGTTCCATTGGTCTATATCTCTGTTTTGGTACCAGTACCATGATGTTTTGGTTACTGTAGCCTTGTAGTATAGTTTGAAGTCAGGTAGCATGATGCCTCCAGCTTTGTTCTTTTGACTTAGGATTGTCTTGGAAATGCAGGCTCTTTTTTGGTTCCATATGAACTTTAAAGCAGTTTTTTCCAATTCTGTGAAGAAACTCATTGGTAGCTTGATGGGGATGGCATTGAATCTATAGATGACCTTGGGCAGTATGGCCATATTCACGATATTGATTCTTCCTATCCATGAGCATGGTATGTTCTTGCATTTGTTTGTGTCCTCTTTTATGTCACTGAGCAGTGGTTTGTAGTTCTCCTTGAAGAGGTCCTTTACATCCCTTGTAAGTTGGATTCCTAGGTATTTTATTCTCTTTGAAGCAATTGTGAATGGATGAATGAAAATTAATTCAAGATGGATGAGAGACTTAAATGTTAGACATAATATCATAAAAACCCTAGAAGAAAACCTAGGTAATACCATTCAGGACATAGGCATGGGCAAGGACTTCATGTCTAAAACACCAAAAGCAACGGCAACAAAAGCCAAAATTGACAAATGGGATCTAATTAAACTAAAGAGCTTCTGCACAGCAAAAGAAACTACCATCAGAGTGAACAGGCAACCTACAGAATGGGAGAAAATTTTTGCAATCTACTTATCTGACAAAGGGCTAATACCCAGAACCTACAAAGAACTCAAACAAATTTACAAGAAAAAAACAAACAACCCCATCAAAAAGTGGGCAAGAGATATGAACAGACATTTCTCAAAAGACATGCATACAGCCAACAGACACATGAAAAAATGCTCGTCATCACTGGCCATCAGAGAAATGCAAATCAAAACCACAATGAGATACCATCTCACACCAGTTAGAATGGTGATCATTAAAAAGTCAGGAAACAACAGGTGCAGGAGAGGATGTGGAGAAATAGGAACACTGTTGGTGGGATTGTAAACTAGTTCAACCATTATGGAAAACAGTATGGCGATTCCTTAAGGATCTAGAACTAGAAGTACCATATGACCCAGCCATCCCACTACTGGGTATATACCCAAAGGATTATAAATCATGCTGCTATAAAGACACATGCACACGTATGTTCATTGTGGCACTATTCACAACAGCAAAGACTTGGAATCAGCCCAGATGTCCATCAGTGACAGACTGGATTAAGAAAATGTGGCACATATACACCATGGAATACTATGCAGCCATAAAAAAGGATGAGTTTGTGTCCTCTGTAGGGACATGGATGCAGCTGGAAACCATCATTCTCAGCAAACTATCGCAAGAACAGAAAACCAAACACCGCATGTTCTCACTCATAGGTGGGAACTGAACAATGAGATCACTTGGACTTGGGAAAGGGAATATCACACACCGGGACCTCTTATGGGGAGGGGGGAGGGGGGAGAGATTGCATTGGGAGTTATACCTGATGTAAAAGACGAGTTGATGGGTGATGACATGTTGATGGGTGCAGCACACCAACATGGCACAAGTATACATATGTAACAAACCTGCACGTTATGCACATGTACCCTAGAACTTAAAGTATAATAATAATAATTAAAAAAATGAAATGTGTAAGGACAGATCAATGGGACTTTCACAATGATCTCCAAATGAGTAAGGGTGTCTCATTCCCAACAACAGTGTGACATTCTAAAAGATATAGATGCAATTTTTATTGCAGAAAGATATATATGTGTATATATTTATATATTTGAACAAACTATTACCAAAACTTGCATTTTAACTATTTTTAGGTGCAGAGTTCAGTGGCATTAACTGTATTCACATTGTTTTAGAGCAATCATCACCATCCAGCCCCAGAACTATTAATATCTTCACAAATTGAAACTTCATACACATTAAACATAACACATCATTCCTTTCTCCTCTAGGCACTGGCAACTACCATCTAATTTCTAGGAATTTGACTGTTCTAGGTACCTCGTAAAAGTGGGATCATACAATATTTGGTTTTTTGTGCCTAAAGTATTTCATTTAGCATTATGTCCTCAAGGTTCAACCATGTTGTAGCATGTCACATAATTTCCTTATTTTTTAACGTTGAAAATAATACATTGTGTGTATATATCATATTTTATTTAGCCTTTCATCCACCTTTTGGTGCTGCTGTGCCCATGGTATACAAATATCTGTGTGAGTCCCTGCTTTGAATTTTTTTGTGTATATGCACCAAAGTGAAATTACTGGATTATATGGAAATTCTAAATTTAATACTATTTTCTACAATGGAGGTACCATTTTAGATTCCCACCAGAAATGTGCAAGAGTTGCAATAAATCCACATTCTCATCAACACTTGTTATTTTTTGTTATTTTGATAATAATAAACCTAATGAATGTGAAGTGGTACCCTGGTTGTGGTTTCGATTTGCATTTTCTTTTCCATCAGTGATGTTCATTTCTTGAAAAAAATGTCTATTCAAGTCCTTTGCTCATATTTTAATTGGGTTTGTTTTTGTTTTTCAGTTGTAGGATTTCTATATATATTCTGAATATTAATATTTTATTAAATATATGATAGTAAATACTTTCTCCCCTTCTGTGGGTTATCTGCTGACTTCATTAATTATGTCATTAATACACAAAATTTTAAAATTTTGAAGAAATTTAATATGTCTACATTTTTCTTTTGTTGCCTTACTTTTAGTGTAATACCCAATAACTCTTTGCAAAATCAGATACAATAAAGTTTACCTCTATGTATTCTTCCAAAAGTATCGTGTTTTATTTCTTAAATTTAGGTCTTTGATCCATTTTTGAGTTAATTTTTGCATATGGCATAAGGTAAGAGTTAATTATTTTGCATATAAATATTCACTTCTCCTTGTACCATGTGTTAAAGAGATAAATCCTTTCCTCATTGAATGGTTTAATGCTCTTGTTGAAAATAATTTGGCCATATATGCAAAGGTTTTTTGTTTTTTCCACCTGTGGTCTGTATATTTTTTTTCATTGATTAAGATGTCTGCCTTTAGTAGCACACTCTTTTGATTGTAGCTTTTCTTATTCTTTTTTTTTTTTTTTTTTTTTTTGAGATGGGGTCTTACTCTGTCACCCAGGCTGGAATGCAGTTGCAAGGTCTTGGCTCATACCAACCTGAACATCCTGGGCTCAAGCAGTCCTCTTGCCTCAGCCTCCCAAGTAGCTAGACTACCGTCACATGCATCCACACTCAGCTATTTTTAAAATTATTTTGTAGAGACAAGATCTCACTATGTTGCCCAGGCTGGTGTTGCACTATTAGCTTCAAGTGATCTTCCCACCTTAACCTCCCAAAGTGCTGGGGTTACAGACATTAGCCAATGTGCCTGACCCTGATTACTGTACCTTTGTAGTAATTTTTAAAATAAGGAAGTATGAGTCCTTTGATTTTTTTTCTTCTTTTTCAAGACTATTTTGTCTATTTGAGGTACATTGAGATTTCATACAAATTTTAGGATGAATTTTTATGTTTTTATTTTACGTAATGCAATTGTTATTTTGGTAGGGATTGCAGTGAATATGTAGGTTACTTTGGGTAGTGTTGACATCCTAAAACTGTTATTTTCTAGTCCATAAACAGGGGATGTCTTTCCACTTGTATCTTTAATTTATTTTGGCAGGTTTTTGTAGTTTTCAATGTACCATCTTTTGCCTTTTTGCTTAAGCTTTTCCTAAGTATTTTATTCATTTTGATGCTGTTGTAAATGAAATTGTTTTCTTTTTTTTTTTTCTTTTTTTTTTGAAGCAGAGTCTCACAATCTCAGCTCACTGCAAGCTCCGCCTCCCAGGTTCACACCATTCTCCTGCCTCAGCCTCCCGAGTAGCTGGGACTACAGGCGCCCGCCACCTCTCCCGGCTAGTTTTTTTGTATTTTTAGTAGAGACGTGGTTTCACCATGTTAGCCAGGATGGTCTCGATCTCCTGACCTTGTGATCCCCCCACCTGGGCCTCCCAAAGTGCAGGGATTACAGGCGTGAGCCACCACGCCAGGCCGGAATTGTTTTCTTAATTTCCTTTTTAAATTATGCATTGTTAGTGTGTAGAAATATCACTGTTTGGGGAGTTTGATTTTTGTATTCTGCAACTTTGCTGAATCCATTTTATTAATTCTAATATTTTTCCCTTGTGGAATTTGTAGGGTTTCCTACATTTGAGATGATGTCAGCTTGGATCAAAGATAATTATATTTATTCTTTTTCAATTTGAAAGAATTTTATTTACTTTTCATGCCTAATTGCTCTGGCTCGATCTTTCAATATTGTGTTTAATAAAAGCAGTGGCATCCTTGCCTTGTCTGGGATCTTAGAGGAGAAGTTATTCATCTTTCAACACTGAGGATGATGTTAACTAAATGCTTTTGATATATTGCCTTTATTGTGTTGAGGCAGTCTTCTTCAATTTTTAGTTGAGTGTTTTTGTCATGCAAGTGCGTTGTATTCTGTCAATAGATAGGAAATAATTCTTTCTTCATCAACTGATATAATCATGTGAGTTTCTTTCTTTCATTCTGTTAATGTGGTGTGTTTCATTGATTGATTTTATTTGTTGAACTGTCCTGCACCCTAGGAGTAAATTTCATTTAATCATTTTGAATAATCCTCTTAATATGCTCTTGAATTTTATTTGGTAGTATTTTGTTGAGGATTTTTGTGTCAATATTCATGAGGAATATTGGTCTGTGATTTTGTATTTTTTTCTTTTAACGTCTTTGCCTTTGATATCATGGTATTGTTAGCCTCATAAAATAAGTTAGAGAGTGTTCCCACATCTTCAGTTTTTTCAAGGAGTTTGAGAGTGCTTGATGTTAATTCTTTAAATGTTTCTTAAAATTCACTAGTGAAGTCATGTGATCCTGGGATTTTTATTTTTGGGAAATTTTGCTTATTGATTCAGTTAACCTACTAGTTATATATCTATTCAGGTTTTCTAGTATTTTTATGATTCAGTCTTACAGGTTGTTTGTGCACATGTGTTATAATGTTTAAGTGAGGGAGATAAGGGCCTGGACTTTCTTAGTCAAATGCTTTGTTGACATCACTCTCTCTTGAATTACTTTTACTTTTGTGCTATTAACACAACTGCTACCTCTTTGTGTTCTCTAATTAGCTTTCTTCAAGTAAATTCATTCACTTGTGTTCCCTTTCCTTAGCATCCTGTGACCACATTCTATTACATTGTGTGATTAACCAGAGCTACTCAATTGTAGAAGTGTGTCTCAAGACCCAGTACTCTGCTTAGCTGCATCACAGGAAGAAAGTTGTCATCCAGGAAAACATCTATTAGCAAGTAAGCATTGAGTAGAGTTTTATAGTCCTATTATACTCTACTTCTTTAAGTATACGGTCTTTTTATTTTCTTTTTATCTTGCAAAGTCAGTAATTATAAAAATAATCTATACTTTCATTTTTTAGTACATAAGTTAATATGTGTTTTAAACCTACTACATGGTGCTGTCCTATGTAATCTGGTGAATACAAACAGCATTTTATACATTTTTCCATGAATAGTGCATAACATGACCTGTCGAAAGCCATGTACACTTTTACATGTACAACTTGAAAAATAATATTTGAATGTTAACATTGAGGGTAGTCTTGGCTTATGTCTTCCTTAAACACTTTCTCCAACTGCCACCACTAGGAACAAAAATCAAACACATACACACACACACACACACACACACACACATATTCTCATCAACTGCCTTTTGTTTACCACTACATTTTTCTTCTGTTAAAATCTAAAGTTTATATGTTTTTCTTACAATCAAGAACTCCTAAGGATGCAAAGGAAATTTTCAAATATAAATGCCTTGAGAGCTATCCTATATAAATTCATGACAATAGAACACAAGCTTGTATAGTAAGAGCTAACTTTTCTTGTTTTCCAGCCAAGGGATCTCTTCCATGTTTTCAACATTGAGTGAGTATGTATGATTGCACCATTAAAATTAATGATTAATATATGCACAGCTCTCTTTCCATGAATAAAGTCAGCATTTTGTACTGAAGTCAGCACATTTTAGTGCAGAGAGTAGCAAATTGGCTTTTGAGAAACATGGGTCATGTTCTAAGCCTGGTGATAACCAACACTAACATATTTGGGACTCAGTCAGTTCAACTATAAAATGAGAGTGTTGAAATAAATTATTTCTAAAGGCCCTTATATATCTAACTCTTCATGATTCTATAATCAGATAGTTATTAAATTTTGAATCTAGGTATCATAGTATAAAGAGAACAAGAAATAACTTAGAAGCTTATCCACCTGAAACATTTTGAGTTAGGTTACCAGAAATCCTCTACAGAAATAGCAAAGGAGGCACTAGGATGAATTATTACAACTTAAGACAACAGAATTAGACTCTTAAACAAATATGTATATCCAAGTCTTTCAGAAAATGATACAGGTTGTCTGCGAACTTTACCCTGAAGGTAAAATAGATCACACCTCTGGGAGTTTTCCTGGAGGGAATTGCTGGCAGGAAGGATCTTTGGAGTGTAACATTACAAGATACAGCTCAAATATACTTTGATTCATTCCTAGGAAAACATGGTACAAGTTTTTAATAAAAAGAGATATAAGAACCTTAAAGAAAAAAACCCACCTTTGCTAAAATGTAATAAATCAGGAAAGAAAAAGAGCAATGAAGAGCAATTTGAACCTCAATAGGGAAGGAGTGTCTTCTCTATTTGGCAATCATGACATGAGAAGTAAAGAACAAAATATACCTGAAATGATTTCAAAAAGCAAACAAAATTCTATAAATACTCAGTTTGCTAAAGATAAAAATATAATACTATTGAGTAATGGCCTAAAAACTTTCTTTTTGTTAATATCCTCTCTTATTGGCTTATAATTTACACATAACTGAAAATTGTTATAGTTTATAAATGTCTAATGTGCATTGCTATTTATATAACATTTCCATGTGCTATTCAAAGATACAATGCCATTATCTTTCATTTCTTCAAAAATTTCTCTATTTCACATTTTCATATATATGGTAGTTATGTTACTTTCTCTGCTCATGAGTTTTAATAATAATGGAGAAAAAACATAGCTGAAGAATAATGAAAACATTGAAGAGTCTATTTAAATTTGAATAAAATAATTCCAAAGTAGGTGAAAGTTTATGAATTTTGCAAAATATACTTTACAAAGGTTACAAATGTGAATTAAAAATTAGGATTTTTTGGCCAGGATTCTCAGTCTTCAATCCAGGATGTAATTTCACATTTTTTTTCTACAGTATAAGAAATGAATTCATTGAAAAATCAATGATTAATTTGTTTTGAGACATACAAGTTATAGAGATGTAATTTTATGACATAAAAAAACAAGTTTAGGGGACAGAACTGTCAAGGAGCAGAGGATTTTTTTTTTTTTTTTTTTTTTTTTTTTTTGAGACAGATTTTTTCACTCCAGTTCCCCAGGCTGGAGTACAATGGCACAATCTTGGCTCACTGCAACCTCCGCCTCCCTGGTTCAAGAGCTTCTCCTGCCTCAGCCTCCTGAGTAGCTATGATTACAGACATGTGCCACCACACCTGACTAATTTTTTGTATTTTTAGTAGAGACAGGGTTTTTCCACATTGGCAAGGCTGGTCTCAAACTCCCGACCTCAGGTGATCCACCCACCTCGGCCTCCCAAAGTGCTCGGATATCAAGCATGAGCCACTGCATCTGGCCTTAGTTATTTGGAGAGTAAACAAAACTGACAAAACTTTAGCTAAATTGACAGAAAAAAAGACTCAAATTAGAAAAATCAGAATTTAAAGTGAGAACATTATTTTCAATTCTAAAATAACAAAAAAAAAACATAGTTCAATGAATAAGTATACACCAATAAATTGGATACCCTAGATGAAGCAGAAAAGTTTCTAAAAGCACTAAACTAAATCATGAAATATAGAAAATCTGAATATATCTGTAATTATGTCAGTAATCAAAAATCTCCCAACAAAAATAATTATCGGAGGTGATGCCTTCAGATATTAATTCTAGCAAACATTTAAAAGTAAAATAACACTAATCCTTCTCAAACTCTTCCAAAAAATTATAGATCTAGGAATACTTTCTAACTCAATCTCTGCGGCCAGAATTTCTCTGATATTAAACCCAGACACCAAGACACTTTAAGAAAACAGAACAACAGACCAATGTCCCTTATCAACATTAATGTAGAATTTCTAGACAAAACATTAATGAATTGAATTCAGCAGTATATTAAAAGAATTATATACCATAACCAACTGGAAATTATTTTTGAAATGCAAGGATGTTTCAACATATTAAAATCAATGCAATAAACTCCATTAGCAGAATGAGGGAAAAATAATACCAGGATGATAATATTTATTGATGGAGAAAAAGCATTGAACATAATCCAACACTCTTTCATGATAAAATTACTCAACAAACAAGGACTACAAGAAAACTATCTCAACATAATGCAGGTCATATATAAAAACCTATAGTGAACATTATATTTAATATTGAATGACGGAAAGTTGCTCCTCTAAGATCAGGAATAAGGCAAGGAATCCTGCTTTTAATAGGTCTACTCAACAAAGAATTAAAAGACCTAGCCAGAGCAATTAGGCAAGAAAAAAATAAATGACATTGAAGTAAAATGTTAAATTATCTCTGTTTGCAGCTTGTATGATGTGATATGTACAAAGCCCTGAAGATTGTAGAAAATTATTTAGAGCTTATAAACAAAATTGCAATATAGCAGAATACAAAATAAACACAAAACTAGTTGCATTTATACACACCAACACTGAAAAATCTAAAAAGAAAATTAAGAAAAAATTGTAATTTACAATAGCGTAAGATTAAAATACTTCCAAATTGGCTTAACAAAGGAAGCAAAATAATCATAAAATAAAAACTACAAAATGTTGAAACAAATGAAAGAATACATCAATATATGGGAAATCATTCCATGTTCATGAATCGGAAAAGCTAATATTTTTAAGATGTCAATATTACCAAAAGTAATCTACATACTTAATTCAATCCTTTTCAAAATCACAATGCCTTTCTTTTTTACAGAAATAGAAAAATCTATCCTAAAATTTGTATGAAATCTCAATGGACTTCAAATAGAAAAAGGAATCTTGAAAAATAAAAAAGTCAAAGGACTCACACTTCCTTTGTTAAAACATTACTACAAAGCTACAGTAATCAAAACAGTGTGGTACTGGCACAGAGACAGACGTCTTAACCAATAGAAGAGACTAGAGACTATGGAAAAATGAAACATTGTATATATGTTTAATGATTTTCAACAAGTATATCAAGACCATTCAATGAGGGAAACAACAATCTTTTTAAAAAATATTACTAGGATAATTAGATATCTATATGCAATAAAATGAAGCTGGACGTTCACCTTGCATCATATACAAAAATTAACTCAAAATGAATCAAAGTCCTAAATGTTAAAGCTAAGACTAAAACTCTTAGAAGAAAACATAAGACAAAAGCTTCATGACTTGAGATTTGACAACTTTTTTTTCCAGAAGAAAAAGACACCAAAAGCAAAGACAACTAAAGCAAAGACACCAAAAGCAAAGACAACAAAAGAAAAATATAAACAAGTTGAAATTTATTTTAAAAATCAATCTTAACAACTATCCATACACAAAAGTACCTTCACAAGAGCTAAGAAAACCAGGTAAGAGATCACAGAACGTGCTTGTAGCACAACAATAAGAAAAGATAAATTGAGGTTACATAGAAAAAAACAGTTTTATATTATTTACATCGCCCCTCTCTCAACCTCAGGTGGCACTGTGTGGAAAGAGATACCATTCCTTTGGAAGCAAATAGAAAAGTGAGCATAAGACTTTGCCTTGGACACAAACATCAGGTGCATCACAGTAAAACTTAGAAATTAGTAGACTTCCAGAATCCAGGCTCTAGGCTAGTACCCATAGACTGAGCCTCTAGGACTGCCCTGGCACCAGGCTTCAAGGCTGCATCACTTCAGCTGACTTCAGAGACCCTATGCTCTAGACAGCACTCAGTGACAAATGTGACTCAGTGGACCCTGAGCTTCTTGTGTGCCCCAGTGCCAAGTTGGTCAGAGCAGGTCCTGGGCTTTAGATCCATGCCAGGTGGCCTGCCTAGAATCTCTGGATGGCTAACGGTTGAAGGGTTTTCTGAGACAAAACCAATCTCTGAAGATGAGAATAAATACATACTCCTTCAAATGTGGAGACATTGATTCATGGCCACAAGGATCAGGAACAATCAGGGAAACATAAAATCACCAAAGGAACAAAATAGAATACCAATGACTGACTCTATAAAAATGGAGATACATGGTATATCTGACAAAAAATTTAAAATAGGTACTTTAAGGGAGCTCAGAGAACTTCAAGAAGAGAAATGATTCAATCAAATGAGGAAAACGATAAGTAACTAGAATAAGAAATTGAATGGAGAGATTGAAAAAAATAAAAATAGATAAAATATAAATCCTGGAGCTGAAAGATACAGTGAATGAAATGAAAATTGCAATAGAAAAACATCAAGAGCAAAATTGGTTAAGCAGAAGAGTCTGTGAAATCACAGATAAGTTATTTGAAAATATACAAAGGAGAAAGAAAAAAGAGTGAAAAGTAATGAAGAAATTACAAGATTTATGGGAAAACATCAAAAGAGAATTATTTTTAGTCATAGGAGTCTGAAAAAGAAGAGAAGTATAAAGGAGTAGAAATCTTATCTGAAGAAACAGAAGCAGGAAACTTTCCAAACCTGGAGGAAGATGAAAGTATCCATGTAGACAAAAGTTAAAGGTCTCTAATCAGATTTAATCTGAATAAGACTATTTCAAACTGTCAAAAATCAAAGACAAATAGGGGACTCTGAAAGCAGCAATAGAAAATAAGCAAATAGCAAAAAGAATTTCCAATATAGCTAGTAGCAAGATTCTCAGCAAAAACCTTACAGTCCAGGAAAGCATAATGTGATATACTCAAAAGTTTTGAAGGGGAAAAAACTGACAACCAAAAGCCCCAAAGTACTATTTAGAACAAAACTGTCCTTCAGAAATGAATGAGAAATAATGACTTTCCCAGACAAAGAAAAGCTGAGGACTTTATCACCACCAGACCTGTCTTACAAGAAATGCTAAGGAGAGTTCTTCAAGATGAAAGAAAAGGATACTAATGAGTAACATTAAATCATATGCTAGTATAAAAATTACTGAAAAATGTCAGCACATAGATTCAGAATAATATAATACTATAATGGTGGTGTGTAAAACACATATCTTTAGTATAAAAGGGCATACAATAACATTGTTTTCTCTTTGCATTATTCACATGTATGCTGCTATATGAGTTTCAGAACCTTATTACTTTAACTATCTCCATGGTCCTACTTCTGTTCAACTAAAGCTCAAATTTACTTTCAACACTTTCTACTCTGACTGTAGGAAGAGGAAATAAAGTTATTTTAAAATGTTACCAAATAGACCTTTTGTCTTACAAAACATGCACTGAGTTAAAAGGCTTGCCTAAGTCTCTTAATTTTTTCTTCTAGGACTACTTTGATTGATTTATATTTACCTTTGGCCTGAAATCCTATAAGCGCTAGAGATACTGTGAAAGCTAATGCAGGCTCTTCCACCATACCGGCTATGGTCTGAATTCTTAGTCCCTCCAAATTTATGTTAAAATGTAATCCCCAGTGTGAAAGTATTAAGCGGTAGGCCTTTATGAGACGATTAAGTCATGAAAGTGCTGCCCTCATGAATGGGATTAGTACCTTATAGAAGAGCTCAAGGCAGCATGTTTGGCACTGTTGCCCTTCTTACTATGTGAAGGCACAACAAGAAAGTCCTATCTTGAAGTAGAGAGCAAGCGCTTACCAAATGCCAAATCTGCTAGCACCTTGATGTTGGATTTCTAAGCCTCCATAATTCTGAGAAATAAATTTCTATTATTTATAAATTACCCAGTTTAAGATAATTTATCATAGCAGCACAGACAGCCTAAAACAGAAAATAGTTCTGAGAAGTGGGGTGCTGCTGTAATGTCTGGAAATGTGGAAGTCACTTTGGAACTGGGTAATGGGCAGAGGATGGAAAAGCTTGGAGATGAATGCTAGATAAAGCCTGTATTGCCATAAATGAAGTGTTAAGAATGATTCTGGTGAAGAAGGCTCAGAAAAGGAGAGGTATAGAAACAGGCTCAATCTTCTGAGACATTACCTAAGTGTTTGCAAAAAGAATGTTTGTAGAAATATGGAGTATTGCTATAAAGCAATGGCTTTAAAACAATTGCTATAAAGCAATGAAGAACTATGAAGAATTGTGTTTATGTCCTAGTGTTTCATGGAAAGAAGAACTTCTGAGTCATAAAATAAAATATTTGGCAGAAATCTCTATGCAAAGTCTTGAGGGTGCGGCTTGGCTTCTCTTAACTGCTTATAGTAAATGTGAGAAGAGAGAATGAAGTAAAGGCAGAATGTATAATTAAAATGGAAGTAGAATTTAAAGATTAGGAAAATTTTCAGCCTAGCTATGTACAGAATATGGAATGGAAAAGCATGTTCAGATGAGAACACCAAGGATGTGGCTAAGCAACCATCTGATGAGGGGATGAATATGGATAGGCAGAATCCAAGTGCTATTCTTCAGTATAATACAAAAATGACTCCCAAGGCATTTTGGAGATTATCAGTGCTGCCCCTTCTATCATAGGCCCAGAATGCCAAGATCTGGGGGACAGAACTATGTCAAAAGAGGAGCCTTGGGTGCTAGAGGGACCACGGCACTACTGTCCAGTGCTGCCTCAAGTCTCTGCTCCCCATATTCTGGTGCAGCACTCCTTTGCTGCCCCAGGTGTGATTCAAGTGGACCCAGGCACTTTGATCTTGAAATTCCCAGTCTCCAGAAATGTAAGGAATAAATGTCTATTATTTATAAATTGTTGTTATATTTACTGTTATAAATGTCTATTATTTATAAATCATATTACTGTCATAAATAAATATAAATATATTAGTATTTATAAATTATTTTATATTTAATTACTTTATAAACGGTTATTTATAAATTACCCAGCCTAGGACATTTTATTATTGCAGCACAAATGGCCACCCTAAGACAATACTTTATCCCAGTTTAATATAAATGTATCTTAGAAATTTATTTTTACAACATATCATGGGTTAATACTAGGCAACTTATCATTGTCCAGGCAGTGATCATTCTGTTAGCATGTTGTTGAAAGATGCCATATTCCCCACCTAAAACTCTGATTTTTAGGGCCACATGTGACACCAACTGTCTTAGTTTAGGTCCCAACAAATGAGACCCTGATACATAAATTTGAGTTCGAGTAGTTTATTTTGGAGGCAATCTCGAACAACACCGAAAAATTGAGTAGTTTGTACAGAGTATAAATACACGTGAGTGTGCCACTTCCATGGGTAAATGATTCTAAAACCCTTTTGAGACTCAGTGGAAACAATGTATGACAGAATTCTTCTAACTGAAGCATAAGGAACCTGGATCATCTTTGGTTGCTTTCAAGGGCATCATTTTAGCAACTTGAAACTACTTTGCATATGTGCCAAGAAAACTTCCTTGGGCTCAAAGAGCCATTGCTCATCATAGAACTGCAGGTCCTTGCATTAGGAAATAATTGATATGTATAGAAAAGACATGAGTACATATGGGCATATGGTTATTTTTAGTACTATTACACCACTCTTTAGACAAATTAATAAAAACTCACTGGGATGAAAAGTCATTTATTTTAAATAAAACTAACAAGGAGGTTATACTTTATTTTACATAATTAAATGGACATCCTTTATATCCTAATGCATTCCAGTGCATTAACTATACTTTTGAGGTAGATTGAGATTTCCAGCATCACAAAAGTAAACAATAATGCTAAATTCACCAAGAACAAGTAGCTGGGTATAGATTTTCACCAAAATTTGTTTGAAACCAATGGCTAGAGAACCTCAGATGCGATCCAGGCTATTGTTTATTATGTGATATTAAATTATGCAACTATCAGTCTCTTGTGTGGAAACTCTGAACTTAACAAATAACTAGGTAAAAATAATTGCTTTCTATCCAGTTTCATTGATGGAAAACCTTCAGGCATTTAATGTCAGCTGATGACTGGCAATACAAGGAAATGGATCCTGGTAAAAAAAAAAAAAAAAGTTATTCTCTGTAACTCAGAGTTTAGTTCACTTTTCCTCTAAAATTACAGGTCTTTCTAGGGGAAAAAACCCACAAGAAATACTGAAGGCAAGTGAATATGAAAGGATATGTGTATTTGCAATCAACTTTCTGAGTGATAAACAAAATACTCTTATTTGAACAATTTTCCTTCATGTGTTTTCTAATTTGAGGAGGTAAATATCTAGGGATTTTCTCCTTATAAAATAATAACATTATTATCATCATCTCCATCATCTCAGAAAAATGCTCAATTAAGTGATGAAAAGCAGTAAAGAGAGCGGTTGGCCCATATGTAATTGAGTCTGCAGCTTAAGAACCAGCCTTTTACCTTACTTGAATTTCGTGTCTATTGGTTTCACATTTTAAAATTTGGTTGTGATATTTCTTAACTTCATCCCTACTTAAGAAATATGCTTATAGTGTTGATAGTTTGGGCCAGTGATTCATATCACCAAGTTACTTTTGTTTCGATTTACTTAAATACATTAAAGATGCCAACAATAAATTCATTTGTTCTTAGAGCAAAGTCAGTGCTTAATGAGTTCCATGTTTTGTTCTTACCACTTGGTATCCAATGATGAAACCAAATCCAGTTATGAGACTGAGCAATCAGAAAATAGGAAATATAATGTCATGGAATCCTATGAAGAAAAAAAAAGAGAAAGAAAATAAAAGGACTTATATTAGATAGGTGGTTAGCACTGATTAGGTGACATCTGAGCATAGACAAAAACAGACAGGGCAGGCAGAAAGCCAAGGGAATAGAGTCTTGGAGGGAGAAAGTATTAATGCAATGCCTTGAGACAGAAGAGTACTTCATGTCTTTGTGGAATAGTTAGAAGAGCACAATGGTTACAGCAAAAAGTGAAAGGAAGAGGGAGAGAAGAAAGGAAGTCTGAAAGGAAGTTCAGGTCCAGGTCATATAGTAGCTGATTTGCTTTCCGGGAAACTGATTTGCTTTCTAGGAAACCGATTTGCTTTCTAGGAAACCAGGGCACGTATTAAATGACCAGCGAGTAGGCAAGGCTAGGAGCAAAACTGCACATTTATTTTAGGTCCCCCAGCTTCAGGAAAGAAGGTGTGGGGGAGGGGTGAGGTCCGTTGGTCTCGGGCAGAGGAGGCCCAGGGAGTCACCCGGTAGAGTCACCCGGTGGAGCTCTCCCGTGGAGTTCCTACAGTCCGACAGAAGTGAGGGCTGATGAAGTGTGCACCGGGCGCCCACCGGGAGCGGCTTTTATGTCCTGGGCCCGGAAGTGGGAGGGCAGTGGGCAGGACATAGACGGGTCGGGGGCAGGGCGGTAGGCGAGGCTAGGCGGGTTCCGGTTTTCCTCCGTCGGAGGTCGGGTTGCGCCTGCGCAGTCGACCTGTGTCTTTCCCCGGGTGCGGGAAAGCTGACGGTGAAGAAGCCGCAACTGCGCCATCTTGCCTCAGTTCGTCCAAACAGTAGCTTTACAGTCTATGGTAAGAAATTTGGATTTTATTCTGAATGAGTTAGGAAGCCGGGAAGGATTTTAAACAAGGGAATGGCATGGTCTGACTCATTTTAAAAGACTGCATAGCTGCTATGTGGAGAATAAAATGTAGCGGGTTGCATCAATTAGGAGAGTAACATTGGAGGTGGTGATAAATGGTCAGATTATGCATATATTTTGAGACAAGAACTGTCGTGGTATGTTTCTCCCAGGTTTCTCTCATATATATAGCTATAATAATGTTTTGTGGTCAACCAGTGGTCTGGTGTGTGCAGTTCACTGTGGCCAGTTTGTCTGAATCTGGAGAGATGACACACCCACACAAAACAAGTTACATGAGGCGAGCTTATTACTTACAGGTAGGCATCAAGGAAAAATAGCTTAGGATTCATTGTAAGCTGGCCTTCCAAGGAACAGAAAAACTGCTCCGGGGAGGAAGGGATATTGTGTGTATGTGCCTTACTTGTACCACAGCTGAAGGACTCCTGAAAGCAATTTGTCCTGAATTTTATGCCCTGGGGTAACACGAAACATTAGGCTAAAATGATGAAGGATAGCTTGTTTCTAATGGGGACTGGAACCGAGTGCAGACTATTCCAGCCAGTTCCTCCCTACTCAGGATTTTGCAGTCTTTGCACATTCAGCAGTTATTCTTGGGAAATACAAGTGAGAAAGAGTAGGGAACTAGGTTGACAAAAAATCCACCCAGAAAATTATCCTGCACTATGGCCCACTTGATTTGACAGAATTTATCTAGTCTGTGTTTTGACATTCCTCCAATACTTCACATGGCACCAGGTGGCATATTGAAAGTAACAAATATGATAGGATAAATTAAGCCCCCTGTGATTGGAGGAGGTCGATGCAGTTGCTTTAGCCTAGACAATCTCAGACTGTGGCTGTCAAGCTTGTCTTTCATCCTTCTCTAGTGATACCCTTGCCTTCGTTGCTGGCAGTAGAACTGGATGGTTCAAGTGTATCTTTCCTTGACGTTAATGTTCAAGGGTTGCTAAGGGAGGCTAGTGAGAAATGCACACAAGCAACTATTTAGAAAGGGCTCTGTTGGGAAGACGACCTGCTGAACTTCCAGATGGAGGTCATCTCTCCACATCTGCACTCATCACTGTGGAGGCAGCTGCTCTCACTGACATATCACACTCCTAAAGGGATGTTTGTCCTTGATAGTGAATGTTCCAATTCTCAGGTTCAGAAGGTCTTGGAATTTAAGTGTTGGAGTATCTTAGAGACATTTTATCTGATAGATAAACAAACTAAGATATAAATGTCAAAGATAATAACCTTCTATCACCACACAGTTGAATAGAGACAGAGCTAAGACCAGTTTATACCTTCAGTGGCATAGATGGCCTATTCTTTCAAGAGTCAATCTGAATTTGTAAAGATTTAATTAAGCAAGAGTTGTAAATTGAAATCTGGGACGGGATAAGACCTTTAACACCAGAATGTCATTATTCTTGGTGAGGTTGTAATTCCTAACTTGATAAGAACGGCATTTCCTCTATTTTTGTAGGTATCTGAAAATGTAGTCCCACTTTTTTTTTTTTTTTTTTTCTTTGAGAGAGTCTCACTCTGGCTCAGGCTGGAGTTCAGTGACATGATCTCGTCTGACTGCAACCTCTGCCTCCTGGGCTCAAGCAATGCTCCCACCTCAGCTTTGTGAGTAGCTGGGACTACAGGTATGTGCCATCACACTGGGCTAATTTTTGTGTTTTTGGTAGAGACACTTTCTTCATGCTACCCAGGCTGATCTGGAATTCCTGGGCTCAAGTGATCTGCCCTCTAGGCCTCCCAAATCCTGGTATTACAGGTATTAGCCACTGCACCTGGCCTTATTTTTTATTTTTATTTTTTTGTAAACTATGTCTTACTGAAAATTTCAGTGGAATTATAAGAATAGCTCAAAATAAATCACGATATTCAAAAAACTTCCATAATCCTGAAGAACTGTACAAAAAGTCCCCAGTCAATTAATATTAAACATTTACATGTCATTCAGTTTTTTTTTTTTATGGAGAATTGGAATGTGAAATGTGTACACATTATGAATTATTGGGTGAGAAATTTTTGCTAGTCAATTTCTTGTCTCTCAACTGTGAGAAATAAAACATAATTATGTCAGTAAGACTTTTCCAAACTCTGTAAGAACACTTTACCATACAGGCCAGAATTTCTACCTACCAATAAAACTTTTTCACAGGAAACTTTTTTCAAGTATACTGTTAGGAAAAACATTGTCTTTAGATTTTTTTTTATTTACTTATTTTTGAAAATTCATGGTCACTCTTAATTTTCAGGGTCATTCTATACTTTCATGATATAACGTGTCATATGAAGCTCAAATGGGACTTTCAACCATGAGTTTTAAAATTTGTCTCTTTAACTTATATTTGCAAGCTAGCAATAATGCTATTTTGTCTTGCTTTTGTGCATTTGTAAATGTTTTATATTCAAAATTGTGCTGATAGACCAATTAATTTCAAAAATTACATTTTCAAATAAGATCAATAACAACATTTTAAAAGAGATCAGGGAGCGGAGTGAACAGAAAGAGGAGTTGCAGGACATGGGAAACTAAGGCTGTGCAAGTACAAGAATATGAATATACAAATGTTTGTTTCCTGTGGAGAACTCCCAGGCTACTAATTATTGTGATCCTTTTTATTTTCTTCTGTCTTATTCATCCTGTAAATAATGATCCTGTAAGATAATATGCAACATTAATCATTCTTTATTTTTGTCTTAATAACTAGAAATTATAAATATCATTACTAACATTAATTAATGCATGCTAATAGCTACTTCTATGAAACATATACTATGTTAAGTACATTTCATCTATTTTATTTGTCAATAGTTTAAATTTTGATAATTTATCTTAAAGATAGGGAAGCTGAGGCTCAGAGATATTAACTATCCTCTTCAAAATGGCTAAGTGACGAAGCAAGTATTTAAACTCAAGACTGATGTTAGTGTCTTAGTTTGTTTTTTCTTCCTATGCTGTGCATTCCAATCAAGTGTAAATAGAAAAGAAGTTGTTCTTTAAAAAGCTGAATATTCAACACTTAGTCATATAACTTAATAGAATTGCTAACAGTAAAACTATTACTTTCCTAGGTATCTTCTTGAAACTTATTTTTTTGTGTGTGTGAGGAAAAGTGGATTATTTCTTGTTGTTATGTTAAACTCAGTTCTCACCTTTGGCCTTAAGAGAAATAAGAACATACACCCTCAGATTTCTTCCCTTGAATTTTCCTCCTGAGAATGGAACCCTTTAGTTCCTATCACACATTTCTAGCATAACTACAATAAAATTAATTAGCTCACAAAGGCTGACTCCACTGTGGGGAATAAGACATTTGGTAGAATTACCCCCAAAATTCTGAGAATCTATGAAGTATGATATTTAGGGGTAGAAGATGATATTTTCCTCTGACTCCATATGATCCACGAGTCATGTATTGACGCTTAAGATTTTATCTTTAGAATTTAAAATGTTTTTCTTAAAACTTTTAAAGCACATTGAGGTACTTTTGGAAACCCCAAATATAAATTTACCCACTGAACATTTTTCTTTCTAGCTGCTCAGCAAGGAATGGTCCTGCTGAGAAGAATTTGGCTTGTTATCATCAGCAAAAGCCAGGTGTGGAGGAATGTGAGGTCTCCCCGCCAAATGATGATAGACCAGGTTGCGCTGCATGAATGGGGGCCTCCTCAGCTGAGCATAAGTTTGGTACGCTTGATTCACATCAACTCTGTTTTAAATTCTACTCTGCTCATTTACACCGCATCTAGGGATGTGCTTGCTTGGCAATCACAAGCAAAATAGCAAGTACTTTTCCCAGTAGCAATTTATAAAAATAATTCAGATGAAAGACTGCTCTCAGAATTGTTAATGAAGTCAGACACATAAAATGCCAGGTTTTCTTTTCTACAAACTCACATCTTTTTCAAATTGCCAGAAAGCTTTGCTACAAAGCTTTGCTCCAAATTTCTTGTGCCTAAATAAATACTACAAAATGGAGGAAACTGTATAAAAAAAGAGTAAGTATTAGTGCACCATAGTGTTGGACTTTAGATTCCATTTTCTTTTTCAACATTTTGTGCATGATTTACAACTTTAAAAATGAATTTCAGTAGACAAATATTGAACCAAGATACAATTGTAAAACTATGATATTTTTCTTTCATATTTTACACACTTATTTCATTTCTTCTATCATCTGTTAATACTAGGATCTCGTTAACCTAAACTCTCATTGGTAGTTATGTGTTCAGAATTTGTCTTCTTCTCTTCCAGTATTCCTTTGATTACATTCTAGTGCAGATGTTGAAACAAACCAATAAATGAAATATAACAGCAGAGAGGAAGAACACGCGGTACCAATGGGATAAAGGGGAGTGTCATTTTTTGTGGTTTTGGTTAGAAAAATATTTAAATAGAGTCAGAGAATTGCTGCACTGATAAAGCGACATTAGTACAAAGACCTGAAGAAAGTGAGTAAGTGAGGCATTTGGATATATGGAAATAAATATTCTAGGCCAAGATAAAAGCAAGTACAAAGGACTATATGGAAGACATTTTAGTGCATTTGAGAAACATATAAAAACTAGTGGGGATGATGCAGAGTTAGGAATGTGAGAAATAGTAACATATGCAACTTGATCGTATAGGACTTTGTAGGCCATTATGAGGGCTTTACCTATTACTCTGAGAGAGATGCCTGTCACAGTAGAGTTTTGAATAACATTATCTGATTTACATTTCAAGAGAATGATTTTGACTTCTATATGTAAAATTGAGGATAACAGGATGAAGGAGGAAAATTTTATAGGAGGTTATGATTTGGGTCAAGGTGTTGGTGACAGAAATGGAGATAAATGGTGAGTTTATGGATAGAGTTTGAAGGTAGAGCCAACATTGTTTCCTTATTGATTAGATGCAGAGTGTCGGAGAAAGTGATATGTCAAGGAGATCTCCAAAGACTTTTGTTCTGAGGAACTGGGAAGATAGAGTTACCTAATACTGAGTGGTGGAAGAATACTTTGGAATGGAGATCTGAGCCAGATACCGGGTGTTTAATTTTGGATGGATTAGGTTTGCAATGCCAAATAGAAATTCAAGGGTATAATTAGGCAGTTGCATTCACCTGTCTAAGATCACAGGTGATGTTCAGAAAAACAAAAAAAAAAATGTTCAAACCTTCAGTTTACAATAGCAGGTGGTAGCACTTACCCAAATACGGGCAGAACACGGTGACAATGCATCCAAAAGTAAATGGGCCAAAATTTACTAAATATAGCATCAAAACTCTGAATAAAAATAGTAAAGCTCCAGCCTAGCCCTTTCAAATAAGTGTTTATCATGTAGTCTTGTTTTGCTTCCCAATTCTTACCCTTTGCTGTAGTTTGAATGTGTTGTCTCTAATATTTAGATGTTCAAGCTTAATGGCCAATGTAAGCATATTAAGAGGTATGGCTTTAAGAGGTAATTAGGTCACTAGAGCTCCTACTCTTGTGAATATAATTAAGGCTTTGGTAAAAGAATCTTCTTAAAGTGTTCAGTTTGCTTGCTCTCCTGCCTTCTACTATGTGAGGAACAGCATTCCTCTCCTCCCAAGAAGCCAATTTAGAAGCAAAGATTAGCCCTTATTAGACAGCAAAT
This sequence comes from Piliocolobus tephrosceles, assembly GCF_002776525.5. NCBI lineage: Eukaryota > Metazoa > Chordata > Mammalia > Primates > Cercopithecidae > Piliocolobus > Piliocolobus tephrosceles. The sequence goes on along the minus strand of NC_045442.1, from coordinate 52,246,261 downwards.
CCTGTGAATGTCTTGATCTTGGACTTCCTAGCTCCCAGAACTGTGAGAAATAAGTTTCTGCTCTTTACAAATTACCCACTCCATATTTTGTTATAGCAGCAAAAATGGACTAAGACCCTCCTGTTAGACATGTTTATTTGTTGGCATTATTGGTATTGATTCCAGAATTGTTTATGGGTTTAACTGAATATATTACTAAGTATCCATAAGTGAGCTGAATAATTTATTTTCAATGATCACTTGGAAAGAGTTAATTGCATGCCTTTTTATGGGAGAAAACTATTCATAAGCTTCCTGTGTTTCTGCATGCCTTTCAAGCAGAGGAAATAAATGTTTTTGTTCTTAACTCTTTTTTCAAAGATGTTTCCATGGAGACTGTCCATGGAAGACACAGATGATGTCTTTTTCTACAGTAAAGGGCATGTTTGCTTACAGTTTTGGATGATAGAGATGTAATCTCCCTTCAGGGCAAAGGTACAGCATGTTTACTGTTCATTATAAAACATCCATGATCCTTGACTTTAGTGTTCCTCTCTGGTAATGTAGCCCACTGTATAGGCACCTATTATTATTATTTTTTTTTTCGTGTAGCCCTATGGGAATTAAAGCTTAAACAACCAGCACAAGAAAACGTTAATATTCTGACTACTGCTATTTCTGGGAGTAATAAAGTCCTTTGTCTCTAACACAGAAGTCTTAGTCTTCTACCAACATTCTTGATATTGTGGCAGATTAAATTCTTGTTTGAACGTAGGGCAAAAATCTCAGATTCTGTACAGTATTGAAAAACTTTTGTAAATGGTTTGTAAACCCATGTTGAATGCAATTATTAATTGAAACGAATTTTGATAGGTTCGCAATCATTACTCATGTGTGAAAGCTATATAAAAAGAGTGTTTTCGACCACACTGGTTCACTATAAAATATTATTTTAGCATCTCTTGAAAATGAGTAAGTGAGATGGATAAAATGTTTTATTTCAATTCTATTCTGAATTGATTGGTAAATTTAACATAGTGCATAAAGAAATACACTAAGCATGCACTGAGGAAGCTTTTGCTGCTTTCTTCACAATTCTGTCCCGGACATATCAAAACATAGGAAGGGCAGAAAAATACAGCCTATTGAATAGAAAATAGTGTTTTTTTCTTCCTCAATTCTTTTCAGTAGGCCCTCAAACAATTTTTTTTTTTTTTCTTGAGCAAGAGAGCAATGTGAACTATAATAAGATTGTGGAACTTCCCAGGTCTGGATATTTATGCCTAAGAAAATGTAACTGCTTTGATTAAGCAACCCAGATTCAATGTAAATCACGTTTATTCTTGAGTGTTTTGTAACATATTGAGCAAAGTAAAATCAAAGTAAATACAAAAGACAGACAAATGAAAGTTACTCAACCAAAAATAATTTTGTGTGTTTACCTGAGGAAATGATTTAACCTTCCTGCAATTCTGCTTTCTCATATGTAAAAAGCAAAATAATAATATTTACTTCACAGGGTTGTTGTAAGAATTAAATGAATCAATGTATGTAAGAAGGTTAGAACACAACTGTACATTTAGAAAGAGATATTATTCTTTAATCATTGACTTTAGCTATAAAGGAATAGATATTATGTCAAAGAAGTTGAAAGAGAACAATAAAATTTTAAAAAGTGAACGAAAGAAGGTATAGCTTCCTATGGCTGCAGTAGCAAATATTATACATTAGATGTCTTAGAACAAGGGAAAATTTTTGTTTCATAGTTCTAAAGGCTAGAAGTGTGAAATCAAGGGAATGATGGGCCATGCTCCCTCTAACCTGTAGAGAAGGTTACTTCTTTGCCTCTTCATGCTTCTGGCAATCCCAGATGTTCCTTGGTTTGCAGCAACATAACTGCAATCTCTACCTCCATCTTCAGTGGCATTCTCTGTGTGTATCTTCATCATCTTCCCTCTATGTGTCTATCAGTGTCCAAATTTTATTTTTTCTATAAGTAGCCCAGTCATATTGGATTAGGACCTATCCTAATGAGCTCATTTCAACCAGATTACCTCTGTGATGATTCCATTTTCAAATAAGTTCACATTCTAAGGTGCTGGGGGCTACAATTTTAGTGTATCTTTTTTACCCAACAGAGTTCAACACATAGCAGAGAATAAGGTATATATGAAAATAGTGTAGATATTTTATTTAAATATATATAATATTAGATAAATAGGTATGTCCTGAAAACTTTTAAAAATTATCATATTTCAGGATAATCTTGACAATACACAGAGAATACTTTGTGTCTTAGCTATAGTGATGCCACCTTTGTGACAGTGTAAACACAATTTACAATTTACTTCAGTTGGCCAAATTTTCTTGAACTTCTGGGATTTGTGATCATAGGGGTGAGGGCCAAACATATAACAGTTTTGTATTGGATCATTTTTTTCTTAAAAGTCCATATCATGTTCTAGCATATTAACATAATTTGATTGACATAAAATATTTCACTGTGTAGCTGGAGCATTCTGAATGGGTTTGTACAAAGCCAGACTTGTAGGTAATATCCATTGGGTCAATAGGTTTTAAGGCTGCTGCATTTTAATACTACATTTCTAAGTACTGATTTGTTATAATTCATATGATCTTGATTAATGATATATTAGAATAATTACTGGCCGGGCACGGTGGCTCACGCGTGTAATCCCAGAACTTTGGGAGGCTGAAGTGGGCGGATCACGAGGTCGGGAGATCGAAACCATCCTGGCTAACACAGTGAAACCCTGTCTCTACTAAAAATACAAAAAAATTAGCCGGGAGTGGTGGCAGGCGCCTATAGTCCCAGCTACTTGGGAGTCTGAGTCAGGAGAATGGCGTGAACCCGGGAGGCGGAGCTTGCAGTGAGCTGAGATCACACCACTGCTCTCCAGCCTGGGCGACAGAGTGAGACTCTGTCTCAAAAAATAAAAATTACTTTTTATATCGAATTTTGATACAAAATGTATTTATTATCTCAACTTCATTTATTATTTACAATCACAGGCTGATAATCCAATTAGAATGTCAAAAATATTGTCATGTGCCCTCTACGTGGAATAGAACTTTTCTCTGGTATTTAATTTCAAATTCTTCTTTGTAAGTACTGCATGAATGGGGGAAAACAGCTGACACCAGATAATCAATACTTTTGATCAAGCATTCTGGCAAAGAGAAATATTAAAAGGATTAATGAAAGTACTTTGTTACCGCAAAATCTAGGCCTGTGTAGGACAAATGCTAAAATATTTCAGATATTTTATGATAAACCGAATCAGAGAACTACAGATATTGATGGTATTACTTCTCTACATTTTCTTGGAGTAAGATTTCTCTTAGAACTCCACAGATTGGGCTGGGCACGGTGGCTCACACCTGTAATCCCACCACTTCGGGAGGCTGAGGTGGGCGGATCACGAGGTCAGAAGATCAAGACCATCCTGGCTAACACGGTGAAACCCTGTCTCCACTAAAAAAAAATGCAAAAAATTAGCTGGGCATGGTGGTGGGCACCTGAAGTCCCAGCTACTTGGGAGGCTGAGGCAATAGAATGGTGTGAATCCGGGAGGCAGAGCTTGCAGTGAGACCGTGTGTCACTGCACTCCAGCCTGTCCACTCTGGGTGACAGAGTGAGACTCCATCTCAAAAAAAAAAAAAAAAAAAAAGAAGTAAAAGAACACCGGGGATTGAATATAATCAGCTACAAAAGAGTAGAAAAGAATACATGAAGATGAATATATTAGAAATTGTGGGTAGAATATTCCAAGTCTTTCATATAATTTAAACTTAAGAGAAAATTGATTTTCAAGTTAGGCTCTAAGGTATCATTTACAGTTAAATTATTTTTAATACATTCAGATTCTTCTAGGGTGGGACAAAATCTCACTGACAAAATCTATTGTATCATCAAAATTAAACAGCATTGTCAAATATGCAAAGCACATTGCTTTACTAAGATAAATTAGAGTATAAGATATTCTGTAAGTTCTGCAAATATGTAGGAATAAGTAGGAGAAAGAGGTAAACTGAATGGAATAAGGGCCTAAGGAAAATTATGGAAATGTCGGGTTAACTTTTATGATGGTAGCTACAACATCTAAAGCTCAAGGAAAAAAGGGATGTATGGGGTATGAATTTGATTTAGAAATATTACAATATTTATTAATGTATAAGAATAAAGTAATTATAACTACCATATTTTGAATACTCAGTATGTGTCAGACACTGTGAGAAATATTTGGTGGATAAATCTTTAACTTGAAACAACTTACTGACTTGATAGCATTATTTCCAGTGCAAAGATGAGGAACATAGGACATCATATATTGAATAACTTGGCATAGCTGAGAAGCTTCAACTTGATGGTAGAAGTTGTTCAGGCATCAGAGAGCAGTCAAGTCATCCATTGTTCCTAGTGAGAAGTTAACATACAGCATGAAGCCATAAGGTTGTAGGGCATAAAGGAACCAGAATCCAGCAACCCACAGAATTAGCCTGAAAAGAACTAGGAAGAAGATAAGGATTTCCACTAATTATATTGAAGCTGTAAGCATGAATTCTGTCCTAATACTGAGTTAGAGTGTTAGACATAAAAACAGGGATCATTTAGTAGTTAAAAATAATAAGGGCAGTTACATTTTATGAATTACTATATAAGCAGAATTATGCTACACAATTTGCATTCATGCTTGTATACACTTGGCAAATTACTTTTCTAAGTTACACACACAGTGACTGTCTCAACTGGGATACAGACCCAAATTTACCTGATTTCAAAGACTATTTGATTTCCATTATATTTTATTAATTTACTTGCTACAGTGAGGTATAAGGCCACTCATGGTCCATAAATGTTGAGGTTGTTTGAAAGGAATGGCATGAGTGACTTCAACTGGCAACATGATTACTTTATGGAATATAAGGAGTATTCTACACTTCAAAGGGTGAGGGAAAATGCTTCTATTCTTTTGAGAAATAAACTATTTTATTTTTATTTATTTTAATTTTAAATTTTGAATTATTTATTTTTTAATGTTTAATTTTCTAACTTTTATTTTAGGTTCAGGGGTATGTGTGCAGATATAAGTAAACTGTGTGTCACAGGGTTTTGGTGTACAGATTATTTTGTCACCCAAATAATAAGCGTAATATCTGATAGGTAGTTTTTCGATCCCCTCCCTCCTCCCAACTTCCACTTCAAGTAGGTCCCGGTGTCTGTTGTTCCCTTCTTTGTGTCTGTGTGCACCCAATGATTAGCTCCCACTTATAAGTAACAACATAGGATATTTAGTTTTCTGCTCCTGAATTAGTTTGCTTAGGAGTGTGGCCTCCACTTCTATCCATGTCACTGCAAAGGACATGATCTCATTCTTTTTATGGCTGCATAGTATTCCATGGTGTATATGTGCCACATTTACTTTATCCAGTCTACCATTGATGGGCATTTAGTTTACTTCCATGACTTTTCTATTGTAAATAGTGTGGCACTGAAGATATGCGTGCATGTGTCTTTGTGGTAGAATGATTTATACTCCTTTGGCTAAATACCAAATAATAAGGTTGCTGGGTCAAATGGTACTCTTGTTTTAATTTCTTTGATCAATTGCCACACTGCTTTCCACAATGGCTGAACTAATTTACATTTAAACTGGCAAAGTATAACCATTCCCTTTTCTCTACAACCTTGCCCGCATCTGTTATTTTTTGACTTTTTAATCATAGCCATTCTGACTGGTGTGGGATGGTATCTCATTTTGGTTTTGATGTGTGTTTCTCTAATGATTAGTGATGATGAGCATTTTCTCATATGCTTGTTGGTCATATGTATGTCTTCTTTTGAAAAATGGTCATTCATGTTCTATGTCAACTTTTTAATGGGGTTGATTTTTGCTTCTTAATTTATTTAAGTTCCTTACAGATTCTGGATATTAGACCTTTGTCAAATGAATACTTTGCAAATATTTTCTCCCGTTCTATAGGTTGTCTATTTACTCTGTTTTTGGTCTGCTTTGTTGTGAAGAACATCTTTAGTTTAGTTAGATCCCATTTGTCATTTTTTGTTTTTGTTGCAATTGCTTTTGGTATCTTCATCATGAAATTTTTGCCAGGATCCATATCCAGAATGGTATTTACTAGATTATCTTCCAGGGCTTTTATAGTTATAAATATTGCATTTAAATCCTTAGTTCATCTTGTGTTGATTTTTGTATATGATATGAAGAAGAAGTCCAGCTTCAATCTTCAGAATATGGCTAACCAGTTATTCCAGCATCATTTATTAAAAAGTTAGAGTGATGGCTTGATCCATGCAGCAAACCATTGAGGAACACATTTACCTATATAACAAGCCTGCACATCTGCACATGTACCCTAGAACTTAAAGTTAAAAGAAAAACAAAAAACAAACAAATAACAACAACAACAAAAGTGAGTCCATTCTTTATTGTTAGTTTTTGTCAAACTTGTTAAAGATCAGATGGTTGTCGGTGTGTAGCTTTATTTCTTCATTCTCTATTCTGTTCTATTGGTCAATATCTGTTCTATTGGTTGAATCAAACAGTATGATGCTATTTTGGTTACTGTAGCCTGGTAGTATAGTTTGAAAATGGGTAATGGCATATGTCCAATTTTGTTCTTCTTGCTTAGGAATGCCTTGGGTATTTGAGCTCTTTTCTGTTTCTATAGGCATTTTTAAATATTTTTTTTCTATTTTTGTGAATAATGTCATTGGTAGTTTGATAGGGATAGCATTTAATTTGTAAATTATTTTGGACAGTATGGCCATTTTAGCAATATTGAATCTTCCTACCAATGAGCATGGAATATTTTTCCATTTGTTTGTGTCATCTCTGATTTCTTTGAGCAATGTTTTGTAATTATCATTGAAGAGTTCTTTCATCTCTCTGGTTAGCTGTATTCTTAGGTATTTTATTCTTTTTATGCTTATTGTGAATGTTAATTTGGCTCTCAGCTTGAATGCTGTTGAAGTATAGAAATGCTAATGCTACTAATTTTTGTACATTGATTTTGTATCCTGAAATTTTACTGAAATTGTTTATCAGATCTAGGGGATGTTGGGCAGGGACTATAAGTCTTTCTAGAAATAGAATCATATAGTCTTCCAACAAAGATAGTTTGACTTCCTCTCTTCCTATTTGAATGTCTTTTATTTCTTTCTCTTTCTTAATTGCTCTGGCTAGGACTTTCAGTACTATGTTGGATAGGAACAAAACACATAGTCTTCAGATACTCCCAGGTGGAAATGAAAGAAAAAATGTTAAAGGCAGCCAGAGAAAATGGGGCAGGCCACCTACAAAGGGACCCCCTATCAGGCTAACAGCAGATCTTTCAGCAGAAACCCTACAAACCAGAAGAGATTGGGGTCTATATTTAGCGTTCTTAAATAAAAGAAATTCCAACAAAGAATTTCATATCCAGCCAAACTAAGATGCATGAGTGAAGGAGAAATAAGATCCTTTTTAGACAAGCAAATGCTAAGGGAATTCATTACCACTAGACCTGCCTTACAAGAGGTCCTTAAGGGAGTGCTAACTATGTAACTATTGAGAGAAAAGACCATTGTCAGCCACCACAAAAACAACTTTAAATGCATGGACCTCTGACAGTTCAAAGCAACCATATAATCAAGTCTGCATGATAACCAGCTAATAACTTAATGACAGAATCAAACCTACATGTATCAATATTGACCTTGAACACAAATGGTGTAAATGCCCCAATTAAAAAGCACAGAGTGTCAAGTTGGATAGAGTCAAGAACCAACTGTATGCTGTTTACAAGAGATCCATATTATAAGCAATGGCACCCATAGTCTCAAAGTAAAGGAACAGAGAAAACTCTACCAGGCAAATAGAAAAAAAAAGAAAAAAGAAAAAAGAAAGCAAGGGTTGCTATTCTAATTTCAAGCAAAAGAGACTTTAAACCAATGACAGTCAAAAAATACAAAGAAAGGCATTACATCATGGTAAAGGGTTCAATTCAGCAAGATCTCACTATCCTAGATATATATGCACCCAATCAGGTAGCACTCAGATTCATAAATCAAGTTCTCAGAGATCTATGAATAAATTTAGACAACAGACAATAATGTTGGGAGATGTCCAACACCCCACTGACAGTATTAGACAAAGACATAAAACTAATATAGATATTCAGGACGTGAACTTGACATTTGACCCAATGGATCTAACAGACATCTAGAGTACTCTCCACCCCCTGAAAACAGAATATACTTTCTCTTTATTTGCACATGATACATATTCTAAAATCTACCACACAATTGTCCATAAAACAATCCTAAGCAAACTTTAAAAAAAAACTGAAATCATACCAAACACATTCTTGGACAACAGTAAAATAAAAATAAAAATCAATACTCAGAAAATTGTTCCAAACCATAAAATTACATGGCAATTAAACAGCTTGCTCCCAAATGACTTTTGAGTAAACAGTGAATGTATGGCAGAAATCAAGAAATTATTTGAAACTAATGGGAACAAAAATACAACATACTAGAATCTCTGAGACACAGCTAAAGCAGTATTAAAAGGGATATTATTAGTGCTAAACATTCATATCAAAAATACAAAGATCTCAAATTAACAACCTAACATCACAGCTAGTTAGAGAAACTAGAGAAATAAGAGGAAACCAACCCCAAAGCTAGGAGAAGAGAAGAAACAACCAGAGTCAGAGCTGAGCTGAAGGAAATTGAGATGAGAAGTAAACAATTTAAATAGAAAAGTGAATAGTAAGTCAGTAAATAAATACATTCTGATATAGTCAATTATTTTCAAATATGAATTGTTAAATCCAGAATTTATAAAGAGACACGGATATGTTACTATTTTATTTCCTCGCCCTCTTTGCTTATCATAGTCACACTAAAACTCTGGTAGCACTATAAGGTAGATCTTGTGTATGAAAATCAACAGTAGACTTTAATTAGAATTCTGGCATGGGCATGGTGGCCCATGCCTCTAATCCCAACACTTTGGGAGGCCAACGCGGGCAGATCACCTGAGATCAGGAGTTTGAGACCAGCCTGGCCAACATGGTGAAACCCCATCTCTACTAAAAATACAAAAAATATTAGCCAGACATGGTGGCAGTCACCTGTAATCCCAGGTATTCTGGAGGCTGAGGCAAGAGAATCACTTGAACCCGGGAGTTGGAGGTTACAATGAGCTGAGATCGCACCATTACACTCCAGCCTGGGTGACAGAGGGGGACTTCACCTAAAAAAAAAAAAAAAATCTGAATTAAAGAATTCTGAATTTGTTTTTAGATTCAGCCAGTTATGTGGGCAAAACCCCAACTCTTGAGACCTAGTTCCTTTGTCAAATGAAAATAGATATCAATGTCCACAGCATAAATTCATTGAAATAGTGCAATATGTTACAATATCATAATTTTCATCATTTTTATTAACAACTCTCCTTTCTCTCTACCTCACATATCTTTGCCTTTGGGTGTGGAATAACTTACTGTCTCCTCTAGGACACCACAATTTATTCCAAATATGTTCAATAAAGTTTAAATTCTTATGTTATTTTCAGACTGTTATGCCCATGCTCCAACTACTCAGTACCTCATTGAAATATTAGTTTTTAAATCAAAGGAGGATTTCAATATTTTACATGACCCCTTACTGATGACAAAATTTGCCTTTTTCTGTTTAATGGGTTTAATGAAAGCAAAACCCTAATTTTACTTTTTGCCTAAATGAAAGATTAAGTACTTTTAATTTATATCAATAGTAACATTTTGCATGTCAAATAGGAATTAATATCAGCTTGATTAACCTTGACAGTGTCAAAATTTTATCAAGCATCCCCATCTTTCAGTATTCTGTGGTTATTGATCATGTGGCAGAAGCCTCTGGAGTGAAACAAGAAAGGAAACAGTGGCTGACCTAACAAATATTGTGATTTTTCTTATTTATTTGGGAGAGTTTTTATGGAGTTTTTATGGATTCTGCACATGTTAAAGGCCAGTTCTGAAAATGATAGCTGGTCTCTTACACTGTTTTCTTTTGGTTTTTTAGTTTTAGTTTTAGTTTTAGTTTTGAGACAGAGTCTTGCTCTTTCACTCAGGCTGAAGGCACACTGCAACCTCCACCTCCCAGGTTCACACAATTCTTCTGTCTCAGCCTCCTGAGTAGCTGAGATTACAGGCGTGTGCCACCACACCTGGCTAATTTTTTTTTTTTTTTTTTTTTAATATAGACAGGCTTCACTCTGTTGGCCAGGCTGGTCTCAAATTCTTGACTACAAGTGATCCACCTGCTTCAGCCTCCCAAAGTGCTAGGATTACAGAAGTAAGCCACCACACCTCCCTATTCTTTGATCATTCAAAACACATGATTATGTTGTACATCTAATTGCTGGCCAGTGAGGATGGATCAAAAGTCGATTGTTGCTCAAATTTTATGGAATAGTAATATCTTGCATTAATGTTCACTTTGGAAATTGATTAGCATCACTGGCTTCCACAGGGAGTTAGGATAAAGCATTATAAACAGGAAAGATTGTAGGGAAATCATATACCCCCTACTCTTTTTCATTTTTTGAGGCCTCTCTTAATATGTCTTTGGTCTGAGAAAAAAACCTCTTACCAGGTTACAAATAGCACACTAGTAGACCAACAAAGATGAAGATTAGGCCATTCTAGACATGCAGAAAGGCAGATGCTAAGTTTTTATTATTTCATTCCATATGTTTCCTAAACATATGATAAATTATATCTTATACATAAATTTTACCTTCATCAGACTATGAGGTTTTCAAGATTAGTCTCCTTTTTTAGTACTTTTAATTAATTTTCTCATAAATTAGCATAATTTTGTAAACATACACAATTTTGTTAACAGATGTTAGAGTGTTGAAGGTTTTGATAATGCACCAGGCACCCTTTAAAGACTTTCAAATTTTGAAAATACAATTATATTCCCATTTTTACATGAGAAAACTGATAATCAGAAAATTATTTAGTTATTTTCAATGTTATACAGCAAGTGAATATTGAATTCAAAATGTAAAGTTATGTCCATTTGACTCTAAAAGTCATTCTATTAATCAATATGATGAAGCTTTGCTAACCCTATTTAATAAATATTTATTAATTGTTACTTGATGCATTACCAAGCACATTTTAAACTTATTTTTGGCTCCCATGAAAGGCTCAAAAATATGATTTTTGATAATTATAATTTAAGTTATACACACACCTATCAGATCACGTTACACTGAATTTCTTTTCAGAATGCTGTATCCTTTAGGAATATATTTAGAATACTGTAATCTTTAGCCCTGGTTTTCCACAAATGACCCACACTTTGAAAATGTTCAATCAATGTATTTGGGGCAAATACATTTTACTAATTTAGAGGTTATGTCCTTGTAACCTCAAACTTATGAAAAATAGGAAATGATTAAAAAGAAACTCAAATTTGCCAGAGTAATTCTTTTACTTTTAACATTTGTGAAATTGATTAAGAGTGAGCATGAAGATCAATATTATGTAACTGTTTAGCATTTTGCTGAATCACAAAATGTAATAAAAGATCAATATGTAAAGTAAGAGGCAGAGCAAAAGAAAAAATCCTGGCACAACGCACATCTACAACTCAGTGCTGCGCTGTTTTTCTTTATTTACTATGTATGGAAACAATGATCTAGAATATAGCCTATCACATTAGATATACTAGCATTTATCACAGTGGTGACGAATAATAGGAATCACAATTGTATTAAGATCTCTTCCCTGAAAACATCAAGAATCTACTATAATGTGTTCTCCACTGAAATTAACTTAAAATTGTTAAAGAAGTTGACATTAAATATTTTACCTTCAATTTCACAGAAAATTCACAGTGCTGATTAACTTATTATTCCTAAGTGAAAGACAATCAATAAATAGACTATACTTTTAGATAGCCATTTATACATAGCAATCTCTATCTTTAAAAATGTCAATAACTATTTTCTAGGAATAATAAAAAAATTATGAATTCTGGATTTATCTGAAAATAAAATAGCCACACACATGTGTAGATACATAATATAGACATATACAAACATACACATAAATACATAAAATACATTCATAATAAATATTCTGAAAAAATTGTACAAATCAAACTGAGCTGATTATTCTCTTTTCTAAAGAGGATATGACAGATGTCTCTAAAGACTACAAGAAATCTGGTGTCCAGATGCATGCTTCTTATTGCTAAATGTAAAACCTCCCTTTGACAGCTGGTGACTGCAAATAAGTTTAGGAAGCAGATGATGGCAATAAGTTAACTGAAAACAGAAATTCTCATAGTAGCCAGCTACCCTAACTGCTCATGTCAGACTCTATCACCCACTGGGCTTCCAAGCATGACAAAAACTTCTTTCAAGAAATTTCATTTTTTGAATTCAAACTAAATGTCATGCAAACACCTAGTGTTTCTCATAAAGATATCATTGTGGTTGCCAGATGACTATGAAATGTAGCTCAGAAAGGAAACCTACACTCTTTCTCAAATATTCCAGGCTACACATATTCGACAGTAGCACTTACTTATATTATACAAAGTACACTTTGATTTGGTTTTCCTTGAGTTGTTTCATTTTTGAGTTAGTTACAAATAGACTGCGGGTGATTGTAGAATCTGGATCTAGAATCTACAATCTAGGCAACAAGCTGAATGCCTACTAGACTGCCTTTAGTAATTAGCTACACTTCCATTTTTCTGCCACCACTTCCATCTATAAATGAGAAAATGTTTTATCTTCTATAAAATGAGTATATTGGACTCAAAGGTACCTAGTTTAGATAAGTAATGAACCACCTCAAATTAAGTATTCCATTCTAGTTTAGAAGAGTAACAAGTAAGAGTCAGGTAAAGCATAGGCAGCATGAGGGCAAGAATATATTCATTTACTTTTCATGTTCCCCTCAGCACTGATTAACATGACCTGCATATCCTCTTGGGAGGTTCATTCATACCTGTTGGCCTGTTAATCCAGTGCTGGAGATATAACTGATGAATAGACAAAAAGTCTACCTATGACTTTCTTTTCTGTGTTACAGCTACAACAAATTAAACGGAACTCTCTTAAATATACAAGCTTTAACCACAAGAAATGTGAAGGTGGAAAAATAAAAAAGATGCAAAGACACAATAGTGATAATTTGAAAATAATCTTAGCCACAATCCAGAAAGTACGTATATCTATGTACATTTTACCCTAGTTGCCCAGAAAAGTACTTCACGCAATAAAAGATGCTCAAGAAATTTCTGTTGGCTTATTTTTTAATTGAAGCAGTTGATAATGGCAAGTATATTAATGAGGTCAGTTATTGAAGCAATGCTTACCTCCTGAAAGTTTACATAATCTACATGTGGAAAACTATTTAAATTTTTTGGAATTAAGCTTCATCTGAAAGTATCTTGTCATTTGTAGATGCTTTGGTGTCCTCCAGTCTTGCATCATTATGTATGCAACACAGCCTAGAGGACAGAGGGCTGGAAAAACAGCAAGAATTATGTTAACTGTAAAAGAGCACTACCAACTTCCCTGCACAGCTTTGATGCACAAAGTTGTCATTCTTCCAACCTACTAACAGATACAGCAGTACATATAGGTAGAAGAAATACAAAAAATACCTTTAGGGATAACAGAATGCAGCAATATAGGAACTCTTTTCTAAAGAGTCTGTAAGCTGGTACACACAATAGAAAACTGTTGGAATTGTTTGGTAGAATCATAAATGTACAAAACATCTTAAATAGATTAAATGTATAAAATAGTAAGGTAAATCTGAATGGCAGTATTTCATAAGTATAGGTCTAACTCTGAGTTGTTCCTTGAACACAGATTCCTTAATAAGTACTACATATATTAAGAAATGAAAACAGGAAAAAATCTCATATATGCATATTTCTTAATTATAAAGAGTGACAGTTGATATTACAGTAATTATTCAGATATCTACAAGATTCTGGAGTCCCTTGGGAAAACTTAAAAAACAGGAGTAAGCTGAATTTCATTACATTTCTGAATTGAGTGTATTTTGTTAAATGCTAATATTTTGATGACTAGCAAACCATAGGAATGTTGAATGTAGAAAACGTTTATTGATCATCTTATCTGAATAAGACAGTGTGCTAGGTGATTTGGGGAAAAAAGATAAAAGATACATCCAAGTTTCTGATAATGTGTTAGTGGGGCTAACAGAAAACACAACTATTTTATATATTCCCTTACTAATTTGGAATAGTCTTACTTGTAAATAAAATTTCAAAGTTGTATATTGATAAATCTCATTTTTGGGTGATAAAAGAGAATTTTAGATAATTTTCTTAAACAGAGATTAGTCTCAAAATGTCAAAAGTAATCTTCACTGACTCCCTATTGCTTTTAGAATTAATTATAGATTTTGCTACTTGTTCCTAAGAGTATTATACATCATGACCTAAATCTATTTACTTTCTACCATTATTTCTCAATACTGTGTATGTAAATGCCTAATAAAATAGAATTTATATTTCTATTCCCTAACCACAATCTGTGCCGACCTGAATCAGGAGCTTGGTTTATGTCCTAGAATATCATTCACTTTACTAAAAAATTTATCTCCCTTTCAAGGCTTAAGTCAATGTCCATCAGCTGCATTAACATTATTTTGGTTTCTTTTCAGAGCTGCATTGATACTTTGCTTTAATCTCTCTTTCAAATTATCAATTATGCAAAGTGAAAACAGCTGGCATGATACAAAGCCCTATATAAATACTGGTTTTTCTTATTTCGTCTCTTTTTTTTTCTGACTCTTCAAATATGTGATAAAGTAGATCACAAGGTATCAAACTGTTGCTTGACAGTAGGCATCCTCAAAGAACTCAGTCAGCATCAAATGACATAGAGGGATAAGTAAACTGATGTTTACAGTATAGAAGAAAAATGACTACGGGAGTACTGGAGAAGGAGCAAACATATTGAAACATAAAACACAGACTTGTGAAACAAAAATGTTTTCCAAAATTCAAGTACTAAAGTATACCTGAAAAAAAAAATAATGTGTTTGGAGGAATAATAGAAGATGAGTCTAAAAAGAATAAAAGAAAATTATGAACTGTTATGTGTGATAAACAAATATCTTTGAATCTTATTCTGAAAGCTGTAATTAACATGGAAAGGTTATAAGCAGAAGATTAGATGTGCATCACAGAAATACTATTGTGGGATCAGTGTGAGTCATAGTTGAAGACCACCAGATCCTCTTCGATAGAAAGGGTCATGTGATTAGGTTAGCCCTCCTCGTATAATTTCCTCATTTTAAGATTAATTGGCAAATGACCTTGATTACATTTGGAAAATCATTTTTGCCAAATGTGATAACATAATCAAGGGAGAAATGCCTGGGTATACAAATCATGAGAGACATTTTAGAATTTTGCCTGCCACAAAAAAGGGATGTTAATTGCCATACATAGTTACCATACATAGTTTAATTTAGATGTAAAGAAAATGAATATTAACCAGCCAGTGATTTCCAAAGATGCTTTTTACTGTAAAAGTATGTTCTCATTGTAATTATAACACGCTCTCTCATTTGCTATGGATCCACCTTTAGGTACAGCATATACATATCTAAATAAAACACATCATAATGTTTTTTATGTATTTATTCTTGAAAACTGCTATCATTTGGGATGACAATATATATGTTTTTATTTTTACTATTTTTGCCAGTAAAATTATGGACCTTATTTTCAACCATCGGGATAAGAGCTAATATGAAGTCTTTAATAGTTAAAAGTAACATAAAAATTTATATTTTTTATAACCTATTTTATTTGTAGTTCTAAATATGAGTATTATGTATTCAAACACTTAAAGATAACTTGTGGCTTAATTTATGTGACAGGTAAGACATCTGGAATACATGGATTTATTTTATATGGAATATGCAATAATTTTGTTTTCTGAGTACCCTAGTGCCTTGAAGTATATCTTATCAAGAACAGACAAGTGCTCAGAATAAATATTACTTAGTACAAGGGTATTATTATGTTATTCAGTATTGATTCTCCAACAGTTTTGCATTTTCAAAACTAATTCTATATATACACATATACTGATCTTATAGTCATATCATTAAATCAGTTTGCTTTTTTCCCAGTTTTTTCAATCCATTTAGGTCAGAACTATGCAGGGATACCATATCACATAATTTAGACAATATATTTGCCTAGTAATGTCATATTATTT
The DNA here is from genome assembly GCF_002776525.5 of Piliocolobus tephrosceles. Lineage (NCBI taxonomy): Eukaryota > Metazoa > Chordata > Mammalia > Primates > Cercopithecidae > Piliocolobus > Piliocolobus tephrosceles. The sequence goes on along the minus strand of NC_045442.1, from coordinate 52,229,972 downwards.
TATTTGGAATTGCATGAGATGTTTTCACAGTCAAGTACATTGTTTGATTAGTAACTTGAGCTCACTCTAAATCAGAGAGTCGAGGATCATATTTAGAGTCATGAGTTTAAAACACAATCTTTGTATGTATAACTAGCCACCCTTTTATAAAATAACTAACCAAGTAAAGTTGATCCTATTAATCAATCAACAATAGCAATATGAAAAATCAGTTTGTCTGAAGCTAGCTGAGTTGTTCTTTTTGGATCAAGATAGTTTTAACCCTATGTTTCTTTTACTTCCTTAACCCTACCTATTTTACCACACACACACAGACACACACACACACACACACCCATTATATTGCTTATAACAATTAAGAATAGACCTAGGAACCTTGAAGAACAGTCACGAATACATGCTGCATTGGATATGAGAGGCTGTTTTAATTTGTTTGTTTATTTGAGCAAATATTGACTATAGATTTTCTGGGCAAGTACAGAAATATTTAGAATTAGTTTGCAGACTCTCACTTAAAATAGACAAATAAACTCAGGTTTTTGTGACACAGAAAATCTGAAAACAAAATGCGTGATTTTGGAAAGCCATGTATTTTATAAAAGGAACAATGTAGAAATGAACATAACCCCATTATATTTAAAAATAGAACTAAATATTCAGTTACTTAACCCTTTGTAAAATCATTATATAAGCATAATTTAAAGAAATACAGTACCTGCCTTAGAAGCAAAGAATGCCTAGTGAACTTCAACCAGTCTCTTAATTCATGGCTTCCAATAGTTGGAACCATACATATCAGTGGTCCCCAATCTTTTTGGCACCAGGTTTTGTGGGAGATTGTTTTTCTATAGACAGAGTCAGTGTGGGGGGTAGTTTCGGGATGAAACTATTTCACCTCAGATCATCAGGCATTAGTTAGATTCTGATTAGGAGAGTGCAACCTAGATGCCTCTCATGCACAGTTCCCAATAGGATTCTTGCTCCTATGAGAATCTAATGCCAGCTGATCTGATTGGAGGCGAGCTCAGGCGGTAATGCTAGCTAACCTTCTGCTCACCTCCTACTGTGCCCTTCCTAACAGACCACAGAAAGCTACCAGTCTGAAGCATGGAGCAAGTCTGCGGCCCAAGGGTTGCGGACACCTACTATATATTGTAAGGAAATTTGAGGTTTTTTAAAATCAATATTCCTAATTTGGTTATAAAAATGTGTATGCTTTATATTTTCAAACAATTAATAGTAAATAGAGAAGGAGTTTTATTGAAAACTGAGGCAATCCAAAAGGCTTTTAATTTCTTTTGTAAACTTAAGAAGAAAAAAATACCAGTATCGTCCGTATAACATTCCTCAGAGTATAAAAGCCTATAGGGAGGTAGCTTGGGACAAAGAAGGAAACGTGGCACAGGCAGTACAAGCGAAACTCCAAGTGGGAACTGTGTGAACTTTAACAAGTTACCTCTCCTCTCTGAACCACAACTCACTCATCTATTTAAGAAAAAAAAAAAACAATTTTTTAATGGATATATATTTATTAAATATGGTGGAGTTTTAAAGGTCAGAATTTTTTTTTTAATTTTTCCTTTTATTCCTTAATCTGCTTACATTGAAATTAGTGATGTTTAGTGTTCTCTTGTCAATAGACATATATTTAAAATATGTTACATCCAAAGACATTGCTTTTATATTACCAAATGATCAGTGCCCCTTTTCATAAATTGCTTAAAAATTCTTACTTAAATTCTACTTTCTTTTTTTTTTTTTATTATACTTTAAGTTCTAGGGTACATGTGTATAACGTGCAGGTTTGTTACATATGTATACATGTGCCATGTTGGTATGCTGCACTCATCAACTCGTCAGCACCCATCAATTCATCATTTATATCAGGTATAACTCCCCAATGCAATCCCTCCCCCCTTCCCCCTCCCCATGATAGGCCCCATTGTGTGATGTTCCCCTTCCCGAGTCCAAGTGATGTCATTGTTCAGTTCCCACCTATGAGTGAGAACATGCGGTGTTTGGTTTTCTCTTCTTGTGATAGTTTGCTAAGAATGATGGTTTCCAGCTGCATCCATGTCCCTACAAAGGATGCAAACTCATCCTTTTTTATGGCTGCATAGTATTCCATGGTGTATATGTGCCACATTTTCTTAATCCAGTCTGTCACTGATGGACATTTGGGTTGATTCCAAGTCTTTGCTATTGTGAATAGTGCCGCAATAAACATACGTGTGCATATGTCTTTGTAGTAGCATAATTTATAATCCTTTGGGTATATACCCAGTAGTGGGATGGCTGGGTTATATGGTACATCTAGTTCTAGATCCTTGAGGAATCGCCATACTGTTTTCCATAATGGTTGAACTAGTTTACAATCCCACCAACAGTGTAAAAGTGTTCCTATTTCTCCACATCCTCTCCAACACCTGTTGTTTCCTGATTTTTTAATGATTGCCATTCTAACTGGTGTGAGATGGTATCTCATTGTGGTTTTGATTTGCATTTCTCTGATGGCGAGTGATGGTGAGCATTTTTTCATGTGTCTGTTGGCTGTATGAATGTCTTCTTTTGAGAAATGTCTGTTCATATCCTTTCCCCACTTTTTGATGGGGTTGTTTGTTTTTTTCTTGTATATTTGTTTGAGTTCTTTGTAGATTCTGGAAATTAGCCCTTTGTCAGATAAGTAGATTGCAAAAATTTTCTCCCATTCTGTAGGTTGCCTGTTCACTCTGATGGTAGTTTCTTTTGCTGTGCAGAAGCTCTTTAGTTTAATGAGATCCCATTTGTCAATTTTGGCTTTTGCTGCCATTGCTTTTGGTGTTTTAGACATGAAGTCCTTGCCCGTGCCTATGTCCTGAATGGTACTACCTAGATTTTCTTCTAGGGTTTTTATGGTATTAGGTCTAACATTTAAGTCTCTAATCCATCTTGAATTAATCTTCGTATAAGGAGTAAGGAAAGGATCCAGTTTCAGCTTTCTACTTATGGCTAGCCAATTTTCCCAGCACCATTTATTAAATAGGGAATCCTTTCCCCATTTCTTGTTTTTCTCAGGTTTGTCAAAGATCAGATGGTTGTAGATGTGTGGCATTATTTCTGAGGGCTCCGTTCTGTTCCATTGGTCTATATCTCTGTTTTGGTACCAGTACCATGCTGTTTTGGTTACTGTAGCCTTGTAGTATAGTTTGAAGTCAGGTAGCGTGACGCCTCCGGCTTTGTCCTTTTGACTTAGGATTGTCTTGGCAATGCGGGCTCTTTTTTGGTTCCATATGAACTTTAAAGCAGTTTTTTCCAATTCTGTGAAGAAACTCATTGGTAGCTTGATGGGGATGGCATTGAATCTGTAAATAACCTTGGGCAGTATAGCAATTTTCACGATATTGATTCTTCCTATCCATGAGCATGGTATGTTCTTCCATTTGTTTGTGTCCTCTTTGATTTCACTGAGCAGTGGTTTGTAGTTCTCCTTGAAGAGGTCCTTTACATCCCTTGTAAGTTGGATTCCTAGGTATTTTATTCTCTTTGAAGCAATTGTGAATGGAAGTTCATTCCTGATTTGGCTCTCTGCTTGTCTGTTACTGCTGTATAAGAATGCTTGTGATTTTTGCACATTAATTTTGTATCCTGAGACTTTGCTGAAGTTGCTTATCAGCTTAAGAAGATTTTGGGCTGAGACGATGGGGTTTTCTAAATATACAATCATGTCATCTGCAAACAGGGACAATTTGACTTCTTCTTTTCCTAACTGATTACCCTTGATTTCTTTCTCTTGCCTGATTGCCCTAGCCAGAACTTCCAACACTATGTTGAATAGGAGTGGTGAGAGAGGGCATCCCTGTCTTGTGCCAGTTTTCAAAGGGAATTTTTCCAGTTTTTGCCCATTCAGTATGATATTAGCTGTGGGTTTGTCATAAATAGCTCTTATTATTTTGAGGTACGTTCCATCAATACCAAATTTGTTGAGCGTTTTTAGCATGAAGGGCTGTTGAATTTTGTCAAAAGCCTTTTCTGCATCTATTGAGATAATCATGTGGTTCTTGTCTTTGGTTCTGTTGATATGCTGGATTACGTTGATTGATTTGCGAATGTTGAACCAGCCTTGCATCCCAGGGATGAAGCCCACTTGATCATGGTGGATAAGCTTTTTGGTGTGCTGCTGAATCCGGTTTGCCAGTATTTTATTGAGGATTTTTGCATCGATGTTCATCAGGGAGATTGGTCTAAAATTCTCTTTTTTTGTTGTGTCTCTGCCAGGCTTTGGTATCAGGATGATATTGGCCTCATAAAATGAGTTAGGGAGGATTCCCTCTTTTTCTATTGATTGGAATAGTTTCAGAAGGAATGGTACCAGCTCCTCCTTGTACCTCTGGTAGAATTCAGCTGTGAATCCATCTGGTCCTGAGCTCTTTTTGGTGGGTAGGCTATTAATTGTTGCCTCAATTTCAGAGGCTGCTATTGGTCTGTTCAGGGATTCAACTTCTTCCTGGTTTAGTCTTGGAAGAGTGTTCGTGTCCAGGAAATTATCCATTTCTTCTAGATTTTCTAGTTGATTTGCGTAGAGGTGTTTATAGTATTCTCTGATGGTAGTTTGTATTTCTGTGGGGTCGGTGGTGATATCCCCTTTATCATTTTTTATTGCATCTATTTGATTCCTCTCTCTTTTCTTCTTTATTAGCCTTGCTAGCGGTCTGTCAATTTTGTTGATCTTTTCAAAAAACCAACTCCTGGATTCATTGATTTTTTTGGAGGGTTTTTTGTGTCTCTATCTCCTTCAGTTCTGCTCTGATCTTAGTTATTTCTTGCCTTCTGCTAGCTTTTGAATGTGTTTGCTCTTGCCTCTCTAGTTCTTTTAATTGTGATGTTAGAGTGTCAATTTTAGATCTTTCCTGCTTTCTCTTGTGGGCACTTAGTGCTATAAATTTCCCTCTACACACTGCTTTAAATGTGTCCCAGAGATTCTGGTATGTTGTATCTTTGTTCTCATTGGTTTCAAGGAACATCTTTATTTCTGCTTTCATTTCGTTATGTACCCAGTAGTCATTCAGGAGTAGGTTGTTCAGTTTCCATGTAGTTGAGCGGTTTTGATTGAGTTTCTTAGTCCTGAGTTCTAGTTTGATTGCACTGTGGTCTGAGAGACAGTTTGTTATAATTTCTGTTCTTTTACATTTGCTGAGGAGTGCTTTACTTCCAATTATGTGGTCAATTTTGGAATAAGTGCGATGTGGTGCTGAGAAGAATGTATATTCTGTTGACTTGGGTTGGAGAGTTCTATAGATGTCTATTAGGTCCGCTTGGTGCAGAGATGAGTTCAATTCCTGGATATCCTTGTTAACTTTCTGTCTCGTTGATCTGTCTAATGTTGACAGTGGAGTGTTGAAGTCTCCCATTATTATTGTATGGGAGTCTAAGTCTCTTTGTAAGTCTCTAAGGACTTGCTTTATGAATCTGGGTGCTCCTATATTGGGTGCATATATATTTAGGATAGTTAGCTCTTCCTGTTGAATTGATCCCTTTACCATTATGTAATGGCCTTCTTTGTCTCTTTTGATCTTTGATGGTTTAAAGTCTGTTTTATCAGAGACTAGGATTGCAACCCCTGCTTTTTTTGGTTCTCCATTTGCTTGGTAGATCTTCCTCCATCCCTTTATTTTGAGCCTATGTATGTCTCTGCATGTGAGATGGGTCTCCTGAAGACAGCAGACTGATGGGTCTTGACTCTTTATCCAGTTTGCCAGTCTGTGTCTTTTAATTGGAGCATTTAGTCCATTGACATTTAAGGTTAATATTGTTATGTGTGAACTTGATCCTGCCATTATGATATTAACTGGTTATTTTGCTCATTAGTTGATGCAGTTTCTTCCTAGCCTCAATGGTCTTTACATTTTGGCATGTTTTTGCAATGGCTGGTACCGGTTGTTCCTTTCCATGTTTAGGGCTTCCTTCAGGGTCTCTTGTAAGGCAGGCCTGGTGGTGTCAAAATCTCTAAGCATTTGCTTATCTGTAAAGAATTTTATTTCTCCTTCACTTATGAAACTTAGTTTAGCTGGATATGAAATTCTGGGTTTAAAATTCTTTTCTTTAAGAACGTTGAATATTGGCCCCCACTCTCTTCTGGCTTGTAGAGTTTCTGCCGAGAGATCTGCTGTCAGTCTGATGGGCTTCCCTTTGTGGGTAACCCAACCTTTCTCTCTGGCTGCCCTTAAGATTTTTTCCTTCATTTCAACTTTGGTGAATCTGGCAATTATGTGTCTTGGAGTTTCTCTTCTGGAGGAGTATCTTTGTGGCGTTCTCTGTATTTCCTGAATTTGAATGTTGGCCTGCCCTGCTAGGTTGGGGAAGTTCTCCTGGATTGGGGAAACACTCCTGTAGAGTGTTCTCCTGGAAGAACACTTCCTGTAGGAAGTTCTCCTGGATTGGGGAAGTTCTCCTAGGTTGGGGAAACACTCCTGTAGAGTGTTTTCCAATTTGGTTCCATTTTCCCCCTCACTTTCAGGCACCCCAATCAGACGTAGATTTGGTCTTTTGACATAATCCCATACTTCTTGCAGGCTTTGTTCATTTCTTTTTCTTCTTTTTTCTTTTGGTTTCTCTTCTCGCTTCATTTCATTCATTTGATCCTCCATAACTGATACTCTTTCTTCCAGTTGATCGAGTCGGTTACTGAAGCTTATGCATTTGTCACGTATTTCTCGTGTCATGGTTTTCATCTCTGTCATTTCGTTTATGACCTTCTCTGCATTAATTAGTCTAGCTGTCAATTCTTCCACTCTTTTTTCAAGATTTTTAGTTTCTTTGCACTGGGTACGTAATTCCTCCTTTAGCTCTGAGACGTTTGATGGACTGAAGCCTTCTTCTCTCATCTCATCAAAATCATTCTCTGACCAGCTTTGATCCGTTGCTGGCGATGGGCTGTGCTCCTTTGCAGGAGGAGATGCGCTCTTATTTTTTGAATTTCCAGCTTTTCTGCCCTGCTTTTTCCCCATCTTTGTGGTTTTATCTGTCTCTGGTCTTTGATGATGGTGACATACTGATGGGGTTTTGGTATAGGTGTCCTTCCTGTTTGATAGTTTTCCTTCTGACAGTCAGGACCCTCAGCTATAGGTCTGTTGGAGATTGCTTGAGGTCCACTCCAGACCCTGTTTGCCTGGGTATCAGCAGCAGAGGTTGCAGAAGATAGAATATTGCTGAACAGCGAGTGCACCTGTCTGATTCTTGCTTTGGAAGCTTCCTCTCAGGGGTGTACTCCACCCTGTGAGGTGTGGGGTGTCAGACTGCCCCTAGTGGGGGATGTCTCCCAGTTAGGCTACTCAGGGGTCGGGGACCCACTTGAGCAGGCAGACTGCCCCTTCTCAGATCTCAACCTCCATGTTGGGAGATCCACTGCTCTCTTCAAAGCTGTCAGACAGAGTCGTTCGCGTCTGCACAGGCTTCTGCTCCTTTAGCTGAGTCCTGTCCCCAGAGGCGCAGTCTACAGAGACAGGCAGGTTTCCTTGAGCTGCTGTGAGCTCCACCCAGTTCGAGCTTCCCAGGGGCTTTATTTACCTACTTAAGCCTCAGCGATGGCGGGCGTCCCTCCCCCAGCCTCGCTGCTGCCTTTCGGTTAGATTGCCACAGACTCTTGTGTTAGCAAGGAGGGAGGCTCTGTGGGCATGGGACCCTCCCGGCCAGGTGTGGGATATATTCTCTGGTGTGCCGGTGTTATAGCACAGTATTGGGGTGGGAGTTACCCGATTTTCCAGGTGTTGTGTGTCTCAGTTCCCCTGGCTAGGAAAAGGGACTCCCTTCCCCCTCGCGCTTCCCAGGTGAGGCGATGCCTCGCCCTGCTTCAGCTCTTGCTGGTCAGGCTGCAGCAGCTGAAAGGTCAGAATTTTTATAACAATCCAGTGAAGTACTTATAGAAGAGGAAGTAAAAAATCAGAGTCTTGTTTGGTGTCAAAAATTACTTCCGTATAATTTCATGTAACTAATGAAGACTCTATCTGAGCTCAAAAGACACAAAGAGCAAGTCCTCAATACTTTGAAGGCTCTATGATCTTCAAATCCATTGTGGTATATTTTCACCCCTAACCTACACCTCTTCCATTTCTTTAACATTTGAGCTGTTTAAGATATTTGACAATTAACTCCCTTAATTACATTTCTTTAGTTCATCTCAGAATAGAGCTAAAAGTGAACATCATACTTAAGCCATGATTTGACTAGTACAATTTGAGGAGTCTACCTTTCTGTTCTTAGGACAGAATACCTTCATTAACGATAGATGACAGGAGTAGTGAAGATAATCTATCTTTCAATGTGACTCACATTGAGTTTGTCCACATCAAATCTTCACATTCTTTTCAAACATGCTATTGTTTGTGAAATGTTTCAATCTATTCACATTTTCTGTATCATATTTAGAGTTGTATAATTCACCTAGTCTTCAATACCAGTGTCTATAGAATAATTTTTTCTAATGATGCTTATTGCACTTCAGATAGAAACAACATCAAGTAAAGCAAAGAAGAATTAACTTATGTGATTCAACATAATGATCCTATTAAAGAAGAGAATGATACAACATATTAAAATAAGATAGTGTTTTGATTTTTTACATAAAAACTCAAGTACTTCAGACACGTGATTTGTTCCTAGGTAACACTGATTTCTATAAACAACAAAAACTACAAGCCCCTGGATCTTGATGGCATTATCTTGCATACAAAACTATTGCTATGGAAACAGAGTTAAAATTATTCCAACAATGTTACACTGACTTTTAGTCAGCTCAAATAAGCTCTTGCGACCAATTGATTCGGCAACAAATTGCTAGATAGTCTTCCAATTGAGAGTAATTTAACAGACTTCATAATTAAGGTAGATATATCTCTCATTTGTGACAACATTGGACACTTAAGATTTAAATTTAATTTAAAATTTCTCCATTATTTCTAAGCAGTCAATGATTTTGATCTACTGTTGCTATTAAAATACATGACATTAACTCTAAAGAGGTTTGTATAAATTACTAATAAAATAATTTTACTAAGGGGAAATATTAAGGCCCTAAATCTGAGAAATGAGGTAAAATTAATGAGTGGATGATGTCTTTTGGTATAGTATTTTTACCTAACATTTTATTCCTGAAAATCATAAACAAATAATTTGGGAACAGACTTACTGTCAGTGATTATCTTAGAAAATATTAAACAACTGATAATGTTAAGATCTTAAACCCTGGAGTTTGATGTTCACATTCCAAACCTACTCTAGCATTATTAGCCACGTAAGTGATTGAATTCATCTGTGCCTTAGCTTTCTCATTGGTAAATATGAGTTATAATAATCACTATGTTATATGATTAAAGTAATAAGAAATAGATCAGATGGTGGTTTTAATATTACTCAGTACAACATTTGACACCTTAATAATGATGGCTGTGGGAGAAAATAAAACCTCTCAAAATGAGAAAAAATAATTTTTATATCCTTAACCATTCACTCAATAACAAGTAATACTACAGGACAAATAAATCACTGGGGATCACTGTTGGCATCCTGAAGGCAAAGTTAAAGAAACAAAGATGGCAGAACAGATCCCACAGTAGTTAGCCTTATATGGACCCTGAGAGTTAGGGAGCTGTGGTGCTTGCCTATGCTGTAGAGTTCTAGGCTAACCCAAGGCAGAGACCTTATGCAAATATCAGCCTTGACACAGCAACGATGGTGATTTATTTTGAAACCTGTAGATTAAATGCATTGCGGAAGACAAGCTTCCAAGGCTAAGGATGAGAAATTCTTGTCTCTTTTCTTTTCTTTTCAAGTAAAAAATACCTCCCTAGAAGCCCAGAAATCAGTCTGTAATTGCCAGCCTATAGTATCACCTACTTATGTTACCTATTTACTTCACATTTTACTGTTTATACGTAGCTTTGATACTGTTTCATTTTATACTTATGTTAATAATTGTAAGAATTTTACAAAGAAATAGTTATTATCTCCATTCTTTAGAGAAAGAAAATTAAGTTCAGGATGTCTTATTTATTTATTCCAGGTAGCAAATAAGTAATAGGGCCAAGATAAGACCTTCTAGTCCCATTTTATTTAACGATTTCTCATAATGGCTGAAGCTAGTCAAGTAATGCACTGGACTAGCTTTAGTAGGAGCAGGGAAATAATTTAACTTATTGTATTATTATATTAAAAGACATTGGTGGGGTAGAATATAAATATCAGGCAGTAACTTAGTAAAGGATGAGTAGGGCAGGAAATTAGGAAAATAGTAGAAACTACTTAATGTCTGCAAATTCCCAGTGGCCTACTGAGTTATTGATAATAGCAAGAGGAGACTTGGAATCTAGAAGAAGTACTACAGATGTACTAGAACAGGGCATATCTCAGGGGTTGTATATTCCAAAACAAATTACTTCCAGTATATTTTCTTCAGGTCTAGAATTTATGGCATTTTCATATGTTATTTTAAATTCAGGAATTATTTTATTGAGTCAATAGCTCATAAAGGCTATTATACAACCTTATAACATATTTGGTAGAAATGTGACTTTTTTTCTTTTTTTTACTTTTAAAAAGAAAGGAAAAGGTGAAAATATTATAATATTTTTTGTGTGTGCTGGTGCTCAGCTGGGGTTTAGCGAGGTGGCCTTTTTATAGGCTGTAGTAAACTTTCCATGCTGTTCAAGTGGATTCATGTTTTGCTGAATTACAAAGGGCAGTTATAATATACTTACATGTGTGTTATGGATTCATGTTTCTCTGAATTACAAAGGGCAATTATAGTATACTTACATGTGTGTTGGAAACTGATGCTCCGTAAATATAAAATCTCATCTTTCATGAGACTGATTGAAATCTCAGTGCTGATTGAACAAGTAACACCTAGATTGCTCCTCTCATTGCTTGGATCGTATGGACAAGGCAAGCCAGCCATCAACATAGACTGGCACAGAGGAAAGGATATTGTTTCTGATGTGAAGGCTACCACTGCATGCCAGAGTTGGCTTATGAAATTAGTCATGAATAGGAATCTACATTGAAATGCAGGAGTTTTTTTTCTCTATAAGACAGTACAGACATTTGTTTAATGTCTGTTAAATGATGTTTACCCCAGTCTACTAAGTCTCATCAATAGTCCACATGACTATTTTAGCTCTTCAAGATGACCTAGTCACCTTCCTTATAAGGGGAAAACAAGAGGTGAAATGAACAGTGAACATTTAACCACCAGAAGCTAGGAGAGGGGCATGAAACAGATTCTCCTAACACCTTTCAGAAGGAACCAATCCTGCCAATTCCTCAGTCTTAGAATCTAACCTTCAGAAGTATGAGAATAAATCTCTGTTGTTTAAGCTACCCAGTTTGTGGACTTCTTTACTGCAGCACTAACACAGTACACACTGACCAAGAAATTTAAAAAAAGAAATAGGACAATTACCAAAAAATGTGAGCCAAAGACCATGTAAAAATTCTAGAAATTTAAGGCAGGCAGCACTTCCTCATACTGTAAAATTCGGAATTTTAATTGTCTTTATTTTTCTCATTTGTTGAAAGATGTTATTTTGTTACCAACATTTTTTAAAAAATAGCATAAAAATGTATTCATTGAGTGTAATACCTAGGGTTTTACAATTCTAGAGTAAAACTATAAGAACATGGATGAGTTATATTGATACCTACCTGTGCTAACTATATGCACAGATCTTTAGAAATTTTTAATCTCAGAAACGTGAAATTCTGTATTTGTTGAACAATAACTCGCCTTGGTACTTTTATTATCTTTTATGTACTTATGGTAAGAAAATAATGACATATTAAATATTTTTTTTTTTTTTTTTTTTTTTTTTTTGCTTTTAGAAGACAATATATTTTTTATTAATAGTATATATGTAGGGAGCCATATAGGATCCCATGTGGGACAGTGGTGGTAGAAATGGTTCATGCATTGATGGTGTTAGATCCATGATTTCATATACAGTTACAAATAATAACTAGATTTTTCTTCTTAAGAATATGTCATGGAACTTGCTCAGCACTTTAGATTTTATTATTTTCCCTTTGAGTGTCCCAGAGTCACACAGGGTGCCAGTAAGACCTTTCTTATTTTATGACACTGAACTACATAGGAAACAACAGGAGGACAAATTCCATTTGTGGCTAATATGATGTTCAAGATTTCTCTTTTGAAAATAAGAATATTATCTATGAGAGCCATAAATCAGAGGTCAAATCTGCTCATATTTTAGGGGGATGTTAACAGAAAGAATTAGGTAACTCATTTAGGATACATGCCTTTCTTCTCAGGTGGCCCAGGGTCTGAATTCTGTATAATTGTTGTACAAAAGGCCTTTAACTTCACAAAACAATTCGTATTTTTCATGTTAATCCTAAAAGCAAAAGATCCTGCACAGACACAAACAATTCAAAGAAAAAGAATGCGAGTATGGCTTCATAGGTCTTAGGGTAAAGGAGATTCATTCCCTACAGTGTTAGATCAAATGCATCATGCTTTCCTTTAATGGTTCCTTTCCTATCACACCCTCTAAGGCAAATACAGTGATAGCCCATTTATAGGAGATCACCTTGCAAAATAATTGACTTTTCTAATAGGAATCAAGGAAGAACTTATGATATAGATATACATGGTCTTCTTTCTGGTGATGCTTAGTGTTTTGTTTTTTTGTTTGTTTTGTTTTTGTTTGTTTGTTTGTTTGTTTTTTTAAGACAGAGTCTCACTCTGTTGCCCAGGCTGCAGTGCAATGGCGTGATCTCGGCTCACTGCAACCTCCACATCCTGGGTTCAAGCAATTCTCCTGCCTTGGCCTCCCAAGTAACTGGAATTACAGGCACCAGCTACCACCACCACACCCGGCTAATTTTTTGTATTTTTAGTAGAGACAGAGTTTCGCCATGTTGACCAGGCTGCACTTGAACTCCTGGTGTCAGGTGATCCACCTGTGTCAGCCTCCCAAAGTGCTAGGATTATAGGTGTGAGCCACCACACCCAGCCTGGTGATGCTCACTTTTTAAGGAACTAGAAATAGTATGTTATTGGAACTATCCCGATAATCATATTCATTCTTTCCAGTACCACCAAATAATGTCTCTCTCTTAATTTTTGAAAAAGGCATTGTTGAAAAAAATACAAAGTACATATTTTATTATTTAAAAATACTTCATTACTGATATGAGAAAAAAATCTCCAAACCTTTTTTTCTTAAAATGGAAGTAATATTTATAGACCTTAAAAACTAAACATTATAACCTTTTACAGGAAAGTATATGAGGTTTTGAAACATTTGTAGAGAAATTTAAAGATTTTTGTAAGTGTGACTTGGAAACTTTATGGGAAGTATTTACTAAAGCAAATGCAGTTTCCTGGCTGTTGAATTTCTGCAATTTTAATTTTAAATTCAGCTAATGGTTATAAGAAGGTTTTTTATCTAACTCAGAGTATTTTAATTTACAAATTTCAAATATTTAAATTTTTGTTTTATGTATAAGTTTGGTATTATAAGAAAGGCTAACTTTGAAAAACATAATTTTACTTCAGTAAAAAGCAATGTTAAAACTAAAATTTACTGGAGACATCATAGTAATGCTTATAAAAGCCCATAAACCTTACAACAAGATATGTCCATTTATAATTTTGGAAATTAGGTATCTGAGGTTGTTAGTGTTAAAAGGAAAGGAAAATAAAAAACCCTAATAAATCAGGGAGATTCAGAAAAAAATAAATATAGTGTGTGGAATACCTAAAAATTCAAAATAATGATATTTTAAAAGCTCAGTAAGATACAGAGTAAAAGATAAGCAATTCAAGTAAATCAGAAAAAATTCAGGATATGAATGAGAAATTTGTCAAAAAGATGTCATGAAAAACTAAAAAAGAAAATTGGAAACTATATAATTCATTAGAAGAAATTAAAAATACTCTTGAAAACTTCAACAACATACTAGATCAAGCATAAGAAATAATCTCAGACCTTCAGAACTGGTCTTTTGAAATTGCCCAGTCAGAAAAAAAAAGAGAAAAATAACAAAGCCTACATTACATATGAGACATTATAAAGTGAACAAATATTTATGGTGTCTCAGAGGCAAAGAAAAAGTTAAAGGGATAGAAAACTTATATTCCAAAATAATAGCAGAAAACTTCATAAGTCTAGCATGAAATTTAGACATCCAGCTACAGGAAGGGCAGATATCTCCAAACAGATAAAATTCAAGAATGTCTACTTCACAGTACTTTATAATCAAACGGTCAAAATTCAATGACAGATAATTCTAAAAGCCACAAGAAAAAGTGTCTAATCACTGATAAAGAAACTCCCATCAGATGAACAGCAGATTTCTCAGCAGAAAAGCTACAGGCCAGGTAAGAATAAAATAATATATTTCAAGTACTAACATTTTCAGACAACTAGTTAAGAATACTACACCCAGCAAAGTTATTCTTTATGAATGGAGGAAAAATAAAGTATTTCCCAGACATGTAAAACCTGAGTAAATTCATACTAGACTGATAGCACAAGAAATGCTTAAAGGAGTCGTAACCTAGAAGGAAAAAGATGCTATCTAATACCATGCCAGCACACAAATGTATAAAATCGACTGATGGAGAAAACATTCACTATACAAAACAAAAACAAATGCTATACAAAACAACCTGAAATCAATTAATAAAATGACAGTAATAAGCCCTTACATATCAACAACAACCTTGAATGTAAATGGAATAAAATTTCCACTTAAAAGTTATAGACTTGCTGAATGGATTTTAAAAAATGACCCAATTATATGATTCCTATAAGAAACCTATATCACACCCGGGTGCGGTGGCTCAAGCCTGTAATCCCAGCACTTTGGGAGGCTGAGATGGGCAGATCACAAGGTCAGGAGATCGAGACCATCCTGGCTAACACGGTGAAACCCCGTCTCTACTAAAAATACAAAAAACTAGCCGGGCAAGGTGGCAGGCGTCTGTAGTCCCAGCTACTCGGGGGGTTGAGGCAGGAGAATGGGGTAAACCCAAGAGGCGGAGCTTGCAGTGAGCTGAGATCCGGCCACTGCACTCCAGCCCGGGCAACAGAGCGAGACTCCGTCTCAAAAAAAAAAAAATTTTTTTTAAAGAAACCTGTATCACTTGTAAAGACACACATAGACTGAAAGTAAAGGGATGGAAAAAGATATTTCATGCAACAGAAAACAAGAACAAGCAGGAATAGTTATACATGTAAGACAGACTTTAAGTCAAAACAGTAAAAATCAATAAAGAATATCATGATATAATGGTAAGGGATCAACTTAGCAGGAAGATATAAAAATTCTAAATGTATATGCACCTAATACTGGAGCACCTAGATATATAAGGCAGATATTAGTAGACCTCAAGGGAGACTCCAATATAATAATATTTGAGTACGTCAGCACTTCGCTCTCAGCATTAGAAAACCATCTAGACAGAAAATTAAGAAAGAAACACTGGATTTAAACTGCATATTAGACCAAATAGACCTAGGATATATTTACAAGACTTTTTTTTCGAGACCTCAGAACACACATTCTTCTTAGCCCATGGGACATTTTCCAGAATATGCCATATGTTAGAGAGTTCAATACTAAGAGGAACTCTTAGTTGATAGGTTTCCAAAGTTGGAAACTTATCAAATACATAAAAATTAAACAACATGCTTCTGAATGACTACTGGGTTAAGGAAGAAATTAAGAAGGAAATATTCCTTGAAACAATGAAAATGGAAACACAAAATACATAGTATTAAAACTTATTGGACACAGCAAAGGCAATGCCAATATGGGAGTTCACAGCAATAAATGTCTACACCATAAAAGTGGAAAGATTTCAAAGGAACAATCTAACAGTACATCTCAAGGAACTACAAAAGCACAAACTCAAAATTGTTGCAGGAAACAACAAAGTTCAGGGCAGTACAAAATAAAGTAGAGATTAAAAAATTAATACAAAGGATCAAGAAAATAAAAAGGTTTTTTTTTTAAGGTAAACGAAATCAATAAACCATAAGCTTGTCTAATGAACAAAAAAAAAAAAAAAAAAAGAAATGAAAAGAAAAGACCCAAATAAACAAAACTAGAAAGAAAAAGGGGACATTACAATGGGTATCGCAGAAATACAAAAGCTCATTAGAGATTATTATGAACAAGTATACACTAAAAAACTGGAAATCCCAGAGGAAATGGAAAAGTTCCTGGTCACATTCAATCTACCAAGAAGGAATCTGAAATAAATAGAAAGCTTTAACATACCAAAATGAGTAACAAGTTTGAACAGCAGTAAAAAGTCTGCCAACAAAGAGAAGCCCAGGACTTGATGGCCTCACTGCCTAATCCTACCAAACTTTAACAGAGGAATTTATACCAATTCTCAAACTATTCCAATAAGTAGAAGACAGAATTCTTCCAAATCATTCTATGATGCTAGCATTGCCCTGATGCCAAAATCAGAAAAGAATTCAACAAGAAAGGAAAACTACAGGCCAACATTTTTAATAAGGATAGACAGAAAAGTTCTCAACAAAATAGTAGGAAACCAAATACAACAGTACATCAAAAAATCATTTATCATGATAAAGTAGGATTTATCCCACGGATGCAAGATTAGTTCAACATACACAAATTAATAAACATAATAGAATGAAAGACAGTCATCAGTAGAATGAAAGACAAAAATCTATCATCTCAATAGATGTAGAAAAATCATTTCACAACATTCAACATTCTTTTATGATAACAGTGTTCAAATATCTTGGCATAGAAAAAAATACCTCAATGTAATAAAGGCCATATATGATAAACCTACAGCTAACATTATACTGAATTGGAAAAAACTTAAAGCCTTTCATCTAAGAACTGGAATAAGACAAGAATGACATTACTATTCAACATAGTAATGGAAGTCAGAACAATCAAGCAAGAGAAATAAATAAAAAACATCCAAATTGGAAAATAGGAAATCAAGGTATCCTTCTTTGCAGATGTCCTGATCTTATGTCTAGAAAGCTCTAGACTCCACTAGAAAGCTTTTACAACTGAAAAACAAATTTAGTAAACTCACAGGATACAAAATCAACATGCAAAAATTAGTAGCATTTCTATACACCAATGACAAACTAGCTGAAAATAAAACAAAAAAACAAAAAGGTAATACCATTTGCAATAGCTACCACTAAATAAAATACCTAGAAAAAGATTTTACCAAGGAGGTAAAATATCTTTACAAGGAAACTATAAATCACTAATGAAAGAAACTGGAGACGACACAAAAAGCAAAAAGACATACGATGCTCGTATATCAGAATAATTAATGTAGTAAAAACAATCATATTTCTCAAAGAAATCTGCAGATTCAATACAATTCCTATCAAAATACCAATGCCATTCTTCACAGAATTAGAACAAACAAAACAATCCTAAAATGAAAAAGAGGAGCATAAATAGCCAAGTCAGTCCTGAGCAAAAGGAACAAAGCTAGAGGCATCACACTATCTGACTTCAAAATATATTGCAAGGATATAGGAACTAAAATAGCATGGTATTAGTATAAAAACAGACACAAACTAATGGAACAAAATAGAAAACCCAGAAATAAACCAGTTTTAAAAGCCAACTGATTTACAACTAAGGCACCAAGGACATACACTGGGAAAAGGGCACTCAATAAATGTTACTTGGATCCCAGCACTTCGGAAGGCTGAAGCAGGCAAATCACTTGAGGTCATGAGTTCAAGACCTACCTGTCCAACATGTTGAAAACCCATCTCTACTAAAAGTACAAAAATTAAGCCAGGCATGGTGGCAAGTGCCTGTAATCCCAGCTACTTGGGAGGCTAAGGCAGAGGTTTCAGTGAACTGAGATTGTGCCACTGTACTCCAGCCTGGGTGACAGAGCAAGATTCCATCTCAAAAATAAAAATATATGTTACTTGGAAAACTGTATACCCATATGCTAAGAATGAAACTTGACTCCTACATTTTATCTATACAAAAACCCATATCAAACTGGTTTAAAGACTGATATAAATCACCTGTGAACATTAAAACTACTAGAAGAAAACATAGGGAAAACACTCCAGGCCATTGGTCTAAGCAAACATTTTATAGCTAAGATGCCCTAGAACACAGACAAACAAACAAAAATAGGCAATTAAAACTATATTAAACTAAAAAATTTCTGCACTAGAAAGGAAATAACCAACATAGTGAAGAGACGAACTGTTGAATGGAAGAAAATATTTGCAAAATATTCATCACCAAAAAACATATCCAGAATGCAAAAAAAAAAACTCAACTCACCAGAAAAATTTCAAACAATCCCACTGAAGAGTCTGCAAGTGATCTAACTAGGTATTTCTGAAAAGAATATATACAAATGTCCAACAGCTATATGGAAGATGCTTAACATCAGGAATCATCAAAAAATCAAAACCAAAACCACAATTTGATATCATCCTACTCCAGTTAGCATGACCACTACTAAGCATTGTAGTGGGAATTGGGTTTTCCCTTCATTTAGTTGTTTATTGCCTTTATTTTCTTGAAATTATGTCCTTCATTATTGAAGAACTTTAAGCTTCACATTGTGTATTCTGAGCTAAAGCAATAGCATTCAGAGTAAAAGACAGGTTTGAGGCTTAGCAGATTCATCACACCTTGGAAGTCTTTAGGTCATTTCTAAATCAAGACAGGCCCTCTCTCCAGAGTCAAAGCTCATCAAGTATACTGAAGTGAAAGGGATTCACTTGTGTTTCTCATTGGTGAGTATTGGGCAACTTAAGGCAGGGTGCAAAAGTGAAGTAAAACAGGTGGACAAAGTATTAGATGACAGATTGGAGAAATGAAGTCAGTGAATTAAATGAACATGAAGGAAGTGAGCAAGGAACAACACAGGTGCAATTGGCAGTTTGGATTACTTGATACCCCAGCCATGGTCTTCCTGTCCAGAAGATTGTATGCTGGGATTCTACAACATCTTAGACCTCTCCTAATAAGTACCTTGCCCTGAAGATTGTATGCTAGGAGTCTATAGCATTTTAGACCTCTCCTAATAAGCACTAAGCAACCATTTGAAATAGAAAATAAATTCTAAATCACTGGATAGTGTTGCTCACAAAGCACGTTAAATGAGGTTTTATTGTTAAGAATCAGTTCCAAGATATAAAAGACATTGAGTGGAGATTATTTTTTGCCACATTCTCACATATACAATCACAGTCTGAATTCTCAGTTGCATAAAAGCTTTGCATAAAAGCTCCTGGAAAAATTCTCTTCACTTTTTATATAAAAATGATTAGCTACAGAAGACTAACTCTTAAGAGCATATTCTCTTTATACAAGTACAGTCCCTGTGACCCTGTTACATTTTGAAGGAAAATTATTTAAATAAAATTTGGGATGTATCTTTTAGTAAACATGGGAAATGACAAGAAACAAAATAATTATATGTGTTTCCTTTAGTGTAAGAACAAAAAATGCTGTAAATATCAACTATAATGACTTCATATTTGGTCATAAATCCCAAGAAATTTGGAGACACTATTCTGACAAAACTTTCTGTATCTCTCTTTTGTCTTACATGAGGAGGCCCTACTTTTGCTATATAGAGTTTATAAAATTTATATATAGTAGCTGTTCACTGAATGGCATAAGATGAAAAGTATGAATAAATCCAACAAACACATTAATTCAGTACATTAGCACGAAATCAATGAGAAATGTAAATTTAAAATATTATAGGTTGGATGTTTCTGACTATTCTGCTGTAAGCTATCAATGAATGTAGGTTGAGTATCTAAAAATAACAACTAGGATAAGGCAAGACCAAACTAAAACAAAAATGTCTCAATTCATCAGCTATACATCACTATACATTTTTAAAGCAGATTTTGAAAAAGAGTACTAGAAATGGTAAAATTCTACAAGCAAATATATATATATAGTTTTATATATGTATATATGAAAACATTGAAAAATATCAGGGAAATAAGAAAATCAGAAAATCTTAGATATTGAGTAAAATATTTACAAAAAGACAGTTTCTCTATCTGGAGAATTATGATTTATCTGACAAATCCACTTCTGCAATTTAATTTGGATACAGAAACAGAAAAAATATATATATATATATATACACACACACATATGAATTAACAACAAAAAATAAGCCAGAACCTGATTTATTAGTTTTATACATTTTAATGATATGAAGAAGTTAATAATTTGATAATCTTTTGTTAGTATGGAAACTGTGAGAATTATATAGCTTCACTCTACCAATATGAACATTGAAAGCTATCCATTTCTTCTCTAATGCTTTGATCATATAAAAACATATATGTATACTCATATTTTTTCTGATAGTTTTTCAAAATGGCACATAAGTAAATGTTACTTCTTCTATGCAAGAAAATTTGTCTAACTTTTTGTCATATGAATTTTCCAAAAATATTATACCCTTTTTAGAGATGTATTACAATGATGCCTTGCTATGTTTATTATTATATTTATGACTCATTATTACTTACATATATAATTTTGTAACAGTAAGGAGTTAAGTAATACCCTGAGAGTAATATGAGCCTTACTGATTAATAACATGCTAAGCAATCTCAAATTACATAGGAATTCTTGTGTCAAAGTTATGTAGAACTTTAGTTTCTTGATTTTCTTTAATAAGTTACTTCATACATTTTTCAGTTTCTTTGCTGTTGCATTGAGCTCTCTCTCTTTAATTTAGTGAAATTTGAGAACTCAAATATTGAAGTTTAAAAACATTGTGTGTAAAGTAAAAGCTAGTTAGTATCCTGTGAAACTTCTATGTTTTACTTGGGGAAAAAAAATCATTTGCATATTCCCAGAGGATATTGTCTTATAGGGTCGAAGTCTTTTTAGTAAAATAATTTCCTATGTTTTAGAAGAATTACACACATTTAGTGCGTTAGATAGTGGAGATACCATTATACACTTACAGATAGGAATTTCATTATTATCAATTTATCTTTATAAAACCATTTTTTTAAAATTGCTCAGCCATATAGCATGACAATCTAAGCCTGCTGAGTATTTATGACAAGATTGTAATTATATATTCAAATGAAAACAGATTCATTGAATTTATCTCCTAGTAATAAAGAATGTTACCTACATTTTTACTATCGGTGAAAACAAGAATTTCTAATTAAACAATTTTATTATGTTTAATGTTAGACTAGGGTCAAAAATAATGATACATTATTTTGTAAATGTCATCGTGCCAATGTTTCATTATTTCATTAATATTCTTACAAAATAGTGTTGAAATATTTTTCTTCAAAATATAGCATATAATCCATTAAATAGGAATATATTTGTCTAACATAAAATATTTTCAGCAAACATATTTGCAGAAAATATTAAAGGAAGTCACATAAAGAGGCACATAAAATATTTCCTTAGAATTATTACAGATGATTTGAAAGATACATGTGTGTTTAATAATAAATATAGTGTGTGTATATATATATAAAAAATATAAAAAATATATATATATATGTTATATATATATATATATATATATTCCAGGCAACCATGAAATAATTAATTCTGTTCAGGAATAAATAAGAATAACATACTGACAAATAACATATAACATATAGATGTTATATGTTATATATGACTGACATATAACAAAATAGATGTCTCTCAAGCACATTACTCTGAGTCAAGAATTTCGGATACAAAACACCAAATACAGTTTGATTCATTTTATATAATTCGAGAAAGGGAAAAAACAAAAGGCTAGAAAGTAGGGACCATAGGGCAGGGGTAAAGGACTGACTGAAATGACAGAACTCTTTGGGATGATGGAAATGTTCTACACCAATCATATAAATTAGTCAAATTAAACTTGACAAAAAGTCTTTGAACTGTATTTTCACTTCTATGTTCAACACATAGTGTGGCAATTAGAAAGCTAAGTGAGGCCGGGCGCGGTGGCTCAAGCCTGTAATCCCAGCACTTTGGGAGGCCGAGACGGATGGATCACGAGGTCAGGAGATCGAGACCATCCTGGCTAACATGGTGAAACCCCGTCCCTACTAAA
This sequence comes from Piliocolobus tephrosceles, assembly GCF_002776525.5. NCBI lineage: Eukaryota > Metazoa > Chordata > Mammalia > Primates > Cercopithecidae > Piliocolobus > Piliocolobus tephrosceles. Next base: position 52,207,864 of record NC_045442.1, on the reverse strand, counting down.
AAATACAAAAAACTAGCCGGGCGAGGTGGTGGGTGCCTGTAGTCCCAGCTACTCGGGAGGCTGAGGCAGAAGAATGGCATAAACCCGGGAGGCAGAGCTTGCAGTGAGCTGAGATCCGGCCACTGCACTCCAGCCTGGGCAACAGAGCGAGACTCCGTGTCAAAAAAAAAAAAAAAAAAAAAAAAAAAAAA
>NC_045442.1:52109808-52207573 GCF_002776525.5 Piliocolobus tephrosceles | reverse complement strand
GGTATTGATAAACCATACCAGAGTGTACAATGCACATCATACCCAAAACTAAAGCAATACTCAAATAAAGCAAGAAAGACCTTTTCTGTATGTCATCATCATATGGAAAGAAATTTAAAGTTTCTGAATTATGCTATTTCCTGAATATGGCAGGTTTTAATTTTACTGGTGGCACTTTGGGGATGACTAAAGAGCAGATAGCACTTTTTTTTTTTTTTTTTTATCAAAGATACTATAAAATTTTATTCAAAAAATGTGTGATACTATGTTATTAAAATAGTTTGTTTCCTGTTTCATCATGGTTACTTGATTGCTTAAGAACTGACAGATAAAATATACTAGGGCTATCCAGTAATGTAAGCAGATCTCTAATAAACAAATCATACCGAAAAGCAAAAGGTTAATGTAAAGCATAAATAAGACAAAATAATACAAAATATCAATTTGAGTCTAATAATTGTATAAAAGTTATCAAGCAAGTAGGTGCCTGTGAATACTTACCATATGTGCTTGTATTGATTAATGGCAAGTTAAATGAAACACATACTTTTTAGCTTAAAAAGCAAAAGTCTCTGAAAACTTCACAGACTGAATCTCATAAAGCAGTGTTTAAATATTCTAATACAGCTGAAACTATAGGAAAGAAAACATACTATAGAAATTCTGATTACTAAGATAGAAAGACAACTAGCTGGTACATACAAATCAATGAGAGTATTGAGAAGAGAAGGAGTAAGATTTGCAACACTCTAATAAATATATCAGCCAGGTAGTCAAAAACAATGAAATATTGATAACACTACTTCTCAAAAGTTTAACAGATTATTAAACTAAAAACAATAAATAATTTAAGAGTGAATCATTTTCTAAAATGGACTGATCCCTGAAATTGCTTATTGAATAGCACAAAATCTTTAAACTTGTTACATGAAGCAACAAAATCAACCACCTCAAAAAAATCTACTTTTTGCATCTTAATTCTATTTCTATTACAGTTTTTCTAAAATATACTTTCACATTATGGGTAAAGCAAATCGCAGCAAAACATGTTTTCCTTTTTTTTTTTGGTGAGTAAGAAAATACAGATAAAAAATACTCCTAAACAATAAAAGAACAAAATAATCTCTACTTACGTAAGCATTCCAAAGAAATGGAAGGTGTAGAGGTCTAAGTAGGCATTTTGGGGAAAGATCTATAACACAGGACTTACATTGCTCAGTTGTTGAGTGTTTTGATAAGTAGAACATTTTGTAATTACCGACAGAGCTGATACATGGTGCTGAGTCCTTAGAATTAAATATGCCTTTTAGTGCCCAAGCTGATTTTTAGTTGATGTATAATGTTGTAGTTAAAGGACATACTCTATGTCAATAACCATTAAGATTGTAATAAGATGAGAAAGAAAATCTATACAGTCAATTACTGTAATATAATTTCATTGTTAATGCTAGATTGCCTGAAAAATCATTGAACAAACAAGAGGCACAGCAAATGTTCTTTATAGCATATGCTATGTGATCTCTTATCTGTTGTAATGGAATTGTTATACATTATACATTAATAGAGTTGCTCTTTCTAGAAAATAAAGAAGACAGTCAACAACATGATAAAGGCTCAACATCACTGATCATTAGAGAAATGCAAATCAAAACCATAATGAGATACCATCTCACACCAGTCAGAATGACTGTTATCAAAAAGTCAAAAAATAATAGATGCTGGCAAGGTTGTGAAGAAAAAGGAATGCTTATATTGGTGGCAGTGTAAATTAGTTCCGCCATTATGGAAGACAGTGTGACAGTGTGGTGATTCCTCAAAGACCTAAAGATAGAAATACTGGCCAGGCACCGTGGCTCACACCTGTAATCCAAGCACTTTGGTAGGCCAAGGTGAGTGGATCACCTTATAAGGTCAGGAGTTCAAGACCAGCCTGGCCAACATGGGGAAACACTGTCTCAACTAAAAATACAAAAAAAAAAAAAAAAAAAAATTAGCTGGGCATGGTGGTGGGCACCTGTAATCTCAGCTACTTTGGGAGGCGGAGGCAGGAGAATCGCTTGAACCCAGGAAGCAGAGGTTGCAGTGAACCGAGATTGCACCATTGTACTCCAGCCTGGGCAACAAGAGCAAAATTCTGTTTCAAATAACAACAACAGCAGCAACAACAAAAAGAAATACCATCTGACCCAGCAATCTCATTACTGGGTGTATACCCAAAGGAATATAAATCATTCTATTATAAAGACAAATGCACACACATGTTTATTGTCATACTATTCTCAATAGCAAAGACATAGAATTAACCTAAATGTCTATCAGTGATACACTGGATAAACAAAATCTGGTACATATACACAATGGAATGCAATGCAACCATAAAACAAAACAAAACAAACAAAAAAACAAGATCATGTCCTTTGCAGGGATATGAATGGAGCTGGAGGTCATTATCCTTAGCAAGCTAACACAAGAACAGAAAACCAAGTGCTGCATGCTCTCACTTATAAGTGGGAGCTAAGTGATGAGAACACATGGACACATGGAGGGGAATAACACACTGGGTCCTATCAGAGCGCAGAGGGTGGAAGGATGGAGAGGATCACAAAATATAACTAATGGATACTAGGTTTAATACCTAGGTGATGAAATAATCTGTAAAACAAACTTCCATGACACAAGTTTGCTATGTAACAAACCTGCACATGTACTCCTGAACTTAAAATATAAATTAGAAAAAAATTTGTAAATGAACAAAAATCTGCCAGACAAATTAGTTACTTGCTTCACAAATTGCTCTCCACCTGTTTTCTGATACCAATGTCTATTTTCAAAGAAAACTAATATTACTGCCTTAGTAATATTTCATAAGCTAGCTCAAATATGGAAATTGTCATTTTTATGTGAGCATATTAGTTTTCTAGGTATGCTGTAATAAAGTACTCCAAATTAAATGACAAAGGAAAACAAAAATTTATTAATATTTTCTCACAGTTCTGGAGGTACTTTAATCCTGAAATCCAAGGTATCAGCAGGGTCATGGTTTCTCTGAAACCCATAGGGGAGAACTCTCTCTCATTTCTTTCAGGCCTCTGGTGATTTGCTAGATATCCTTTGTTTCTTAGCTTGCAGCTTCAGAACTTCAATTTCCACCTCCTTTGTCAAATGGTGTTGTCCCTTTATGTGCTGTGTCCCTGTGTTTCTTCTCATCTTCTTATTACAGCATCAAATATATTGCATTAAGTAGTCACCCTACTCTAGTTCCATTTCATTTTTACTTAGCTAGTTATATCTGTAATGACCTTACTTCCAAATAAGATTACACTGTGAGGTACTGGTGTTGAGAATATCAGTATATTTTTTGTTTTTGGAGAAGGAAACAATTCAAGTCTAATGGTCAGAATTCTATGTTCATTCACGGCATTCATGGCATTTTTGTGGACATCTTTTACAACAGTTCATTTAATACTAGTTTGCATGCTCTATGACAGTTGACATGGTACTTACTCATTTTTGCATTTCTAGTTATTAGCATAGTAAGTTCAAAATGCATATTGCTATGTGAATGTAGGACCTGGATTGGGAAACATTCTGAAGTTTAAATAAAGTGCCTTTTTATCTCATTTTTATTACTGCCCTCTTGCGTTTCTATCCTTCATAAACATGAACACTATCATGAAATAAACATATAGTGTATATAGAGTGTTTAGCAAGATACTTATCAGTAAGCATCTGATAAGTAAACCAACTAGTATGATCATAACTTCACTCCGATTTATTCTTCATCCCCTCACTCTAAATCCAAATCTTTCTACTACAACTACTCAGCCAAAGTTTGCTTTCTATTGATAGCAATCTCATATCAAATTATAGGAGATGATAGCAGGTGAAACTAGAATTTAGAGGTAAGGAATATGCTTCGCAACATATTAAAAAATATACCACATGAACTAGGTGTCTTTTGAAGACACCACTTTTCCCTGAAATGTATCTCCTGGCTGGTATACTGCTATAGTGCACTAAGAGAGACACATGTACCTCTGTGGTACTTTATATGATAAATGTAAGTATAAACTACTAAAAGAACACATTTGAGAAATCAATTAACTTCAAAAGGAGAAATTAAACTAAAGATATTACTAAGTTACGTTTCAACTAACCCTTAAAATATGAGAATACAAGTGAGGTAGTGGTGTTTCTGAACAAAATCACAAAGGCATGAAAGTTTATTGTGCCATTAGAGAAACATTAATGAACATAAGGGCCCACATATAGGGTCTGGTAAGGGTAAAGTATGTGTAGATACTACTGCTAAAGATAATAGATGCATGTTGCCGTGATGTCAAATGTTAAACTGAGAAAATTCATTCAAGATTTCAAAGCCTATTTGGTACGATCTAATTTTAGAAAGATAGTTCATGGGGATAATTTATTTCAGTAGAGGTGAATGTTTGCAGAACTGTTGTAATAGTGCAGCAATAAGGTAAGTAGGGTCAAAACCACAATAACAATGGGAGCGAATACAGAACTATAGAACTTAGAGCTATGCCCTAGGCAATGTAAATAGAACACAGCTTTAAATGCCTTAGGACCAAAATCTCATTTGATATTAAGTTGGTGCACCAGTAACTGCAGGTTTTGTCATTACTTTTAATAGCAAAAACCGCAATTACTTTTGCCCCAACCTATAATTATTGACATTATCAGTCCAGCATTGGCAAATATTGAAATGTCTATCCCTTCTTTGGGGATTTCCAATGAAATTTAACAAATTGGTGGTTCTGAGAATTTCTTCAGGAAAAAAATGATTAACTTATTTTTGTCTGGGATTTTCTAAAATTAATTTGGTTATGAGGTCCTTTTCATGTATCACCATGATGTAAAAATATTTCATGTAAAATATTTACAAGATGTTTATAAAATACATAAATTTTCTATATAGCTGTAAGGAGTATGTTATGTATATTTGTAGCATAAGCATATTATTAGTTAAAGACAACACAGGTGATGCAATCTATTCTATAGCTTCAGGGTATGTATGATTAAAACTTAATGCAGTTATTTAAAACCGTAACAGTGTAAATTAACATTTTTTATTGGAAATTTTATTTCACTTTGGAAAGTGACAAAAATATATGCAATTCTTACTCTTGGGCATAGTGTCACTTTAAAAATCAAAATTAATTGCCTTATGTGTCTATGAAGAAAACAAAATCATATCATAAACATGTCTCAGGACTATCATATTGTGAATATCAGTGCAGTATCTTCTAGTTATCCCCATAACACGTAGGAAAATGAGTTTGTGTAACATAATATTAAATTAACAATATTAAATTAAATGATAAATCATTAACAGCATTTATCATTTTTTGACTATAAAGCGATCCTCCCCTAAGCAAGCCTTTTGAAATTCAAAGCCTCATTAAAATATATCTACTCTATTATTGATTTTGTAAAATTAGGAGTTATATTACATTGTCAGCATAAAATTTAATTACCAAGTTTAGTTTGAAATTGCAAAACCAATGACATTTGAGAGATATATCGGGAAAATGAGAAACAGCAATATTAATTATTTTACAAAAATTTAAAGTTTGTTTATATTTTAAAAACATCTTCTATCATAGAAGTGCTACTCTTGGCTAGTTAATTTCCCCCATTCTCTACTACTTCATTGCCTTCCATCATAGGTTTTTTTCACAAAAATGTAGGTGTGAAAATTTATTAAATTCTCGTAGTATTGGGAAAGTACTGCTTATAATTCAGTACAATACAAAACAAGGCATTCTGTTCATATGCATTTATTTTCCACTGGTTATCCTTGGACAGGTAAATATTGCTTGTTTGCCTGCTAAAATTTATATTAGAAAGTTGCATAATATTTATTACCTTTCTGAGGTCCTCTAAAAATTCTGCAGTTTGTAATTATTAGGGACTGAAATCTGCATAAATCCTTGCCCTATATTCTATTGATGAGCAACCAGTAGTTATTGTATGTTTTTAACATTAGAAAAAATAATACTTTGGGCCATACTATTAATAAAATATATTTATTTAATAAATTAAATGGAATTAATTTATCAGATGAAAGATAGAATTCATGCCAAACAACTTTCTGTCTCTGTTCACTGGTAAACTCTATTTTTAAGGCAGTACCTTTGTTTTTTCTCTTCTCTCTCTCTATCCCTCTATTTCCTCATCCCTACCTCCCTCCATTCCCTCTATTTTTGCTTTTTAACACTTTATTAACTACTGTTTGTGAGGGCATAATAAAGCAGTAACTTTCAGCCTTTTCAATGGAGAGCAAAATGTGAATGTGAATCCAAAATTTCAGAGTTCCTAAGCACTGATGTGGTGACTGTATTTCTGGAAATGCACCTGTATTAGATTAGTAGGGGTACTAGAACAAAATACCACAGAATGAATGGCTTAAAAATTAAAAATTTATTTTCTCATGTTTCTTGAGGCTGGTACAATCTCAAAGTATCAGAAGTTTTGGTTTCTTCTTTAATATATGAATTTTGGAAAACATCGTTTTGTCCATAATAACATCAAAATAATCAGAGAAGTTGGGTGCCCTTTATGTAAACCAAATATGTTGCAGCATTATTATTTAAAGTGGAAACTTGAGAATGAATTAAGTGCCTAGAAATATATGAGTTATAGAAAGTATATAATATCCATATAAATTTAAAATTGTGATTAAAATAAGATTCAGAAACTGTTTTACTGACATGTAATACAATATATTGTTCAGTGAAAATAGCCATTTACAAAAATATATATTCAGTTTCCAGATTTATGTCAACTAAACAAGTAAATATGTCAACAAAATCTATCATTTAAAATTATTATTTCTAGTTGAGATATTTATGAACATTTTTTCTCTTTATCCTTTTGTCATTTGTAAACATTGTACCATTTAAAATTAAAAAGTGTCTTAAAATATGCCTTCACTTTCATATTTCAAATTAATAAGAACATCTAAAAGCTTTATATATGCCCAAATATAGAAACATTATTTTAATAAACTATATAAATTAGACAATTCCATAAAATATTTACTCCTTCAAAACTGAACTCATTTAATCACTACATAAAAGTAAAAAGTCAACATGAAGAAATATAACTCATCTGACACTTCTAGGCAAAATTAAAACTTTTAAATGCCAAGACTAGGTTTTGAAGCTATGGTCATTGCATATATGACCTTTATTATCTTTACACCACACCTCTTTTAAGAGATAACCAATGTCAGTAGAAAGTTAAAGGTGCTAGTGAAAGACCACCAGAGAAGAGGATGCTCAAGTTAAAAACAAGACTGCCCTTGCCATCTGCTAGTTAGTAGAAAACATATTACAGTCTCAGACTGGTCATAAGACAGTAGAACAGAAATGTGAGACAGGACATAGGGTAGAACTCAGTCAACACTTCTTAGTTCTTAGGAATAGTGACTAAGAATAAGTAAGTCCCAAAGAAATGTATTCTGTGGTTCTGGGTTTATAAATTAGGAGTGATTTAGTCCAGGTGCTTGTTAATCTTTTTTCACATAGGGTGTCAGAAATATATTAACAATTTAAATTGTACATGAATTATTATTTATTGCATCAAAATTAATTAAAAGATGAAGAGAAGGGCAGAACTTAGGGCAAGAAACATGCCTTTAATTTCTAGACTCTCTCTTCTTATACTAGTGTGTCTTGCTTGCTATTGATCCTAAAACAACAATAAAAGTAATGATTTTCAGACCACACAATGCTTTATGAGTCACAAATATACAGAGTAGATATAAAGTCTGAAAACGTAGATTATATTCTTTATATTTTTAAAGAGTGAAGTTTTTCTGGGCAATAATTTGTATATTTACCTTTTTCCTTCTGAACTGGTAGACATACTGTAGTAGTGTTCTTATAAAAATAAAGCAACCTCATGAACAGTGGGAAGAAAATCAATACATTGCATCAAAGGGACAGAGACTTAAAATCAAAGCTCTCTATTGAAAGATATAAAATTCCATAAATGCTTTAGAAATTTCTCTTAGTGTTATACTGCTTGATATTGCTATTGATTTTCTAAAAAACAGCTTCAGAAACCCAAGTTGGTTGAAGTATACTTCTCCAATTTCCCTAAGCTCATGAAAGATTTCTTCTGTGTTCTTTAAACTAAAACCTAGAATTATCGCTTGTTGACCTCCTACTCTACGCTTGTAGTCCTCTTGTGAAGGGGACCTGACCCTCTTGACAAAAGCAGGAAGCAGAGACAAGAACTTAAGCAATGTAACTTCTCCAGTATTTACTCTGACGCTTTGACAATTCACAAAGACCAAGTACTGAGTAATTTCTATGTTTTTTTCAGACAATATTCCTTTCCATATAATAAGAGGGACAAAAGGAATAATTGTGCTAACAAAGATCCACAAGGCTGTTTGTTTTCTTTATATTGTAAGCAGTAAATCTTTATTACATCCAAAAATATCTTACGAAAACAAACTCAAAACAATATTTGATTTACAAGCTGTGTTCATCCTATTGGGATTACATTTTTTGCTCTTCAAAATTTCCTCCCAAAATCCTGTCTAAAGTTTTGGTAAAAGATGAAATTTTTATTTTACATATGATCAGTCAATAATTTTTACTGTTTAGTTACTTGCCCTGATATTTATTTTATTCTATTATCATTTATATGGGCAAAGGACATTGTATCCAAAAAACCCCTTCTAATATGTGTTTAGCTAATTTCAATCTTGAGGCCACAAGTATATAATTTAATTTGGTTTTATCTTCCAATAACCAATGTAATATTTTCTCCTTTTAATGCTACTTTGAATAATTCAGCCAAATACTTAAAATATCAATAAATACTAATCTTTACCTGTATTTCTTACCCCCTCCAAAGACTATTTAAAAATAAAATTGTAGTGAATAAAAGTATATATGTAAAGATGCAGTTTATTATATATTCCCATTATTTTATCTCTAACAATATGAATTACCTCATTTATACATGCAACATCCCATCAGAACTACCTCCAGGTAAAATGAGATGCAAAGAAAGGTTTATCATTTGGGAACACATGCCAGTTTGCCAATTCTATACTTTTTTTATGTCTTTTTTTACTGAGTCAAATTATAAAAATATTTTCTTCCTGTAGAAGTCCTGCTATTAAAAGAAAATATTAATATCTCTCATTTTCTATGAAATAACACTCTCTTATCTAAATCAATACACATTCCTTTCTTCTTACAATAATATGTTTGCTCAGAATATTATACTGTCAGTTTTCATCTCCCTTTTCCAAAGTTTAGGTAGTTTTCAGTTGATTTATTCAAGTAGACTTAAAAGACTCAGATAATAATGACTACTTTATTAACATCTTACTTCCATCAACTATGTCCACATTTTTACTTGGGACAGCTGAAGAGTCTTTTAATCCAAAAACTGAACACTTGAATGATACCATTGAAACCATGAACTTCCAACAAAATGGCAGGCTTGATTACCATGGACACTTTTTCCATTCCTAACAGAAAACTCTTGATATAATATAAAACTTCTAATTTTTTCAATAACATTTTTATTTTAGAATAGCTAGAGATTCACAGAAAAATTACAAACCCTGGCATCCATTCATCTTTTGTCCATTGTCATAGTTTTGCCTTTTCCAGTATGTCAAACCATTGTAATTATCTAATACATAGCCTTTTCAAACTAACTTTTTCCATATAGAAATATGCATTTAAAATTCTAACATGTCTTTTATGGATTCATATTTCCCTTCATTTTATCACTTAATGGTATCAGTTCTATAGATACATCATAAATTTTTTTAATCATTCACTTATTGAAGAAAATCTTGTTGGCTTCCTCATTTGCCCGTATGAGTAAGACTGCTACAAGTATTTACTTGCAGCTTTTGCTGTAAATGTAAGTTTTCAAATCCATTGGTGAAAACCATGGAGCATGCAGCCATAAAAAAGAATTAGTTCATGTCCTTTGCAGTGACCTGGATGAAGCTGGAAACCATCATCGTCGGCAAACTAACACAGGAACAGGAAACCAAACACTACAGGTTCTCACTCACAAGTGGGAGTTGAACTATGAGAAAACATGGACACAAGGAGGGGAACATCACACACTGGGGCCTGTCAGGGGTCAGGGGAAAGGAGAAGAAGAGCATTAGGACAAATACCTAATACATGCAAGTCTTAAAACCTGGATGATGTGTTGATAGGTGCAGCAAACCAAAGTGGCACATGTATACCTTTGTAACAAACCTGCACATTCAGCACATGTATCTCAGAACTTAAAGTAAAATTAAGAAAAAAATCATGGAGCATGATTGCTGGATTATCTGATAAGACTATGTGTGGCTTTGTAAGACATTAACAAATGGGTTTCAAAAATGGCTGTACCATTTTGCACTGCCATCAGCAATTAATTGAAATTTCTTTTGGTCCACATTCTTGCTAGTAATTGGTATTGTCAATTTTTAAATGTTCATTCTAATAGGCATAGTAGTAACTTATTGTCTTGACTTGAGATTCCTTAATTATAGATGATGTTGAGCTTAATTTTTTATATCCCTATTTGCAGTACAAAAATCTTCATTGCTGAGGTCAGGTCTCTTGTCCATTAACATTTTTTTCTTATTGTGTGTTTTAATAGTTGTATATTTTGTATTCAAGTCTTTTGCCAGATATGAGTATAGCAAACACTTTTTTCTCAGTCTGTGGCTTGTCTTTCAATCTCTTAACAGTGTCTTTTCAAAGTATAATTTTTAAAAATTTTATAAAGTCTACTTTCTATATTTTTTCTTTCATGAATCACACTTTTGGTGCTATATAATTAAACTCACAGTTGCATAAATTTTCTCCTATGTTTTCTTATAGGAGTTACAGCTTTGCATCTTACATTTAGATCTACAATACATTTTGAGTTAATTTTCGTGAAACGTGTAAGGCTTGTGTCTAGGTTTATTTTTCTGCAGACAGAGGTTCAATTGTTCTAGCACCAGTTGTTCAAAAGACTCATTTTTATTGAATTGCCTTTGCTTTATTGTCAGATATTCTTTATATATTGTGTGAGTCATGTCTGGACTTTATGGCAAGTCCTTAAATCAGATGAGTCCTCCATCCTTGTTCTTGCTCATCAGTTTTGCGTTGTCTAGTCCGAGTCTTTCACTTTTCCACATAAACTTTAGAATGAGATTGTAACAACAAAGGCAAGTCCCTGAGCTGATTCCTCAAAGAGCTACCAGACAGGTCAAAATACAACCAAAGTTTCTTGATACCAAGGTCTATATTGCCCTCTGCAGCATCGGCAAGCCACATGAAGAACCGGGGCCGCCATTCTCACCGCCACAGCAGAGATGTGGAATGTGAGATGTTTTGCTGTTCTATTGCTGGGTGAACATTTTATTTACCTTCTGAAAGTGTTCCCAGACCCGAATACTCATAAGGAGTTTCGTTCATAGCTACCATTTCCATTCCATCCTCTACTTAGAAAGTATTTCCTCTTATGTCTTACTCCCCATAAAAACATCAGCTAATTGATGTTTTTATTATAACTTCTTCACATTTATATGGCAAATTTTTAACATACTATATGTTATAATTGAGTCAATAAGTAAATATTTATTGAATGAATTGGCCATGAAGCAAAGGTCATGCAATAATTTTCTTATTTTATCTCATTTCTGTTCTCTTTAAGAAACATCTTTCTGTAATTCTTAATAGATGACATGCTTTAAAGCATACATTATGGTAAATAATTAGAATCACTTAAAGGACCAGCATGCTTAGGTATCATGTTGTCAGACTAAAGCCTGAAAATTATTGAAGACTTATTAAATAATATTATGCCTAGTGCAGATAGAGTGAAATAAAATTTTTGTTTTAATTTGGAAAAGTTATCCTGGAAAAAGAATAAATTCAGTGAATATGTACTGCAGAAACTGACACTGATTGAGAGTGAAAGCTTTCTTTTATTCTTCCAGAACAGGAGATACAATATGAGAGAATAAGTAGTTTGGCTCTTGTCAGACACACCAAGAGCCATCTAAAGTAATACCATGTTTATGCAGTTCTGATTTCTGACAAGCAGTGGTTATGATAAGGAAGAAGAAGTTGTCCATCCAGGTGCAAAATTTATAAAAGGACAACCCACAGCAAAGTCTTGTGAGCTGTAAAGAGGAAGGAGAAAAATTGACAGAAAAAAGCAATACAACTACACTGACAGTTCGTATTGCAGCCTGTGATATTTGTGGAAGCATGAATTGGGGATATGTTGAGATATACTTCTGTGAGGAACAACAACAAAAATCCTTATTTTTAACATAAGATGCTAGTCCAAGGGATTTTTAACAAAACACGTTTTTTCGTATCATTTCACTGACTTTTCTGTGAGATTTTTAGATTGCATATGCCATGTTTCAGAAAGATAAAGTAATAGCTCATAATGCTAGTGATAGATGTATAGAAAGGGGAAAAAGTGCTGTCCAGTTAGGGCAAGGTGAGAAGAAAGATAATTGTCTCCATTATTTTGAGAAAAATACTATATATATATATGTGTGTATGTGTGTGTGTGTGTGTGTATATATAATTCTATAGCACTGGAAAGTATCAGAAAACTTGTGTGGAAAACTAAAGTCGCTAACTTTACAGATTTGTGTTTCCCTCCAAGAGCTCTTCACTGTTTACCTTATATTAAGATTTGGTTTGCTATTTATTGACTAACCTATCCCTCCTGATTTAGATGTTTTGGCTTTGTCTAATTATTGTCACAGAGCATGTAAAAGTAATGTGTGTGTCCTTGAGAGTTACAGCAAAAATTAGACATATTTATCTTATAAGTGTTTGATGGAATGGTTGCCTAGGTTGTTAGTCTTTTTTTTTTTTCCTCTCAAGTGTCAAGCCACCTTTTTATAAGCATATGTTTCTTTTCCCCCAAGGAAAATAGATACTTAATGTTTTCTTAGGTTATGATCACTGCATTTTTCAAGGTAAAGACATTTTCTTCCACCTAAATGTTATTTTAATAAGACCCATACTCTAATTCTCTAAGCCCCTATATTCCCTTGCTTTCTCCAAGTGAATGCAATCATAAACTGGGGGAAAAATGAGCTTGCTTTGCTTTTCTATTTACAATGATAGAAAAGATTTTTGCTCTGGCAGGTGATTTTACAGCTTAAGGCTTTCCTTTCAATATTTCTCTGTTTTCCTCTGGAGTCGCAGCATATGAACTTGCCCAAGTTCACCACTTTTGGAAGGTTTCTTGTTAAGCTTTTCAGAAGCTCTTATTCCACCTGTAAGAAATAGTCGCCAGGAGCAAATAATTCATTCTGGGCTTTAACAACATCCAGTCTCTGTTGTGAGATATAACTTTAGTTTTTGCACTTTACCAGCTTCACTACTAAGAGCTCTCAAAGGAGCTGTTTCTTGCAGAAAAAAAAAATGACTATAATTTAATTTCTTACAGAAAAATCTTTCCTGCATGTACATGTGTGTGCATGTGTGTATATGTATGTATGTATGTGAAATTAGAAGGACATTTATTTATTTAAACTTACTATTCTCTATTCTCTACATTCTCAAGAAAGGCATTTCTTTTATTCCTAAGCTTTTCTCACTCTTAATAGCAAATTAGAAAATTTTAGAGGAATGTGTTACTGAATTTCACAGAATTGAGGTAATGTAATTTCAGGGAATGAGAGTCTGAACAAGACTGAAAAGTGAATTGTGAAATAGCACTGGGACAAAGTTTTAATGTTGGAATTCAAAGAAATAGAATATTGATTTTAAGGGCCAATAATTTGACACAGATATAGATCTAAGAAATGATTTTAAGACCATCCTATGATTTCCTTAGGGTTAAGAAGTAAAAATAAATATTTCCAGATCTATTGTCCTTATGTATGATGAACTGTTCAATAACTAGTCAATCAAGTTCTTGATGCAGATCAATAAATATTTAGTGATTAATTTGTAATCACCATTATTAAGAGTAATGAGTGAATAATGAAAAGTATAAGATATAATTTCTGCTTTCAGTGAATATGTTACATAGCTGCAAACACTGGCCACAAATCTAAAATAAAAGATAAATAATAACAATAAAACAGTTGCCATTTTTTAAATTATTCAAAGTACTAGGTACTATTCCAAACTATATGCACACATACGTGCACACACGCGCGCACACACACACACACTCTCTCTCTCTCTCTTAATTCTCATAAAAGCGTAGTTAACGTGATCCTCATTTTGTAGACAAAGCAACCTAGGAAGCATGACTTTAAATAATTTACCCGACAGTGCACAACTGGTATGTGTGGAGCTGAGATTTTTTGGCACCATCAATACAGTTTTGCAGTTGGTGGTTTAAACTATGAGATTATTCAGTACCTGAAAATTGTGAGAGCACAAATAATGATTAAGTATGAGGATTAAGCAGAAAAAGATATAATAACTATGATTAAACCTAAGAAAATCTGAGTTAGAAACAATTCCATTTTTGTCTAGGTGTGTGTCTTAGACTAAAGGAAAAGTTTGCAAATCTGAGTACTATTATTAATTATATTCAATGATACACAGTTTGAGATTTGTAATGGTGTATAAATGGAGAGATTTCAGTGTAGGCTGTGAAACAGAATGACTTTCCAGATAAAAGTAAGCCTGACTCAACCCTAAACGAACTTGCTGTAACTCACTTTTTGATATATTTCATGGACTTGGAGGATTAGAGTACAAATTTAACCCAGCTCTACTCAAGTGCTGTCATAACCTCATGCTGATCGAGTGCTTCTGAACTGTTTTGGCCAGGTCCCAGAAACTGAAAATGATTAAGTTTTATTGGCAGATGTGAGCACAAACTGGCTTAGAAAATGAAAGACAAAACAAACACGAAATGAACAAAAATTGTCTACTCTGAGTCTACAATTTTACGGTCTGTTTTGTGTCTCCCTCCTTTATTTCTCTGAATTATCTTTTCTGCCTTCTGTTTTATTATTGAATTACTTTTTTAGTATTTCATTTTATCTATTGATTTGGTAAATCTGCATTTCTTTGTACATTGTGGTTATATTGTGTTTATAATATGCATATATAACTTTTCAAAGTTTATTTACAGTTAGTATTACTGTAATTTAACAAGGTTTTAACTAGAGAAAACAAGCACATTTTAACAAGAGAAAATAAGCATACTAAATTCACCCAGAAATGTACAATTTCTGTTGCTTTTTCTTTATTTTGGGGGGCTCACATTTGTCTCTGTTATTTTTCCCTTCTAGCTGAAGATCTGCTTTTACATTTATTTCAGAGCAGTTATACTGGCAACTTTCTTACTCTTTTTTTCATAGGAGAATGCACTTTTTCATTTATTTCTAAAGGATATTTTGACTGGATATGGAATTCTATCTTGACAGTCCTTTTTTTTGTTTGTTTGTTTGGTTTTTTTTTTTTTCTTTTCTTCTTCTTTTTTTTATTATACTTTAAGTTCTAGGGTACATGTGCATAACGTGCAGGTTTGTGACATATGTATACTTGTGCCATGTTGGTGTGCTGCACCCATCAATTCATCATTTATATCATGTATAACTCCCAATGCAATCCCTCCCCACTCCCCGCTCCCCATGATAGGCCCCAGTGTGTGATGTTCCCCTTCCCGAGTCCAAGTGATCTCATTGTTCAGTTCCCATCTATGAGTGAGAACACGCGGTGTTTGGTTTTCTCTTCTTGTGATAGTTTGCTAAGAATGATGGTTTCCAGCTGCATCCATGTCCCTACAAAGGACGCAAACTCATCCTTTTTTATGGCTGCATAGTATTCCATGGTGTATATGTGCCACATTTTCTTAATTCAGTCTGTCACAGATGGACATTTGGGTTGATTCCAAGTCTTTGCTATTGTGAATAGTGCCGCAATAAACATACGTGTGCTGGATTAGAGACTTAAATGTTAGACCTAATACCATAAAAACCCTAGAAGAAAACCTAGGTAGTACCATTCAGGACATAGGCATGGGCAAGGACTTCATGTCTAAAACACCAAAAGCAACGGCAGCAAAAGCCAAAATTGACAAATGGGATCTAATTAAACTAAAGAGCTTCTGCACAGCAAAAGAAACTACCATCGGAGTGAACAGGCAACCTACAGAATGGGAGAAAATTTTTGCAATCTACTCATCTGACAGTCCTTTTCTTTCAGCGCTTTGAAATATCTTTCAATGGTCTGTTGGCCGCCGTGGTTTCTGATGAGAATCCTCAAGATTTTTGAATAGTTGTTTACCTATATGTAATGTGCTTTTGTCTTTGCTTGTTTTCAAGGTATTTTTCTTTATTTTTGGTGTTCTGTGATTTGATTATGATGCATTTTTCTATGGTTTCTTTGAGTCTATCCTGTTTGAAGTTTGCTAAAGTTTTTCATTTTAAGATATATGTTTTTCACCAAATTTGGGAAGTTTTCAGTCGTTATTTAAATGCTGTTTGCGTATTAATACTTTTATCTTCTTTTTTCAAGGAATCTAATAATAGCATTGTGTCAAAACCTTAAAGTTCTATTTATTTCATAGTCTTTGCTGATTATTTCTCAGGTTAAACAATTTCTACAGATTTTAACATTACTGATTCTTTTCTCTGTTGACTAGTTTTGTTTGTTTTGTTTCTGGGTTATTTTATTTTCAGCTTTAAAGCATTTAGCTATTTTTTTTTTTAGCCTTGTTTTTTGACTGATAACTTTTCGCTCCCCAGTTAATTCAAGAATGTTTGCTGTTACTTCATGGAACTTGGTTTTAGGAGTTGTTTTGATGTCTTTAATAATTCCAACATATCTATCATTTCAGAGTTGGTATCTGGGTAGTGTGTAAAATAGAGATTTAATTTTCTTTACTTCTACATGTTTAGTCAATGGTTTCTCTAATATGTGCTTTTTGAATGGCCTCTTGTTTTCTAACTGCTCTGCCACTAATACTCTTACTAATATAGCTTTGTTATATAGCTAATTATATGCTTATGCTAGAATTTGCACTTTGTATTATATTTGTCTACATGATTAATAAGATGTGTTGTTCATGACTTAGTGAGCAACAGAATTGTATAATTGTGTGTGTATGTGTGTGTGTGTGCACATGTATGTATGTCTTAGTCTGTTTTGTGTTGCTATAAAAGAATACTCAAGACTGGGTAGTTTATAACCAATAGAAATTTATTTCTCATAGTTCTGCTCTCTGAGAAGTCTAAGATTGAGGGATTGGCATCTGAGGGCCATCTTGCTGCATCATACATGGAGAAAGATGAAAGGACAAGAATGGGGCAGAGAGAGCAAAAGATGGCTAAACTTGTTTTTTAATAACGGACCCACTCCCATGATAAAGGCATTAGTCTGTTCATGAGGGCAGAGTCTTCATGGCCTAATCACTTGTTAAAGACCTCATTACATTTCAACATGAGTTTAAGAGATAAAAAGCGTTTAAATCATAGCAGTGTTTGACATTTTATATACACAATAAATATTATTACAGTTTTATTATAAGTGAATAAGTTGTATGTATATATATAATTGAATAATAATCTAATTTATCTAGCAGGGCATGTGCCTCTCTCCTCTATTTTTTGTGTAGGATGTTCTTGTCTATTACTTTTCTCATTATTCTTCCATATAAATATTAGAATGAGATTGTCTTTTGTTTACAAAAAATAAACCTGATTTTAGAATTTGACTTAATCTTTACAACACATAGGGTATAATTGGCATCTCTGCAATAATATACTCTTAAAATATAAAGCATAGTCATTATTTCCTTTTTAAAGTCTACCAATAAATATTTGTACATTTCCTACCTTTATGTATTTTTTCACATAGATCTTACATGTATCTTAGCAGAATTATTTAAAATTAGATAAATATATAGTGGAAATGGTATTTTTATGTGTTTTTAGTGTTGTTGGTTTCCAATTATTTTCTTTTTAATAGAAAATTGTTGATATCTCCAAAAGACTCTAAACATAGCTTTATCTTTTAAAATATACCAACAAAATAAATCTCCATAGAAAAAAAGTTTTTACTGAAGAATGAATTTTCATTAATAGTATTGTATCTATCTTTGCTTCTCATTTATTTCATTCCTTTGTTTCACATAAATAAGTAGGAATTTTCTAGAGTTTTGTAATTAAAATTTTCCGGTTACTTTTCTAACCATATTACAAATACTTATTTATATTATATTGTTTAAGTTTTTAGCTTTATAAAATATACTGTATATTATTTAGCCATCTGGGAATTTTATGTTTATCTACAATTATTTTTCTTACTCATCTACGATGCATTTATTCATAGTTTATTTATTTTCACTGTGGTATAAGATGTTAAATTATTCAATCTTTTGTTCAGTGTTAATTTTGCAGAAATTAATACATGATTGAAAAACTAATACATATATACTTTGTAAAAGCGAAGAAAAACTTAAAAATGAATCTCAGTAGAGACTGTGGGACTTATTATGTGAATTATTATTATTATTATTATTTTGAGATGGAGTTTCTCTGTTGTTGCCCAGGCTGGAGTGCAATGCAGCAATCTTGGCTCACCACAACTTCCACCTCCCGGGTTCAAATGATTCTCCTGCCTCAGCCTCCCAAGTAGCTGGGACTGCAGGCATGCACCACCACACCTGGCTAATTTTTGTATTTTTAATAGAGACGAGGTTTCTCCATGTTGGTCAGGCTAGTCTCAAACTCCCAACCTCAGGTGATCCGCCAGCCTCAGCCTCCCTAAGGGCTGGGATTACAGGCGTGAGCCACAGCGACTGGCCACATGTGAATATCTCTTTCCTATTTGTTTATTTGTTTTTCTTTTCTATTTATATTGAATATATAGGCGTTGAAATTCTCCAAGGATATAAATTTAAATATTTCTAGGATACATCTTGAGGAAGTGATTCTGGGAGGATGAACAACTTCATAATTAAAAATGTGTACCTGAATTTTCTGAATTACTACATATATATATATATATATATATATATATATATATATATATATATATATATGTTAACTGGGCAACAAAAAATGAAATATTGTGTGTGTGTGTGTGTGTGTGTGTTAATTGAGCAACAATAAAATGATATATTTCCTTCTTGGCAAAAATATTTTTAAAGTTTCTAATTTTTTTTCAGGCACAATATTTCTATCACTTTTTAGTGCAGTGTCCCGAAGGATAAATATTTCTGTTAAATAAAATATTAATTCAGATCTACTAATGTCAACGTCTGCCTTATTTCCATTGTGCTGCTTTACGAATGTGGTCCAAGATTTCTAAATTTTATGCAATAGGAATTCATATAAATTTAACATGAAAACTTTTTTTTTTTTTTTTAGTTTAGCTAAAAAGTACACAATATATTGATATTCATGTAATTCATGTTAATAATTGCTCAGAATCGGTGGTGGCCTATCACTGCTCACAATTTCTTATTATAGTCATTGTTACTCCCATCATTTGCAGAAGCAAACTTTTAATCTGATTGTGATGTAAGAATGTGGGTGTTAATGAGTTGAGTAGCTTGGATATCAGAAGTAAGGCATTTATAAGAAGAATAAAATACAGTATTTCACTAGGCCATAGATCCAGTGTAAAAACAGAGATTACTAGTAAAATGGATAAAAATAAATAAAATAATTGAGAAAGTATAATTTTCAGAATGATATTCAAGAACAAAAATATCCATCAGAGTAAAGAATGAAATACTTTTCTGTAGTTGCACAGTTGAAGCAGCTTCCCAACTGAAAAAGTTCTGTAATCAGGTCCCATCCTACTGATGTGAACTCTCTTCTTGACTAAAATTTAGACAAGTTCCCCTGAACTCATTTTTTGTAGGCCTTGACCTTGGCCTGCTGCTTATTCTTGGCCAGCTGAGCCCAGTTTTTGATAATCTTTATCCAGGATCTTTCCACCCTTGATTTCTGATCAAGATCCTCATCTCCACATTTGATACCTACGTCTTTGGCCTGCCTTTAGCAATAATTCTGTTAAGAGAGTTTAGTAAATATCTCCCTACACTTGATGTCTAATAAAGTCACTCTTCATAATTTTTTATCCAGTGATCCCTCACTCCATTAATCCCTAGCTGTGTTTGCTGTGTTTGGAATTGATCTCAGAGTTCTGTACTGAACTCTTTTTCCCCTATAGGAATAGCTCAAATAAAATGTCTTACCATTTTTCATATGTGTCCAGTCCAAAGTTTTTCTTTTAAACTATCTTCCAGAACTTGTAGATTTCCCCAAATAACCAACATAGTATCTCCTGCATGGAAGTTGCCATGTCATTCTTACTCTTATTTTTGCTCATAGTTTTACTCAAATGTATTCTTTATAACCTAAATATAAATTCCTTCTAAAGTCTTCCAAAAGAATTTCAGCAAGCTCTCCAGCTCATACAACTATTTTTCCCCCTCAAATTATCTACTTACCTTATGTCATTACTGTTCTGAGTGAATCTGGAAACTCACTGTTTCCATTCTTATATTAGCTACACCCACAAGTGCATTAAACAACAGCCTGCAGCATCTTCCCAACTTTTGGGAATTCCTTCAGATTCTACTTTGTACTCATAGCTTTGATAGTTTTCCTTTGTCCAGATTATAGCCTTTCCTTCAACTCTCTTATTTCATGACTAAAAGTGACATAAAAGGTGTATTTAAATTATGTCTCCAAATGAAACTGTCATAAGCCATAAACAAAAATAAAAGAAAATTTAAAAAAATGAAAACATTTTAAATAGCATTGGTATTTCTACTCACTCTTCCACTCAAAGCCTTTATGCTCTAGAGTGTAACTCTAACTTTTAAACCCAGCATACTTCTTAAGCTCACATTAAATGTCATGTAGAAAGATTAAACTATGAATGCTGGAGAAAGAAAACACACTGGCTGTGTTAGATTTATTAATAGATGGTATAGAGTATTGGTCTATAGAGTACTAATTTTCTAAAGTGGTTTAAGAATAATTTTGACATTTTCAAATATTGCCTTTTCCAAATAAATTTAGAATTTGGCCCCTCAGAAGCTGTGATGTTTTACCTAAATTATTCCCTGGCCCAGCCTTGGAAGATATTTGAACTAAATTGTTTATTACCTCTAGTTTTGAAATATTTCTTTTCAGACTCCACAAATGGATTAATCACTTTCTCCACTTACTGCTTCCCAAAGGCCAGTGGTCATCTAAGAGCTCAAATCAGATGCAGCCTCGACCTACTGTGCTCAAGCCTTCCTCCCACCTCATCTTCCTGGGTAGCTGAACTACAGGCATGCACCACCACACCTGACTAAATTTTTGTAATTTTTTGTGGAGATGAGGTCTTACTATGTTGGTCCTGATCCCCTGGGCTCAAGTGCTCCTTCTCCCTTAGCCTCCCAAAGTCCTGGTATTACAGGCATGAGCCACATTCTTTGTCTAGAGTACAACTCTACTTAGTCTAATTTTATTATTTCAGGTTTTTCATGATTTAATTTTTATACCTCCTGTTTTCAACCTGCAGTGATTTTACAAATGAGACGCTTGGCAAATATCTGGAGATACTTTAGGCTCTCAGAACAGGGTGAGAGACCAGGGGCTACTGGCATCTAATGAGTAGATATCAAGGATGTTGCTAAATATTGTAATATGCACTGGACAGCCAACAATAATAAATACTTGCCTCACCTAAAATGTAAATAATGCTGAGGTTGAGGAAAATATGCTTTTTGTAGATCGTTTGGTTCCCTGGGGGAATTGTAAGCTCTTGACAGATGAAGCAAATACTTTCTATTTCATTTGGAAACCATTCATTTTATGAACAACTAAGTATTGAGGGCTTCCTATCTATTAGATAATTTACTAAGTGCCAAGCACAAAATTGTGAACATTCTAATGAGATGTACAAGGGATCTGCAAATGCTACTTCAGTGAATGCCTTATTTATCACTTCTTAACCTACACATAGCACAAGACATGACACAAAATTTTCTATTTAAATTTGAGTTATTTTCAATATTAATGGAGGAAAAATTGTAGCACTCAAAATGTCAAGGGAAAGGGAAGCTTCTGTAGTGAATGCATTGAGGTTTCTATAAAAGGTTGCTGTAGCTATCAATTGTTGATTCTGATTTCTAATATCAAATACATAGCTGTTTCTAGTATATTTCTGCAAATAACTCATTCTTACTCCATTCTGAGTGAAATTATAAGGAATTAAATTCATAACTTTGTGGCAGAAAATTCACTCTATTTTGGGGGGAAAAGGTTATGACTATTCTAATCTGAGTAGTGACTTGGAATGCCAAAAATTCATTGTTCTTGGAGCAATATGTGTTGGAGCATATTTACAACAAATCATTTATATCATCAAGTAGCTCAGGCTTAGTATATAAAATAGCTTACAAAGACCAAAATAAAGCATACATAGTGTTTCTCAATACAATTATAGGCAATATTTTGGAGCTATTTCTATAAGAGACATACAACTTATGTATTATACCAGCAGAATGACCAACTTGTTCCAACTGATCCAAGACCTTCCTGGTTTTAGCACTGAAAGTTCCATGTCCTGGATATCTGTTAGTTCAGATAAACTGGAGTGGTGGGTAATCTATGAGGAGTGTTATTTCAACACTGGTAACTAAATTCTGTGCAGCTATGAGTTTTGAGATATTTAGTGTAAGTACAGCTTTTGCCCATGATTAAATGTTCTGGCAGCAGTCTGCAGTTTTATTAGTTTAAGTTTATGTAAGAAGGTTCTTACATGTTCATTCACATACATAAACAAACATATTGTGAACAGTTCTGTTGAATAAAGTATTTACAAGTCCATTCCTCAGAGTTCCACATGTAGTATGGTTTCATTGAAGCTTGACATATAGTTTTGTAATTATATATTTTATTTCCTTAGTTATTTGATTGAAATTATATGAGGATTGGCCTTGACTAAGATAGTTTTGTCCTTTACCAAGAATGGAGCTGCTGAAATACTGAATGCAAAATCTAAGAATTTGCAAAGAGAACATTTATTTCAATTTGTTTATGTTAATGTATGATAGTGTCTGGAAAATACCAGAAATCAGATGATAGCATAAAGTGCCTGGCACACATAAAGAAAACATTCCATAAATGCCAGGGACCATTTATGTCATAATATTCCTGGCCACAAATGCATAAATAATTTCACAAACTTTTATGTAGAACAGATTTACTGAATCTGTGGCGGTTTATCTTTGTTACAATATCATTCCTGCATCCTGTCTATTCTAGCAAAACATTTTGTTTGAACAGAAAGAAATTTTGCAATAATCAAAACAGATAGTACTGTTCATTATTTCAAACCTCTGGACAACTAAAAAACCATTTATTTAGTTTCAGAAATCATAATTTTTATATGCAATTTGAGTTAGGAGGAAAAATATCTCTTCCAAAAATGCTCTTGTGGCGTATGTAATTCAAGCAGAGTTATTACATATCCCCTCAGGTAGAATATATATATTCAGAATATATATTATATATACTTTCTGGTAGAATATATAAACTGAAAATTCACTGGCTGCCAAAAATCCTGCATTTTAGGAAGTAATATGGACATATGTTATATGGACAACAAAGTTCTTACTCTATGTACCTGGCCCTGTTTAACCCCTGTAAAGACTTAACCTCTTGCTGGGCAATGCTAGTTGAGCCATATATAAAAGCAATAACCTTAGTAGTTCACATTCATGCAACTTTTTTCAAAGCTGCTTTCATTTCCTTACCTTTTACTTTCTCCAGTCCTTTGCAATCACTCCTCATTAACCACCTGTTTTCCTCTTAATCTATGATATAGTTTGGATGTGTGTCCCCTCCAAATCTCAAGTTGAAATGTGACGTTCAATATTGGAATTCGGCCTAGTGGGAGGTATTTGGGTTATTGGAGGGGATCCTTTTTGAATGACTCGGTGCCATCCCTATGGTAATGAGTGAATTCTCACTCTGGTAGTTCACATGACAGCTGTTTGTTTGAAAGAACCTGGAACCTGCACTCACCTTGGTCCCTCTCTCACCACGTGACATGTTGGCTCCCCATAACCTTCTGTCATGATTGTAAGCTTTCTGAGGCCCCCAGTAAAAGTATTAATAGATATCCACACTATGCAAAAAAGGAGGAGGTACTCCTCCTTGACTCATACCACAAAGTCAGTATCACCCTAATACCAAAACTGGCAAGTACACCACAAACAAAGAAAACTACAGGCAAATATTTCTAATGAACATAGATGGAAAATGTTTACCTAAATACTAGCAAACCTAATCTAATAGCACATCAAAAAGATAATTTATCACAATAAAATGAACTTTATTCTTGAGATGCAAGGATAGTTCAATATATGCAAATCAATACATATTATTAACCACACAAAGAGAATAAAAACAAAAACCATATGAACATTTTAATAGATGCTGAAAAAGCTTTCAAGAAAATCCAACATTGTTTTATGATAAAAAACCCTCAACAACTATGTGTCAAAGACACATATCTCAAAATAATAACAACCGTCTATGACAAGCCCACATCCAACATCACACTTAATAGAAAAGCACTGGAAGCATTCTCCCTAAGAACTGTAATAAGACAAAGATATACACTCTCACTACTCCTATTCAAGATAGTATTGGAACTCAGAGCAATCAGACAAGAGAAAGAGATAAAAGGCACCCAAATAATAAAAAAAAAGCAGAAGTGAAATTATCTCTGCTCACTGGTAATAAGATTTTATACCAAGAAAACCCTAAAGATCCCTCCAAAAGACACATAGCCTTGATAAATGACTTCAGTTGAGTCTCAGGATACAAAATTAATATACAGAAATCAGTAGCATTTCTATACACCAATAATGTTCACATAGAAAACCAAATAAAAAACACAATGCAATTTACAATAGCCATTAAAAAAAATACATAGGAATACATCTAACTAAGGAGGTAAAATGTCTCTAAAAGAAGAATTACAAAAAGCTGAGGAAAGAAATTATAGGTGTCATACACAAATAGAAAAACATTCTATGGTCCTTAATTGGAAGAATTAATTTAGATGAAATGTCCATATTCCCCAAAGCAATCTACAAATTTGATGCCATTCCTATCAAATTACCAATGTCATGTTTCAAATGATGAAAAAATTAATTCTAAATTCATATGGAACCAAAAAAATGTCCTAATAGTCAAAGCAATCCTAGGTAAAAAGAACAAAGTTGGAGGTATCACATTACTTGTCTTCAAACTGTACTGTAAGGCTATTACCAAAATAGTATGGTACTGGTACAAAAATAGACACACAGACAAATGGAACAGAACAGAAAACCCAGAAATAAAGCCAAATGTCTACCAACAACTGATCTTTTACAAAGTTGACAAAAAGAATAAATGAAGAAAGGATAGCCTATTTAATAAATGCTGCTGGGATAGCTGGCTAGCCACATGCAGAAGAATAAAAATGGACAGCTATATTTCACTATATACAAAAAATTACCTCAAGATAGATTAAACTTTTAAACATAAGGCCTCAAACTATAAGAATCCTAGAAGAAAATCTAAGAAAAAGTCTTCTGGACATTGGCTTCTGAAAATAATTTATGACTACGACCTGAAAAAACAAAGGCAACAACCCAAAATTTGACAATGTGGGCT
This sequence comes from Piliocolobus tephrosceles, assembly GCF_002776525.5. Taxonomy (NCBI): domain Eukaryota; kingdom Metazoa; phylum Chordata; class Mammalia; order Primates; family Cercopithecidae; genus Piliocolobus; species Piliocolobus tephrosceles. The sequence continues at coordinate 52,181,895 of NC_045442.1, read as the reverse complement.
TAACTAAACTTAAAAGCTTCTGCAGAGCAAAAGAAATATCAACAGTGTAAACAGACAACTTACAAAATGGAAAAAAATATTTGCAAACCATACATCTGACAAAGGACTAATACCAACAATCTATAAGGAAATTAAATAATTCAAAAAGAAAAAAAAGCAAATAACCGCCTTAAAAAGTGTGCGATGGACAGGAAAAGATACTTTTCACAAGAAGACATCCAAGTAACCAACAAACATTTGGAAAAGAAATCATTCTAACCAAAAAGACACATGCACTGGTATATTCATCACAGGACTATTTGCAATAGCAAAGACATATCAACATAGGTGCCCATCAACAGTGGATTAGATAGAGAAAATGTGAAACATATACAGCATTTAATGCTATATAGCCATGAAAAAGAATTAAATCGGGTCCTTGCAGCAACATGAATATAACTGGAGTCCATTATCTTAAGCAAATTAATGCAGAAATCAAAAACCAAATACCTCCTGTTCTGACTTCTAAGTGGGATTCAAATAGTAGTTACAAATAGACATAAATGTGGAAACAATAGACACAAAGGAATCCAAAAGCAGTGAGGAAGCCAAGGGAGCAAGAGTTGAAAAATGCCTATTTCATACTATGTTCACTATTTGGGTGAGGAGTTCAATAGAAGTACAAACCTCAGCATTGCATAATATATCCATGTAACAAACCTGCACATATATCTTCTGAATCTGTTAAAAATCCCTGCATTTTACCTTCCTTTGGGAAGTTTATAAAAATGTCATTTGTCAGTGTAATGACAAGGGCATTAGTAATGTCAAAGATGATTCTCAATAGTAAATGATTATACCTGAATTTGCCTTTTGCTGCAGGGAAAAATTGGCTGTTTTACTATTAATATATTTATTTTCTAAATAAATTTGTTTAGTGTAGAAAAAAATCTGTGTTTAAAATTAATATTCATGATTTTAGACCTCTTTATTAATATATGCTTTTGTTTACTTAAGTTAGTTGTGTTTGGCTCAGTGTACAATTATATTTATGCCCAAATTGGGGAAGCTTGGGCTATTTGCATGTAGATATAAAACCAATTTATGAACTGATGGCTATAATAGTACAAAAAAGAACAACCTATTACATATTTCCACAGATGTTGGAAAATCTATACTACACATGTAAAATTGAATGAGGAAATTTGCTATAACCAAGAGGATGCAAAATGTTTTTGCCTTAACCAAAAAAGGCATCAACCATAATTGTTTAAAACATAAAACATCCTCTTAAAAGCTCTTTCCCAAATTGATTTTCATGGGTTCCTTTCTTGTGTGATAGTATGTATTTCAAGATAAAATGAACCACATCATTCAAAGTAAAATTCAACTTCAATTAATGACATTTCCTCCCTTCTTTGAGTCCTAAACTTTTAATGCCTACATTGAATTATATATAATACTTATGCTATTCTTGCCTGTATTGAAATCTTATATTTATGCAGTTAACTCTCTTAGGTTTCTTGTGATTCATTATGGAATTTTCTCTTGTTTAGTTTGTGTAGTCCAATAAAAATTCAATCAGGTATGGTATTTAGTTGAATTCCTTGATTCTAGAAATCAGATTTTAAGGATAACTTGTTTAAAGAGCCATTTTGAAAGTGCCCCGAGGGAGCACTCAAGATGGCCATGGAAGGAACAGCCAAGATGACTGAATCAAAACAGCTTTGTTCTGTGGCTCCAACTGAAAAGAATGAAAACAGAGTGAATTCTTCTTCCTCAGTTTAAATATCCAGTTTCTCTCATTGGGACTGTCTAGGCAGTTGGAGAGACCCCCAGAGAGTGAGAAAAAGCAGAGTGGAGTGAGGGCCCACCAGAGCTGCACTGGGCAAAGGGAGCTCCTCCCCGAGACAAGAGAGACAGTGAGGTATTATGCTACTGTGCCCTGGAAACTACGTGTTTCCAATGGGTCTTTGCAATCCATGGAACAGGAGGGTCCCCTCGTGAGCCCATGCCACCAGGGTCTTGGGTCTCAAGCACAGAGGTATGCAGACTCATGGTGGCTGCTTGAGTGGGCAGAAGCTCAGGCAGGCACTGAGACACAGAAGTTTTTGCATCCTCTGGCTCTGGGAACTCTGGTGAGGCAGGAGATTTGTCCACTCCTGTGGGAAGTGAACTGAAGCCAGAAAGTCAAGTGGCCTCTGTCAGTGGGCCCCACTCCCACTGAACCCCACAAGATAAAACCCACTGGCTTGAAATCTCTGTTGGCCAGTTCAGCAAGCTGGAGGCTGCCAAAGAAGACTGAGTTCTCGGGGGGAGGGGCAGCCATCATCACTGTGGCTCCAGTTGACTATTTTCCCCTGCTGCTGGTGCCAGTGAGACTGGGCAGTTTGGACCAGGAACAATTCCACACAGTGCAGCACAGTGGCTGTGACAGTGTGTGGCCAGACTGCTTGTTTAAGCGGGATCCTGAACCATTCCTCCTCATCAGGTAGGGCCTCCCTGCAGGATTTTCAGCATTCCCAGCCAGGGATTTATGGACAGATCTCTGATCTCCTAGAGAGGAGAGGTGGCTGCAGTACTGTGGATCAGCAGATCTTAGTCTTTTCTGCCTACTGGCTGTGAAGAGTCAGGGCAGCCTGGATGAGGGGGATTCCCCCCAGTGCAGCAAAACTGCCCTACCAAGGGGCAGCCAGACTGCTTATTTAAGTGGGTCCATGATCCCATTTCTCCTTACTGGATGAGACATTCCCAACAGAGGTCTCCAAACACCACATACAGAAGCCTTCTGGCCAGCACGAGGTTGGTACCCCTCTGAGACAGAGTTACCAGAGGAAGAAACAGGCTGCCATTTTTGTTGTTCTGCAGCCTCCACTGGTTATACCTTCAGGGTTAGGAGGGACCCAGACAAATAGGGTCTAGAGTGGACATCCAGCAAACCACTGTCAGCCTTACAGAAGAGGGGCCTGATTGCTAAAAGAAAAGCAGAAAACAACAACAACAATCAACACCCCACAAAAACCCCATCCAAAGGTCAGCAGTCTTAAAGATCAAAGGTAGATAAACCAATGAAGATGAGAAAGAATCAATGCAAGAAAGATGGAAACTCAGAAAGCTACGGTGCCTCTTGTCCTCCAAATGACTGCAATACATCTTCAGCAAGGGCACAGAACTGGGATAAGGCAGAGATGGATGAATTGACAGAATTAAGCTCCAAAAGATGGGTAATAATGAACATCACTGAGCTAAAGGAGTATGTTCTAACCCATTTCAAAGAAACTAAGAACCATAACAAAACACTACAGGAGCTATTAACTGGGATAACCAGTTTAGATAGGAAAATAAATTACCTGATGGAGCTAAAAAAAAAAAAAAAAACAACAGGAAGAACTCCACATTGCAAACACAAATATCTAATAGACTGAGCAGAAAAAAGGATATCAGAGCTTAAGGACTATCTTGGTGAAATAAGGCAGGCAGACAAGATTAGAGAAAAAAAAGAATGAAAAAGAATGAACAGAACCTTTGAGAACTGCAGAATTATGTTAAAAGAGCAAACCTACAATTGATTCAGGTACTTGAAAGAGATGGGGAGAATGGAATTGAGTTGGAAAACACACTTTAGGATATCATCCAGAAGAACTTCCCCAACCTAACAAGACAGGCCAACATTCAAATTCAGGAAATACAGAGAACACCACTAAGATACTCCATGAGAAGATCAACCCCATGACACATAATCATCAGATTCTTTAAGGTCTCAATGAAGGAAAAAATGTTAAGGGCAGACAGAGAGAAAGTCCATGTCATCTATAAAGGGAAACCCATCAGACTAACAGCTGTGGAAACCCTACAAGTTAGAAGAGATTGGGGGCCAATATTCAATATCTTTAAAGAAAAGAACTTCCAATTTAAAATTTCATATCTGGCCAAACTAAGCTTTATACATGAAGGAGAAATAAAATCTTCTAGACAGGCAAATGCTGAGGGAATTTGTCACAACTAGGCCTGCTTTGCGAGAGCTCCTGAAGGAAGCACTAAATATGGAAAGGAAAAACCATTACCAGTCACTACAAAAACACACTGAAGTACATAGACCAATGACATTAGGAAGCAATTATATAAACAAAACTGCAAAATAACCAGTTAGCATCATGATGACAAGATCAAATTCACACATAACCATATTAACTTTAAATGTAAATCAGCTAAATTCTTTAATTAAAAAACACAGAATGGCAAGCTAGATGAGTCCAGATCAATCAGTGTGCTGTATTCAAGAGACCCATGATCCAGGAGCACCCAGATTCAAAAAACAAGTTCTTAAAGATCTAAAAAGAGACTTAGACTCCCACACAATGGTAGTGGGAGACTTTAAAACCTCACTGTCTATATTAGGCAGATCATTGAGACAGAAAATTAACAAACGTATTTAGAACTTGAACTGAGCTGTGGATCAAGTGAATCTGATAGATATATACAGAACTCTTCACCCCAAAACAACAGAATGTACATTCTTCTTAGCACCACATGGCACTTAATCTAAAATTGATCACATAATTGAAAGCAATTCACTCCCCAGCAAATACGAAATAATTAAAATCATAAAAAGTAGTCTCTCAGATCACAGCACAATCAAATTAAAACTCAAGATTAAGAAAGTCACTCAAAACCACACTACGTGGATTGAAAAACCTGTTCCTGGATGACTTCTGGATAAGTAATGAATGAAATTAAGGCAGAAATAAAGAAGTTCTTTGAAACTAATGAGAACAAGGAGACAATGTATCAGAATCTCTGGGACCCAACTAAAGCAGTGTTAGGAGGGAAATTTTAGCACCAGATACCCACATCAAAAAGCTAGAGAGATCTCAAATTGACATCCTAACACCACAACTAAAGGAACTAGATAACCAAGAGCAAACAAATCCCAAAGCAGACAGGAGACAAGAAATAACCAAGTTCAGAATGGAACTGAAGGAGATAGAGGCATGAAAAACTTTTTAATAAATCAGTGAATTCAGGAGCTGATTTTCTGAAAGTTAGTAAAATAGATCACTAGCTAGACTAATACAAAAAGAGAGAGAAGAATCAAATAAACACAATAAAAAATGACAAAGGGGATATCTGACTCCCTAGAAATACAAACAACCATCAGAGAATATGATAAACACTTTAATGGAAACAAACTAGAAAATCTAGAAGAAATGAACAAATTCCTGGACACTTACACCTTCCCAATACTGGAACAGGAAGAAGTTGAATTCCTGAATAGACCAATAACAAGTTCTGAAATTGAGGAAGTAGTAAATAGCTTACCAACCAATTAAAGCCCAGGACCAGATGGATTTATAGCTGAATTTTACCAGAGGTACAAAGAAGAGCTGATATCCTTTCTTCAGAAACAATTACAAACAATTGAAAAGGAGGGACTCCTCACTAACTCATTTTTTGAGGCAAACATCATTCTGAAACCAAAACCTGAGATACAACAAAAAAAAGAAAACTTCAGGTCAATACCCCTGATGAACATTGCTGCAAAAATTCTCAATAAAATACTGGCAAACAAAATCCAGCAGCACATCAAAAAGTTTATCCACCTGATCAATTTGGCTTTATCACTGGAGATGCAAGTCTGATTCAACAGACACAAATCAGTAAACATAATTCATCAAATAAACAGAACTAAAGGCAAAAATCACATGTCAGTAGATGCAGAAAAAGGCCTTTAATAAAATTCAACATCCCTACATGTAAAAACTCTCAATAAACTAGGTATCAAAGGAGCACACCTCAAAATAATAAGAGCCATTTATGAAAAACTGATTGCCAATATCATACTGAAATCTGGAAGCATTCTCCTTGAAAACTGGTACAAGACAAGGATGCCTTCCGTTACCACTCCTATTCAACATAGTATTGGAAGAACTCAGCAGGGCAATGGGGCAAGAGAAAGAAATAAAGGGTATTCGAGTGGGAAGAGAGAAAGTGAAATTGTCCTTGTTTGCAGATGACATAATCCTATATCTAGAAAATCCCATTGTCTTAGCCCAAATGCTTCTTAAGCTGATAAGCAACTTCAGGAAAGTCTCAGGATACAAAATGAATGGGCAAAATCCACAAGCATTTCTACACCACCAATGAACAAGCAGAGAGCCAAATCATGAATGAAACTCTATTCACAATTGCTACAAAGAGAACAGAATACCTAGGAATACAGCTAACAGGGGAAGTAAAGTACCTGTTCAAAGAGAACTACACAACATTGCTAAAGGAAATTGGAGAGGACACAAACAAATGAAAAAATATTCCATGCTTATGGATAGGAAGAATCAATATCATGAAAATGACCTTACTGCCCAGAGTAATTTATAGATTTAATGCTATTCCCATTAAACTATCATTGACATTCTTCACAGAATTTGAAGAAGCTATTTTAATATTAATATGGAACCAAAAAAGAGCTCTTATAGCCACGTAAATCTTAGGCAAAAACTGGAGACATCACACGTTATCCAACTTCAAACTATACCACAAGGCTACAGTAACCGAAACAGCATGGTACTGGTAGAAAAACAGACACATAGACTAATGGAACAGCATAGAGAACTCAGAAATAAGACCACACATCTACAACAATCTGATCTTTGACAAACTTGATAAAAACAAGCAATGGGGAAAGGATTACATATTTAATAACCAGTGCTTGGAGAACTGGCTAGCCATATGCAAAAAAATTGAAACTGGACTCCTTTCTTAGACTCTGTATAAAAATTAACTCAAGATGGATGAAAGACTTAAATGTAAAACCCAAAACTGTAAATATCCTAGAGGAAAATCTGGGCAATAATATTCAGGAGATAAGCATGGGCAAATATTTCATGACAAAAACATCACAAGCAATTGCAACAAAAGCAAAAAAGTGACAAATCGTATATAATTAAACTAGAGGTTATGCACAGCAAAAGAAACTATCATCAGAATATACAGGCAACCTGCAGACTGGGAGAAAATTTTTCAATCTATCCAACTGACAAAGATCTAATATCCAAAATCTACAAGGAACTTAAACAAACTTACAAGAAAAATGAAACAGCTCCATTAAAAAGTGAGCAAAGGATATGAACAGACACTTCTCAAAAGGAGACATTTATGCAGCCAACAAACATATGAAAAAAAGCTCAATGTCACAAACTACAATGAGATACCACCTCACGTCCGTCAGAATGGCGATTATTAATGTCAAGAAACAACAAGTGTTGGTGAAGTTGAAGAAAAATAGCAGCGCTTTTACACTGTTGGCAAAACTGTAAAGTAGGTCAACCATTGTGGAAGAGGGTGTGGCAATTTCTCAAAGAACTAGAACCAGAAATACAATTTGACTCAGCAATCTCATTACTGGGTAAGTACCCCCGCAATGTAAATCATTCTATTACAAAGATATATGCACATGCATGTTCATTACAGCACTATTCACAATAGCAAAGACATGAAATCAACCCAAATGCCCATCATTGATAGACTGGATAAAGAAAATGTGGTTCATATACACCATGGAATACTAGCAGCCATAAAAAGGAATGAGATCATGTCCTTTGCAGGGAAATGGATAGAGCTCAAAGCCATTATCTTCAGCAATCTAATGCAGGAACAGAAAACCAAACTTCGCATGTTCTCACTTATAAGTGGGAGCTGAACAGTGAGAACACATGGAGACAGACAGGGGAACAACACACACTGTGGCCTGTCTGAGGTCATGGAAGGGAGAGCATCAGGAAAAATAGTTAATGCATGCTGGGCTTAATATCTAGGTGATGGGTTGATAAGTGCAGCAAACCACTATGGTACACATTTACCTATGTAACAAACCTGCATATACTGCACAAGCATCCCAGAACTTAAAATAAAAATAATTTTCTTTCAAAAAAAGAAAATGCCTAATTTTTATTTTATATGCAATTATTACGACAATTTGAGGAAAAATGTTCCTGTTTCAAATACAAAATGTATATATTTTCCTCCATTTTTTTAACATAAAATTTTTATGGGCCTACTATTATGCATATATTTTTATGTTTTCAGTTATACTTTTATTAAATACATCTGAAATTAAATGAATTACTTAGGAGAAAACTTAATTTTGGAAGGTCAATCTACTCTCTAGTCATCACTGTCAAATACAAATATAATGCCTGCTAGATATAATATTTTAAATTTTCTCATAGCTATATTAGAAATTAAATGTATATCTAAAATTTATATTTTAAATAACAAGCAATGTAAAATATTAGTGCAATGTTATGCGTTAGTTTTTGGTCCTCTCTTCAAAATATAGCAGGTTTTTACCTTTTTTTTCTTAGCACATCTCAATTCAGGCTACCTCCATTTTAAATCCTAAATAGCCAAATTTAGAATAATCACTGTATTGGCCATAGTAGCTATAGACTGCAAGATAGAAATAGAGTGAAATCTGATACCATTCTAAGAACTTCTGTCATCACACCAATATCCAAAACATGCCTTATACTTACATTCAGACCTAGTAGGATTATATAGGACACATACATCAATCCTGGACATCTGGGCTTAATCCTTTAGGCTTTCCTTTGTTCTAAATATTTTCTCTAAAATTGATTTCTTGGTTTACATTCTTTGAATACCAATCTCTCTTTTAGTCACCAGTTTGTTGTCTCTGCTTTTCATTTAAGATAAATTATAGACTTAGGGCAGGTGAATAGGGCCTGGATTGCATTCTACAAATCTGTTTTTCTTCTTATATAAAACACATAATGAAATTGTCATAGTATCATAGGAATTCTAAAGAAAAATACGCAATATATAAATAATGATGAGTTTTGGCTAGGCGAGGTAGCTCATGACTGTAATCCCAACATTTTGGGAGGCCTAGGTGGGTGGATCACTTGAGGCCAGGAGTTAGAGACTAGCCTGGCCAACAAAGCAAAATTCCATGTCTACTAAAGATACAAAAATTAGGCAGGCTTGCTGACACATGTGCCTCTAATCCCAGCTATTCTAGAAGCTGAGGCACAAGAATTGCTTGAACCGAGGAGACGGAGGCTGCAGCGAGCTGAGACTGTGCTACTGCACTCCAGCCTGGGAGACAGAGTGAAACTCAGTCTCAAAAAATAAACAAATGAATAAAATAAATAAGTAAATATATAAATAAGTAAATAATTTTATGTCTATGTAATAGCAAAATTTCAATAAAGTTTGGAGCCTTGATTTTAATTAATCAAAATATGTTCGTCTTTTCAAAATGTAAAATATTATTTTTCTTAAAACATATTAAGATGTGTAGTAATTATGGTAATTATCTACTTATTATAATTAGAAGTATATGTTACTTTTGTACTACAGATTAGTGATTGCTTATTAAATATACATTTAACCATTTAGCACATTGACAAACAAGGTAATCTGTACAGACAAGTCTGACTATGTGAGTTTAATATAAAAATATATTAACTGTACAATTTCTCACTTCTCACATTCACCCCACATCCCTGTATCAAAATCTGTTGCCAGGTAGCGTCACAGCTTCTTCCACTAAAGAAGAAAGTATATATTTCCACTCCTTGACTTTTAGATTGGCTATGAAACTTGTTTCAGACAAGAAAATGTTCATGGCATGATATGATCAAATGCTTAAAAATTTCTTGTGTATTTGGGATTTTTGCTTTGTACCACTCTCATTTTCAGGGGATGAATATACCTGGACAACTTACATTTCTTTTACGGAGTATAAGTAGCATGTAAAACAGACACAAGTTAAGCCTTAATCAGTCAGCCTTTAAATAACTTGAAGACTTGTGAGCTAAGTAAATGCCTTGTGATATTGCAAAATACTACTACTAAAAATGATAGCTAATCTTATTAAATGCAAACTAATTTTAGTGATAGAAAGTGATAAAACTTTTGGGGGTGAGCAATATGTTCATGTTTTTGATTTTACTGATGGTTTCACAGGTGTGATAATATGTAAACATTTATCAAATTTTACTGTAAAAATTTGCAGTTTGTTTTATGTCAATTCTAATAAAACTATTAAAATGCTTATTGTCGTATGTGCAGAGGTTAGGGTGGTTAACCAGCATGTTGTGGCCATAGTTTGAAAAAGTACTTTGTTCTATAAGTAGGAGCTGTACCATATCTTACCTTTGTTACACCATGATTGTTTTAATACTAAAGGAACATAATATTTGCAGCATAATTTTGAATAATAATATTATTTTCCTATGCCTATTGATATGATTTGACTCAATCCAAGTCTCATCTTGAATTATAGTCTCTATAATCCCCACGTGTGGTCGGAGAGGCCCAGTAGGAAGTAAGTGAATCATGGGGGCAGTTACCCCCATGGTGCTGTTCTTACAAGATGTCATAGTTTTATAAGGGGCTTTTCACCTTTTTGCTTGGCCTTTCGCCTTCCTGCCCTCAGGTGAAGAAGGATGATTTGTTTCCCCTTCTGCCATAATTATAAGTTTCCTGAGGCTTCCCTAGCCATGTGGAACTGTGAGTCAATAAAACCTCTTTCCTTTATGAATTGCTTAGTCTCAGGAAGTCCTACATAGCAGTATGAGAACAAGATAATGCAACTATGTAAGTAATATTAGATGTCATTTGTTGGTTAAGCAAATATTTATAAATTGCTAGCTTTGTTCTAGGCTTGGTTCTAGGTTTTGGGGAAATGAAGTGAATAAAAAAGTTAAAACATTCACTCTGTCTACATACAACTTAAATTCTTATGAGTAGAAGAAAGACAAATATGAGATTAGTATTTCATTTTTCTCTCCAAATTTTATTTTAGCTTTAGAGGTCACATGTGCAGTTTTGTTATATGGACAAATTGCATGTCAAAGAGGTATGGTATGCAGATTATCTCCTTACCCAGATAATAGGCATAGTATCTTGTGAAACGAAAATAAATCTTGGTGCCACCAAATCACTAAACTAAAGCAAAAAGCCAAGCTGGGAACTGCTTAGGGTCAACCTACCTCCAATTCTATTCAATATCACCTCTCTGCTCACTGAGATAAATACATATCTGATTGTCTCTGTTGAAGAGGTTAATCAGAAACTCAAAATAATGCAACAATTTGTCTCTTACCTACCTACGATTGGAAAGTCTTGTCCCTGCTTTGAGTCTTCCTGCCTTTGCTTTGAGATGTTCCACCTTTCCAGACCAAACCAATATTCACCTTGCATATGTTGATTGATGTCTCATGTCTCCCTAGAATGTATAAAAACAAACTGTGCTCTGATTATTTTGGGATGTCCTTAGGACTTCTTGAGGTTTTATCACAGGTGTGTCCTCAACCTTAGCAAAATAAACTTTCTAAATTAACTAAAACCTGTCTCAGTTTTTCAGGGTTCACAGCCATCCTTGCCCTCTTCCATCCCTTCCATGCCAAGTAGGCCCCAGTATCTACTACTCCCTTTTTGTGCCTATGTGTACTCAATTTTTAGCTCCCACTTATCAGTGAGAATATGTGGTATTTAGTCTTCTGTTCCTGCATTAATTTGCTTAGGATAATAGAGCCTCCAGGTGCATCCATGTTGTTGTAAAGGACACGATAACATTCTTTTGTGTGACTGTGTAATACTTCATGCATAAGTACCACATTCACGTATGTGTAAGTACCACATTTTCTTTATTCAGTCCACCATTGATAGGCATTTAGATCGAGTTCATGTCTTTGCTGTTGTGAATAGTTCCATAATGAACATATGCAGGCATATGCCTTTACAGTAGGACAACTTATGTTTTTTTGAGTTTGTACACAGTAATGGGATTGCAGGGTCAAATGGTAGCTCTGTTTGAAGTTCTTTGAGAAATCTCAAAAAACTTTCCATAGTGTCTAATCTAAATTACATTCCCATCAACATTGTATAAGTACTCCCTTTACTGCATATCTTCACCAGCATGTTATTTTTAGACAGTTTAGCCATTCTCACTGGTGAAACGGTATCTCATTGTGGTTTTGATGTACATTTTTCTAAAGATCAGTGATGCTGAACATTTTTTTTTTTTGCTTGTTGGCCACACAATGTCTTTATTTGAGAAATGTCTGTTCATGTTCTTTGTCCATTTTTTAAAGGGTTGGTTTGCTTTTGCTGTTAATTTGTTTAAATTTTATGAGGCCAGCATCATACTGATACCAAAGCCTGACAGAGACACAACAAAAAAAGATAATTTTAGACCAATATCCCTGATAACATCCATGCAAAAATCCTCAATAAAATACTGGTAAACCAAATCCAGCAGCACATCAGAAAGCTTATCCACCATGATCAAGTGGGCTTCATCCCTGGAATGCAAGACTGGTTCAACATATACAAATCAATAAACGTAATCCATATAAACAGAACCAAAGCCAAAAACCACACGATTATCTCAATAGATGCAGAAAAGACCTTTGACAACATTCAACAACGCTTCATGCTAAAAACTCTCAATAAACTAGGTATTCATGGGACTTATCTCAAAACAGTAAGAGCCATTTATGACAAACCCACAGCCAATATCATACTGAATGGTCAAAAAATGGAAGCATTCCCTTTGAAAACTGGCACAAGACAGGGATGCCCTCTCTTACCACTCTTATTCAGCATAGTGTTGGACGTTCTGGCCAGGGCAATCAGGCAGGAGAAAGAAATAAACAGCATTCAATTAGGTAAAGAGGAAATCAAATTGTCCCTATTTGCAGATGACGTGATTGTATGTTTAGATAACCGCAACATCTAAGCCCAAAATCTCCTTAAACTGATAAGCAACTTCAGCAAAGTCTCAGGGGACAAAATCAATGTGCAAAAATCACAAGCATTTCTATACACCAATAACAAACAGAGAACCAAATCATGAGTGAACTCCCCTTCATAATTGCTTAATTGTGAATAAAATTATTCTCTTTGAAGAATAAAATACCTAGGAATCCAACTTACAAGGGATGTAAAGAACCTCTTCAAGGAGAACTGCAAACCACTGCTTAACAAAATAAAAGAGGACAGAAATGGAAGAACATTCCATGCTCATGGATAGGAAGAATCAATATTGTGAAAATGGCCATATTACCCAACGTAATTTAAAGATTCAATGCCATCTCCTTCAAGGTATCAATGACTTTCTTCACAGAATTTTAAAAAACTACTTTAAAGTGCATACAGAACCAAAAAAGAGCCCACATTGTCAAGACAATCCTAAGTCAAAAGAACAAAGTTGAAGGCATCACGTTACCCGACTTCAAACTATACTACAAGGCTACAGTAACCAAAACAGCATGATACTGGTACCAAAACAGAGATCTATACCAATGGAACAGAATAGAGCCCTCAGAAATAATACCACACATCTGCAACCATCTGATCTTTGACAAACCTGACAAAAACAAGCAATGGGGAAAGGATTACCTACTTAATAAATGTTGCTGGGAAAACTGGCTAGCCATATGTAGAAGACTGAAACTGGATCCTTTCCTTACACCTTATACAAAAATTAATTCAAGATGGATTAAAGAGTTAAACATTAGACTGAAAACCATAAAAACCCTAGAAGAAAACCTAGGCAATACCATTCAGGACATAGGCATGGGCAAGGACTTCATGGCTAAAACACCAAAAGCAATGGCAAGAAAAGCCAAAATTGACAAATGGGATCTAATTAAACTAAAGAGCTTCTGCACAGCAAAAGAAACTACCGTCAGAGTGAACAGGCAACCTACAGAATGGGAGAAAATTTTTACAATCTACCCATCGGACAAATGGCTAATATCCAGAATCTACAAAGAACTTCAACAAATTTATAAGAAAAAATCAAACAACCCCATCACAAAGTGGGTGAAGGATATGGACAGACATTTCTCAAAAGAAGACATTTATGCAGCCAACAGACACAAGAAAAAATGCTCATCATCACTGGCTATCAGAGAAATGCAAATCCGAACCATAATGAGATAACATCTCACACCAGTTAGAATGGTGATCATTATACGTGTGCATGTGTCTTTATAGCAGCATGAATCATAATCCTTTGGGTATATGCCCAGTAATGGATGGCTGGGTCAAATGGTATTTCTAGTTCTAGATCCTTGAGGAATTGCCACACTTTCTTCCTCAATGGTTGAACTAGTTTACACTCCCACCAACAGTGTAAAAGTGTTCCTATTTCTCCACATCCTCTCCAGCACCTGTTGTTTCCTGACTTTTTAATGATTGCCATTCTAACTGGTGTGAGATGGTATCTCATGGTGGTTTTGATTCGCATTTCTCTGATTATTTTGAGATACGTCCCATCAATACCTAGTTTATTGAGAGTTTTTAACATGAAGGACTGTTGAATTTTGCCAAAGGCCTTTTCTGCATCTATTGAGAAAATCATGTGGTTTTTTTTTTTTTTTTGGTTCTATTTATATGATGGATTACGTTTATTGATTTGCATATGTTGAATGAACCTTGCATCCCAGGGATGAAGCCTACTTGATTGTGCTGGATACGCTTTTTGATGTGCTGCTGGGTTTGGTTTGCCAATATTTTATTGAGAATTTTTGCATTGATGTTCATCAAGGATATTGTTCTAAAATTCTCTTTTGTTTTGTTGTGTCTCTGCCAGGCTTTGGTACCATGATGATGCTGGCCTCATAAAATGAGTTAGGGAGGATTCCCTCTTTTTCTATTGATTGGAATCATTTAAGAAGAAATGGTACCAGCTCCTCCTTGTACCTCTGGTAGAATTCGGCTGTGAATCCGTCTGGTTCTGGACTTTTTTTGGCTGGTAGGCTCTTAATTATTGCCTTAATTTCAGAGCCTTTTATTGGTCTATTCAGGGATTCAAATTCTTTTTAGTTTAGCATTGGGAGGGTGTATGTGTCCAGGAATTTATCCATTTCTTCCAGGTTTTCTAGCTTATTTGCGTAAAGGTGGTTATAGTATTCTCTGATGGTAGTTTGTATCTCTGTGGGATCGGTGGTGATATCCCCTTTATCATTTTTTTATTGTGTCTATTTGATTCTTCTCCCTTTTTTTCTTTATTAGTCTTTTTAGTGGTCTATAAATTTTGTTGCTCTTTTCAAAAAAGCAGCTTCTGAATTCACTGACTTTTTGAACGTTTTTTTTTTTTTTTTTTTTTTTTGTCTCTATCTCCTTCAGGTCTGCTCTGATCTTAATTATTGCTTGCCTTCTGCTAGCTTTTGAAAGTGTTTGTTCTTGCTTTTCTAGTTCTTTTAATTGTGATGTTAGGGTGTCAATTTTAGGTCTTTCCTGCTTTCTCTTGTGTGAATTTAGTGCTATAAATTTCCCTTTACACACTGCTTTAAATGTGTCCCAGAGATTCTGGTATGTTGTGTCTTTGTTCTCATTAGTTTCAAAGAACATTTTAATTTCTGCCTTCATTTTGTTATGTATCAAGTAGTCATTCCGGAGCAGGTTGTTCAGTTTCCATGTAATTGAGTGGTTTTGAGTGAGCTTCTTTCTTTCTCTCTTTTTTTTTTTTTTTTTTGAAAGTTTATGTAATATCTATCTATCTATCTATCTATCTATCTATCTATACACACACACACACACACACATATACTTCAAGTTCTAGGATACATGTGCACAATGTGCAGGTTTGTTACATATGTATACATGTGCCATGTTGGTGTGCTGCTGCACCCATTAACTCATCATTTACATTAGGTATATCTCCTAATGCTATGCCTCACCCCTTCCCCTTCCCCACAATAGGACCCAGTGTGTGATGTTCACCTTCCTGTGTCCAAGTGATCTCATTGTTCAATTCCCACCTATGAGTGAGAACATGCAGTATTTGGTTTTCTGTTCTTGCGACAGTTTGCTCAGAATGATGGTTTCCAGCTTCATCCATGTCCCTACAAAGGACACGAACTCATTCTTTTTTATGGCTGCATAGTATTCCATGGTGTATATGTGCCACATTTTCTTAATCCAGTCTGCCACTGATGGACATTTGGGTTGATTGCAAGTCTTTGCTATTGTGAATAGTGCCACAGTAAACATACGTGTGCATGTGTCTTTATAGCAGCATGATTTATAATCCTTTGGGTATATCCCCAGTAATGGGATGGCTGGGTCAAATGGTATTTCTAGTTCTAGATCCTTGAGGAATTGCCACACTGTCTTCCACAATGGTTGAACTAGTTTATAGTCCCACCAGCAGTGTAAAAGTGTTCCTATTTCTCCACATCCTCTCCAGCACCTGTTATTTCTTGATTTTTTAATGATTGCCATTCTAACTGGTGTGAGATGGTATCCCATTGTGGTTTTGATGTGCATTTCTCTGATGGCGAGTGATGACAAGCATTTTTTCATGTGTCTGTTGGCTGTATGAATATCTTCTTTTGAGAGGTGTCTGTTCATATCCTTTGCCCAGTTTTTGATGGGGTTGTTTCTTTTTTTCTTGTAAATTTGATTGAGTTCTTTACAGGTTCTGGATATTAGCCCTTTGTCAGATGAGTAGATTGCAAAAACTTTCTCCCATCCTGTAGGTTGCCTGTTCACACTGATGGTAGTTTCTTTTGCTGTGCAGAAGCTCTTTAGTTTAAGCTTTTGTTGCTGTTGCTTTCGGTGTTTTAGCCATGAAGTCCTTGCCCATATCTATGTCCTAGCTTTTCTTTTAGCATTTTTATGGTTTTAGGTCTAGCATTTAATTCTCTAATCCATCTTGAATTAATTTTCATATAAGGAGTAAGGAAAGGATTTTGCTTGTTAGTTGATGCAGTTTCTTCCTAGCGTCAATGGTCTTTACAATTTGGCATGTTTTTGCAGTGGCTGGTTCTGGTTGTTCCTTTCCATGTTTAGTTCTTCCTTCAGGAGCTCTTGTAAGGCAGTCCTGGTGGTGACAAAATCTCTCAGCATTTGCTTGTCTGTAAAGGATTTTATTTCTCCTTCACTTATGAAACTTAGTTTGGCTGGATATGAAATTCTGGGTTGAAAATTCTTTTCTTTCAGAATGTTGAATATAGGGCCACACTCTCTTCTGGCTTGTAGAGTTTCTGCTGAGAGATCTGCTGTAAGTCTGATGGGCTTCCCTTTGTGGGTAACCCAACCTTTCTCTCTGGCTGCCCTTAACATTTTTTCCTTCATTTCAACTTTGGTGAATCTGGCAATTATGTGTCCTGGAGTTACTCTTCTCAAGGAGTATCTTTGTGGCATTCTCTGGATTTCCTGGATTTGAATGTTGGCCTGCCTTGGTATGTTGGGGATGTTCTCCTGGATAATATCCTGAAAAGTGTTTTCCAGGTTGGTTCCATTCTCCCCATCACTTTCAGGTACACCAATCAGACATAGATTTGGTCTTTTCACATACTCCCATATTTCTTCAAGGCTTTGTTCATTTCTTTTTATTCTTTTTTCTCTAAACTTCTCTTCTCACTTCATTTCCTTCTTTTGATCTTCAATCAGATACCCTTTCTTCCAGTTGATCAAATGTGGCACTATTCACAATAGCAAAGACTTGGAACCAACCCAAATGTCCATCAATGATAGACTGGATTAAGAAAATGTGACATACATATACCATGGAATACTATGCAGTCATATAAAAGGATCAGTTAGTGTCCCTTTAGGGACACAGATGAAGCTGGAAACCATCATTCCGAGCAAACTATCACAAGGACAGAAAACTAAACATTGTTTGTTCTCACTCATAAGTGGGAATTGAACAATGAGAACACTTGGACACAGGATGGGGAACATCACATACCAGGGCCTGTCGTGGGGTGGGGGGAGGAAGGAGGGATAGCATTAGGAGATATACCTAATGTAAATGACGAGTTACTGGGTGCAGGACACCAAAACATGACACACGTATACATATGTAACAAACCTGCACATTGTGCACACGTACCCTAGAACTTAAGGTATAATAATTTTAAAAAATTAAAATAAATAAACAAATGAATAAATGAAGACCTATGCCTTTAAAAAAAAAGAATCAGCATCAAAAAAAAAATGGCAATCATTAAAAAGTCAGGAAACCACAGGTGCTGGAGAGGATGTGGAGAAATTGGAACACTTTTACACTGCTGGTGGGACTGTAAACTAGTTCAACCATTGTGGAAGACAGTGTGGCAACTCCTCAAGGATCTAGAACTAGAAATACCATTTCACCCAGCCATCCCAATGGATTATGAATCATGCTGCTATAAAGACACATGCACACATATGTTTATTGTGGCACTATTCACAATAGCAAAGACTTGAAACCAACCCAAATGCCCATCAATAATAGACTGGATTAAGAAAATGTGGCACATATACACCATGGAATACTATGAAGCCATAAAAAAGAATGAGTTCCTGTCTTCTTTAGGGACATGGATGAAGCTGGAAACATCATTCTGAGCAAACTATCATATGGACAGGACCCAAACACCACTTGTTCTCACTCATAGGTGGGAATTGAACAATGAGATCACTTGGACACAGGATGGGGAACATCACATACTGGGGCCTGTCGTGGGGTAGGGGGAGGGAGGAAGGATAGCATTAGGAGATATACCTAATGTAAATGATGAGTTAATGGATGCAGCACACTAACATGGCACATGTATACATATGTAACAAACCTGCACGTTGTGCACATGTACCCTAGAACTTAAAGTATACTAGAAATAAATAAATATATATTGCTATTTATTTAATATATATATAATATATATATAATATATATATATAATATATATATATATTCTTTATAGATTCTGGATATTAGACCTTTGTTGGACACATAATTTGAAAATATTTTTCCTATTCTGTAGGCTGTATGTTTACTCTGTGAGAGTTTTTTTTTTTTTTTTTTTTTTTTTTTTTGCTATGCAGAGGTTATTTAGTTTAATTAGGTCCCACTTACCAATTTTTGTTTTTGTTTCAAGTCCTTTTGGAATCTTCATCATGGAATTTTTACCAGGGGCCATGTCCATAATGGTATTCCCTGGGGTTTTTTCTAGGGTTTCTATAGTTCTAGGTTTTGCATTTTAGTCTTTAATCCATCTTAAGTTGATTTTGGTTATAATATAAAAAATGGGGTAAAATTTCAATCTTCTGCTTATGGCTAATCAGTGATCTTGGCATCAATAATTGAATAGGAAATTGTGGCCCCACTGCCTTTTTTTTGCCAGCTTTGTTGAAGATCAGATGGTTTTAGGTGTGTGGCTCTATTTCTGGGTTGTCTAATCTGTTCCACTGATCTATGGGTATGTTTTTGTACCAGTACCTGCTGTTTTGGTTAATGTAACCTTGTAGGATAGTTTGAAATCAGGTAGTGTGATGTCTAAGGCTTTATTCTTTTTGCACAGGATTTGTTTGGCTATTCAAGCCCTTTTTTGGTTCCATCTGACTTTCAGTATAGACTTTCCTAGTTCTCTGAAGAATATCATTGGTAGTTTGATAGAAATACCATTGAATCTGCAGATTTCTTTGGTCAGTATGGCCATTTTAACATTATTGCTCTCTGTGTGCATGGAATATGTTTTTCATTTGTTTGTGTTGTCTTGATTTCTGTCAGCAGCATGTTTCAATTCTTGCTGTAGATATTTTTTACCTGCCTTGTTTGCTGTCTTCATAGGTATTTCATTTTTGTTGACTATTGTGTATGGGATTACATTCTTGATTTGGCTCTCACCTCGGATGTTTTTGGTGTATAGAAATGCTACTAATTATTGTACATTGATTTTGTGTACTAAAAGTTTGCTGAAGTTGTTTATCATATGTGAGGATTTTTGGGTAGAGACTATGGAATTTTATAGGTATGAAATGATATAATCTGTGAAGATAGATAATTTGACTTTGTCTCTTTTTATGTAGATGCCTTTTATTTCTTTCTCTTGCTTCATTGCTCTGACTAGAACTTCCAGCTGAATAGGAGTCATAAAGATAGGCATCCTTGTCTTGTTCTGTTCCTTATGGGGAATATTCCAAGTGTTTGCCCTTTCATCATGATGTTGGCAATGGGTATGTCATAGATGGTTCTTATTATTTTGAGGTTTCAGTGCTGTTTGTTGAAAATTTTTTGGCATGAAAGGATGTTGAATTTATTGAAAGTTTCCTGCATCTATTGAGATGATCATGTGGTTTTTATTTTAAATTCTGTTTATGTGATGAATCACATTCACTGATTTATGAATGTTAAACCACCTCACATCCCAGCAATAAACTCTGCTTGATTGTCATGGATTAACTTTTTGATGTACTGCTGGACATGGTATTTTGTTGAGGATTTTTGTGTTGATGTTCTTCAGGGGTATTGACCTGAAGTTTTCTTTCTTGATTGTGTGTCTGTCAGGTTTTGGTATAAGAACAGTGAGGGCATCACAGAATGTGTTAGAGAGGAGTCCCTCCTCCTTATTTTTGAGGAACAATTTCAGTACGATTTGTACCAGTTCTTCTTTATAAATCTGGTAGAATACGACACTGAGTCCGTCTGGACCAGTGCTCTTTCTGGTTGGTAGGCTTTTTATTATTGGTTAAATTTTGGAACTCATTATTGGTCCATTCAAGGTTTTCATTTATATCTCGTTCAATCTTAGGAGTTTGTGTGTTTCCAGGAATTTATCAATTTCTTCTAGGTTGACTGGTTTGTGTGCATAAAGCTGTTTATAATGGCTCCTGATGTTTGTATTTCTTTGGGGTTGTTTTTTGTTCTTTGTTTTTTCTGATTGTATTTATTTTGATCTTCTTTTTATCTTTACTAGTCTAACTAATGGTCTATCAATTTTATTTAATCCTTCAAACAACCAAATTCTGGTTTCATTGATCTTTTGTACGACTTTTTGAGTGGAATGAGGCTGTGGGTGAGTTTATGTTGGTGGAGGCCTGTCTGCTAAAAGCTCTTCAATGGTTAGAGGGTTCTGCCAGTGAAGGAGCTATGGTTGTGGTCCCCAAGATGTGCCGTGGTTGAGCATCCAAGGCTGTGCTGCAAGTGGGTACAGCGAAGCAGGGACCCAGGGAGAGGCCAGCAGTCAAGAGGAAGTTCAGATCAGACTGTTCCCATTCCATGTGCAAGACCACTCTGCTCTGTCCGAGTCTTACCATCAACAAAGCAAAACCATCTAGAGGAGCATGGTGAGTTTTAGGGGATGGATGTTTCTGGCAATGCTCCACTCCAGCCATTACTGTGCCAAACCATCTGGGTTCAAACCTGGTTGGAGCCCTGTCCCTGTCACCACTCCATGTAGTAATTCCTGTCAGCTGAAGTGTCCATGGGGGTGGTGAGGCCTCCTGCTTCTTGGAATCCTGAGGTCTATGGTGAGAATGGGCCACTCCTCACCTGTTTAACTCACCCGTTCTCCAGGAGCAAGTCCTGGTGCTCAGAAGCCTTGTGAAGGGTTCCAAGCTTCTTCCTCCTTCATCATAGGGTCTATGTCATTTCTTCATTCATTCTCAATGCTTTCTGTCTGAAGTTCTGCTCGGAATATGCCTGTCTTTGTAATGATCTGGTCTCTCAGCAGGAGATGCTTTTCTTGACTGTATGTAATTGGTCACTGTGGAGATAAATCTAAACCATCAAATGCATTAGGTTTTGATTACTGTGAAAAAAATAAAATAGGATAAGAGGAACAGATAAAGCACTGTCCAAAAATGGGAATAATTATAATTGTGTTCAGTTTCTATGTGGAGTAATTATATCTTGTTCAGTAGTTGGACAATCAAGATGTCTTCTTACAGCAAAGTTTGAATGAAATTCAAAGTATGTTTATTGTTCTAGAAACCTTTACTAAGTACCTATTTATACTAAGCAATGTAAAGATGAGGAACGATTCAGAGGTAGTCATGTTGGAAATAATTAATACATATACATAAAACCAAAATAAAATAATTTCAATTATTAAAAAAGGAGTAATGGCTTCAGACATCTTCAGGAGGTAAATAATTAACTGAAACCTGTGAAAATACACAGATATGAGGTTGTGGGGGTATAGTACTCATGATGATCTCACTTGCACATGCCCCGGTTACAGGCATTCTTATTCACTCTTTTAAAAAAGTATCCAGTGTCTTCTAAACACCATATGTTTGCACGTTAAATACAGGCCTTGAATTTCCAGTCTTTAACCTGTGACAGTATTGTTTAAATGGTAATGTCTTTAAATTAGTTCTGAGATAATTTCAAGTAGGGGGTACAATCTCAATGACTTATAAAACAAAAACTTATTTGTTCTTCATGTAAAACCCATGGCAGAATTCTTAGTTGGGTAATTTTTGTACTTGCTATCTTTTAGAGAAGCCTAAGGGACCTTGCTTCGATAGTGTCAAAATCCATTCCTAAGCAAATTATTCTAGTTCCTTTCGGTACAAATTAGCCACAGCCTGCAGTTATTTGATGAATAATCACTTTCCTCCCATGCGGGGACAGTATTACTTTCATCAGGTTCTGCCCTTTTCTATCAATTGTAGTCTAGAACCAATGAGGAGAGATAGAGGTAGGTCTTCAGGGGGATAAGAATCATCTTTTTAGATTTTCACCTTAAATGAAGCTTTTGTATAGTCTTCAGGCTATAGAAAGCAGCTATAGTTTAGCAAGAGATAGTAGGAATTTTAATCTCAGGGTGTTCATATTAATTTTGGGGGTTAAATTATTATGCATTTATATGTCTGTATTAAAATATCTCATGTACCCCATAAATGAATATATCTACTATGTACCCATAAAAATAGAAATAAAAAAAATTATGGGTTTACAGTCTCAAACATATCCAGCCCAAATACACCACCCTAGGCCTCAAAGGTCCTATTTCTTTATTATTTTCCTGACTTTTGAGTTGGAGATCTGCAATAGTTACTAATAATTTCATCTACCTTCTAATTCTTGCACATTTAATATGAAATATTTTGTTTGACTTTAAGCACAGCCTGTCCTTCAGTTGTGGTCCCATTAAACACTGCTTCTACAGCTATTGCATAAGCTAGTATATTCAAAAGCTGTATTCCACCTTGATTCACCACAGGTCAATCTTAGTAATTCTGATGCTGTAGCATATAAACATTTATCACTGTTTCATCAGGGACATGAGATCCTCATTAATATCTGCTCAGAAAGTAGGCCAGGCCCAGTGGCTCGTGACTGTAAACCTAGCATTTTGGAATTTGTGACGGGCAGGTAACTTGAGGTCAGGAGTTTTGGATGAGCCTGGTCAACATGGTAAAACTCCATCTCTACTAAATATTGCAAAAATGAGTGGGACGCAGTGGCAGGCACTTGTAATACTAGCTATTTGGGAGGCTGATGCAGGAGATTTGCTTGAACCTGGGACGTGGAGGTTGCAGTGAGCCAAGATCGTGCCACTGCACCCTAGACTGGGAGACAGAGTGAGACTTTGTCTCAAAAAAACGAAAAATCTGCTCAGAAAGTAATCCAATTCTGGCTGGGCACAGTGGCTCATGCCTGTAATCTCAGCACTTTGGGGGGCCAAGGCGGGCAGACTACCTGAGGTCAGGAGTTTGAGACCAGCCTGACCAACATGGAGAAACCCTGTCTACTAAAAATACAAAATTTGGCTAGGTGTGGTGGCACATGCCTGTAGTCCAGCTATTCCAGAGGCTGAGGTAGGACAATCACTTGAACTTGGGAGGTAGAGGTTGCAGTGAGCTGAGATCGCACCATGGCACTCTAGCCTGGGCAACAAGAGCGAAAACTCCATCTGAAAAAAAAAAAAAAGAAAAGTAAAGTAAAAGAAAGAAAATAATCCAATTCTGCTAAATCTATGCATGCATGGGTTCTACGTCCTAGGAATTTGCCAGTCTCAGCTATTTTAAGATATATTTCCCCAGGAAAAGACTGAAATAAGTTTTTATGTTCCAATTCAGTAGTTATTTGTAAGGTAAGAAGTGGTAAAAGTTTGATGAAAGCCAATGTAGTGTGCTTTGTTTAGCAATTTACAACTCTAATCAATTGAGATTCTTGAATTTGGATTTTGTAGTCACTTTCAGCCAAATGTAATCTTAACTAGTAGAATTTGTTGTTTGCTATCAAGAGCTCTGACTGCTCAGGTACATTTATTGAGTTGTTTTTATTCTTTTTATTTTGTGTGTGTGGGACAGGCACTGTGCTAAGATATTTATATACACTGTTATTTGATCCCTGAATAGTTCAATGGAAGTGCTATTATCTGCCTTTTACAGAATATGAATTTGAAGCTCAGAGGATTGCCTCAGTTTCCTTAGGTTACACATTTGTTAAGTGACACTACCACATCTTGAATTCATATCTGAGTAAAACAATTCATACCTTTAATACTATAGCACTTGGTATGTGATTCTACATTAACAAAAAAAATCATGCTTTTATTGAGATGAAATTTGTATTGCTCTAGCTTAGATTCTTTGTGGTCATACATGCCATTTACTATTGTACCTCTCTCTCTCACCTGAAAGCTTATCAAATACTAAACTGTAGATTGTAAAAATTATATCCCCTAAGTCATCACTGTTATTCTACAGGCAAACACATTATTTAGTTTCTTTGTTTATTGTTGTTATTATCTAAATATAAGCGTGCTTTAAATTGTGTCTTCTGACAACTACTATCTAGAATAAAATACAAAATTTCCTACACGTGGTTCTTTCTATGTGGTATATCATAAGATGATCACCTCACCTTTCTTGTAGAATATTTATTAGAATAAACACTGTTTAAAGCTTTATCAACTTTTGAATCATGTTAAATAAATTTAATTTTTAACCTTTTTATATTAAATACCATTTTACTAGCTTTCTCTATTCTGAATGTATCATGCTTTAGACTTGGGTGAAGAATCTTGCTGTTGTCATTGTTTTATGTTGCAAATATTAACCAGTAGTTTTAGGTCTGCCAATATCGTTTTCAATCTTGAATTTATCAAATTTATTCTAGAATCCATCTGGATTTGCTTGCTAGAGATACAACAAATAAAAGAGAAAACTTCACACCAATATCCCTTATGAATGTGGATGCAAAAATTCTCAACAGAATACCAGAAAACCAAATTCAGCAGCACATCAAAAAGATAATGCACCAAGATCAAATAGCATTTATTCATGTGATGCAAGGTTGGTTCAACATATGCAAATTAGTGTGATTCATCACATAAACAACTGAAAACAAAAATCACACAATTTTTTCAATATATGCAGTAGTGGCTTTCAATAAAATTTTTACCTTTTTCTATCAGAATGGCTTGGAATGGGAAAAAGTAAGAAAGAAGTACCATGTCTGGAAGAAAGTCAGCAAACACACCAAAGTTGTGTTGCCACTTATCACTCTGCTACGGGAGACATTCGTAACCCATCCCTACACTGGTTCCTACTGAGCTCCTTTTCAGAAACACAATCTTTATCAGCACATTGACCAGAAAGCCACTGTTAGTGAGGGGGTGTTTGTTCCCAAGACATTAAAGAGTTTTCTTACTTCAGCACATAATAGGAAATTTGACTTTATTTTAAAGCTGAAATGTATCAAAAATATTCCCTATCCTGTGTACAAGTGTTCTCACATGTACCCTAGAATTTAAAGTATAATTTAAAAAACAAATACATAAAAGAAACATATATTTGTATTTGTTAGCTCTAGAATTTAGCTCTAGAATGCTAAAAACAAATACATATATGTAAAATATATAATTATAATATATGTATTTGTTTTTTAAGCTATAATTTAATAATATATATTATATATATAATATATATATTACTACTCTCAGCAATAAAGCTTTAGTAAAGACTACACTTCTTTCCCATCCGCCACAAAAAGCAGAATGTCATGTAAATTTAGAAGTGCCAGCATCTTCTTTCTTCAAAAATTGTAATGATATTGATTATCAACAATAATTGATTTAGAGACAGTTTACTATTTCAAGCCTTGCATTAAGTAATTAATTTCATGGATTATCTCAAGTTTTATTCACAGGGATATTAAGAGAGATATCCTCATTTACAGATGAGAAAATCTAAATAAGGGAAATTATTTGACTTGTTAGATATAGTATAGACATTGAGTGGTGGAACCATGATATAAACCTGTGCAGTCTGAATCTAAAGCTTTCATTCTTAAGATTTATTGGTTTTTTGACAATGGCTAATCTAAAAATACACACCCTGATTAACTTTTAAGTCTCCCTCTCCCTT
The DNA here is from genome assembly GCF_002776525.5 of Piliocolobus tephrosceles. NCBI lineage: Eukaryota > Metazoa > Chordata > Mammalia > Primates > Cercopithecidae > Piliocolobus > Piliocolobus tephrosceles. The sequence goes on along the minus strand of NC_045442.1, from coordinate 52,155,786 downwards.
TGTGTGTGTGTGTATATATATAAAATACATCTATTTAGAGATGTATTATAGATGTATTATATAATATACAGACATACATATTTTTATATATGTATTATATATTCATATAGTCAGTAGATGTATATGAGTAATCTCACGTACTCAGGAGGCTGAGAAAGAGCTTAAAATGGGCAACATTTGATTTGCTTCTGGACTCAAACTATTTTGTTAATCCCACAAATGGGTAAAATCGCTAGAAAAAATTATTCAAATACATACTATATATACATACAATATATAATACATACAATATAAATATAAATACGTACATAATATAGATACTACATATACATACAACATATAATACATACAATATAAATATACATACAATATATAATACATACAATATAAATAGATATTATATATAAATATATGTACACATATATAATCCATATCTAAATATATGTGTATATTATATATAATCCATACATATATATTTGTGTATATTTATATATATTTGTGTATTTCACTGTGTGTGTGTTTGTATATATATCATGCATATAGAGTGTGTGTTTTTGTGTATATTATGTATATAATATAGTATGTTTTTGTATATGTTTTGTGTATATTATATATATAATATACACAATTTCATGGATTATCTCAAGTTTTATTCACAGGGATATTATGACAGAGATATCCTCATAATGTATTTTGTGTATATTATATATGTTATATATACACATATTATATATTATTATATATACACATAATACACACACATATATACACATATTGTATATATGTGTATAATATACAATATACACAAAAACACACACAGAGTTAAATCTCTTAAATTTAATATTTTTTATAGAAGTCCTGGCCGGGGCTGGGCGCAGTGGTTCACACCTGTAATCCCAGCACTTTGGGAGGTCGAGGCGGGCAGATCACGAGGTCAGGAGTTTGAGATCAGACTGACCAACATGATGAAACCCTGTCTCTACTAAAAATACAAAAATTAGCCAGGCATGGTGGTGGGTACCTGTAATCTCATGTACTCAGGAGGCCAAGAAAGAGCTTAAAATGGGCAACATTTGATTTGCTTCTGGAATCAAATATTTTTTTGTTAATCCCACAAATGGGTAAAACTATTAGAAAAAAAGTTATATTATGAATGATAGTTAACAAAGGCAGAAAATAATAAATAAGAAACGACACAACCTAATATCTTTAATTTACATCTATTTTTTTTCCAAAATGCTTTTTATTCTTCAAAAAAAGCAACAGCCACATTGGTTTGATGATTATTTTACCATGCTGACCCTTGTCTTTCAAAACACACACACATATATTTTAGGAGGAAATACTTAGCTTTGACCATTGGTTTGATACTCAGTGGGGCAGAAATATTAGCAATTTGGTATCACTTGTCCATCTAAAAGAAAGTTATTTTCTCAGAGGATAAAAACAATTTCTAAATCTGTTTCTAAAGTTATGAAAGATCAAGCTCAGAGCCCTAAGTGCAGACTGATGCAAGAAGCTAGCATCTAAAGCCAAAGTGAATACTTCTTATTAGAATGGCATAAACTAAAATAGGTAATCATTGAAAAACATCAGCTTTTTGGAGCAAGCCTTTTCTTTGGGTGCACGCAATACTTAGAGACTTGATATATCATTTTTACATAATTTAAGAAGAAAACAGAGAATACAGAAAATAACACAAAAAAATGTGAAAGAGATAATGCAGAAAGGCTTTTTGTAGCCAAGAGAGGTGTAACAGCTGGATATGTCTGACTATTGTCAGACGTTTTACCTATTTGTGGGATTGACAAAAAAAAAAAAGTTGATTTCAAGAAGCAAAGCAAGTGTTCTCTGTTATCCTTCAAGTGTCCTGCTGCTTTGTATCTTAGGAACATACTTATTTTACCCATTCAGCCCTACCTAGGCTATTTTCCTGGATTTTAGTAGTATATATTAATTTATCCCCACATCTGCGTACTGCTAGTCTTTTTGTAAATTACCTTTTAATGATATGAAGTTGTTTTTAAGGTACTTGGATTAAACTTAAAGATTTAAGACTTGGTTACTAGGATACGTCAAGCCATCACTGGTGTCTACCAGAGGTTGGCCGGCTCTTAAGTACACAAATTTCAGAGAAACCGTTTTAGCAAAGGTATGAATTTGGAACTTGATAATAGCACATTTTTAAAGCAAAGTAGACATCTGAGATCACGTCAGACTGGGCAATATCTTGGAACTCTAATAATCAAATAAGTTGAACGTGGTCAAGATGCTATGTTTCAAAAAAGTGTTGACTGTTACATACAGCAGTCCCAAGACACCACTACACTTCAGGATATAGTTCCTAGCAGTCCTGGTTGTGTGGCTTTTCGTCAAGATTCTGACCCGTGAGAGACTGAAACTGGAGAGTTTTCCACAAGCCAAATGCAAAGGAAATATATTTTTGCTTTTTGCCATTTGACATACCAACCTTGCTCTTCATTTTAGATATTCTTTCTTGCTTGTATTGTCTCCATTCTCTGTGGTATTCTTACCTTGCATTTAAAATTCCCAACTGCAGACAAGTTTTTAGGAGAAAGCTGAACTCTGTGTCTCTGAATTTCAAATTTCATTTTCTTTCCCTTACAGATCATTTGTGAAGAGGAGGACAGGCAAGGACATTTTTAATAGTATTCATTAAAGTGGATTACTTTCTAGATGACAATTTAAATAAAATTATTTCATTTACATGAATACCTAGTTTAGTTGCTGAAATATGAATATGAATAGAACAGTGCTTTAGCAAAGAAGGTAGATGCCCTATAATACAGAATGGTGAAATTCTATTGTAATGCTGTCTTTCATTTAAAGTCTGGGAGTAGTGGTCTTAAAAATAAAAACAGGTTGAGTGCAGCTACTCTGTCTAAGTGGCATGTTGGATAGTAGATGAGGCTATCTAGCTGCACATTTTCTCTTCTAATGTTAATGCCAAAACCAGTTTTCTTTCAGTGTGATACATCCTTTTTTCGTGTAATTGAGAGCCTGGGATCTTATTTGTGAAGATTAAGACCATTATTCTGACCAGTACTTTGTGATTATCTTTTACTGGCATTTCACTTTTCCTATATTTATGTTGTTAGTATCCAAACCAAGCAATTTTGAAGTGTATAGGCTCTATACATGTTTTCTTTATTTTAATCTCTCCCTATACCTAGAAAGGTGGTTTTTAAATAATAGGTATTGGAACATTTGTTTGTTGTTTGAGTATACATTTTCTGTTTCTAGGAAAAATGTATCTTCCTTCCTAAATGCTACTTCTGGATTAAATGTCCCTATATTCATACACTTTTGACATTGAATATTATATGAAACCCTTATATTTCAGAACAAACTAGTATTTTGTTCTAATAGAATAAGATCAGTTATGTAATGTCTAGACTCTGGAATTTATCCCAAAATTGAGTAATCCTTTATTGTCCTTTGCTGTGGAAATATCTGTTGATAATAATATCAGTGATCTATAAAGTATAAGTTGAGAGGGATTTGGCTAGGATAACAAAAGTTCACACTTTTAAATAATATTATACATATCATACACATCATTGGCTTTACAATCTTTTAATTGATTTAATTCTGTATCTGAGAACCATTTTAGATTATGTGCTGATTTTTCTAATGGGTATTCATCTACTCTTAAACTTTGATTTAAAATATAACTTGATGTTATCCGTAAGTTTAAAGTAACCTAATAAAGTGAACTGAAATATGAATATACATAGAATAGTGCTTTATCAAAGAAGGTGAATGCCCTATAATACAGAATGGGGAAATTCTATCGTAATGCTGTCTTTCATTTAAAGTCTCAGAGTAGTGATCTTAAAAATAAAAACAGGTTGAGTTCAGGTTTTAGCAAAGGTATGAATTTGGAACTTGTACATAATTAATTTAGTGAATATTTTGTTTTATTTGGAACTAAGTGCATAATTTTCAACTTACAAGACACAATCTGTAGAATTGTCTCTACTGAGGCTTCATCAACTTTCATCAGATCAACTGAACACTTAATTTATAATGCAAAACAGTAATTCCATCATATAGCTATCTAACAAGAATGATCACCACTCTATATGACATAATGGACTCTAGATTTGGTTAAATACACAGGATGTAATGATTACCTAGAAATATAACTTCTCCTAAGGTTACTTCAAAATGGTACTTGGATAGTGTCATGAAATCAGATCTGTATAAAGTAGGCTTTGTCACAAAACGGAATAGTATATTGACCCCAAAGCCTGCACATTGGTTTAAGTTTTTCTATTATATTTGAATAATCTATACATACAATATAATATGATCATTCAAAGAGCAACATTTAGTTTTGATCCACACAAGAAATTATTTTCTGCAAGTGTGTTACCTTTCCAATCACTCCTTTTCTGAATAATGGGTGACTTTTTCATCTCTAGCATTCATCTTAAGCATTCATTTTACCCCACTCCCTTGAATTTCTGTAAAAAGAAAGCCAAATGCACTATTTGATTTTTATTTCCATATTTGGTATCTAAGTTAAGTGCTCACTAGATGACTTACTAGCTGTTTAGAATATGGGAGAGAGAAAAATCCTCAAATCCATTTCCAACATTATTTCCTCTGGCCCGATTAGTTTTGAGGACTTCCTACAGTGTCATGCCACACCCAAGATGTATAGCTTTTAAGAGCAGCATAGACAAGAGTCCGCAGGAAAAGGGGAATAGTGTAAGTAAAATTGTGTTGATTACCAAATGAATCATGAATCATTATTTAATAATCTGTTTTTGAGATGTAAGTTTGTATTGACTCTAATATGAGCTATAATATATAAATTGAGCAATGAAATATAATTAGTCAAGTCTGGTGGAAGCTAAAACCTTTCAAACCTAGAAGTGGTTTACATATAATACATTCCTTCTATTGAAGTTAAGATGACTCCTGCTAAAGAAACATGCTTCCAGAACAAAAACGGCCAACTCTAAAAAAAGAATCTATATGCATAAAAGCCAAAAGATGCACCTTTCTAATTGTTTTCTTATGTTTGAAGATTGTCCTAAAGCCTCATATGTTCCAGTAACATCTAGATTTCTCAGAATGCATGAAAATATTGCAGATTATTGTATAGCAAGAAATTACAAAACAGACAGGATCTCTCAAGACAAATAGTAAAGATTGCAACAAGCTCTGCTTTTCGTGATAAAACTGCTTTATACATGTTAAATAAATTTGTATACCTTTTGCCCAATTGAAAACAAAAGTACTCTCAGTCTCTCCTATCTCCACTGCCCACCTCAACACACACACAGAGGCTAATCATACTGTTTATTGAAAATAAGAAGGAAAATATGAAGGATGACAGAATCCTTAGTTGTTATTTTAATTTTAGACCTTGCTAAATGTAGTAAAATTCTCTCTGGGTAAGTCTTGGTACAGATATTACTTGATCACCATGGCATGCCAGGCACTTTATGGTCAATCCAATATCTTAAAATATTGATAAACAAATGGTTTTTATATAAACTACAGAAACACAGGAACTATTGCTTTGGAAGAGAAAGAAGATAGTACAGGAAAGGGTCATATACCCTTCACAGTCATATTATAATTGCAGGATTTATGACTTATGGATAATCAATAAAATTTGCTCAGTTTTGGAGTTAATGAGATACCATACCAGGTTGTAAAATTATATATAAATAAGAAAAAGATCCAAAATGTTAAAGCTGAAAAGATAGCATAACAGCTAAATAAATAAGAGAGACACAAGAAAGCAGATTGAAAAACTAGAGAAAGAAAAGATGGAATAAGGTTCAAACAAATAAAACACAATATTCACTAACTCAATGAATATTGAATTCCAAAATCTTCAGGAGTGTTTCTCTCATGTATAGCATGAATTATATCTCTGGTCCCTGGGCCAGTTATTAAAGGGATGAACCACATCGACTCAAATAGTAGGGCAGCATAGCAACTTTAAGGACCAATGGCTCTTTATCAACTTATCCAGCCAGGAGTCTCTCCATGTGATGAGAACATGAAGGCAGGTATGATTCCAGGCATGCAGGAAATTAATAAATAAATAAGTTATTTAATTTGAGCTATGTTATAATGACTGATTATTATAAAATCTTCATCCATGTGCATATTAATGAAACAGTGACTTTAAACATGACTATTTTCTACTTTATAGACCTCCCACTCTACGTTTTTGAAATCTTTTTTTTTTTTTTTTTTTTTTTTTTTGAGAGGAGTCTGGCTCTGTCGCCCAGGCTGGAGTGCAGGGGCCTCAGCCTCCGAGTAGCTGGGACTAAAGGCGCCCGCCACCACACCCGGCTAATTTTTTGTATTTTTTAGTAGAGATGGAGTTTCACTGTGTTAGCCAGGATGGTCTCGATCTCCTGACCTCGTGATCCACCCACCTCGGCCTCCCAAAGTGCTGGGATTACAGGCGTGAGCCACCGCGCGCAGCCCCTTTTTGACATCTTTAAGCTATCGCCTGAAGATTCATTTCGTTCACTTAATGTCAACACCAAATAGTTGCCCTCTTTGATGTACTTTATAGATTAAACTTTCTGAATTTTGCTTTTCATACATAGTAACCTTATGTATGAAACTTTCCATTCTTAAAGTTCTTTGGATAAATCTAATTTTTAAATCAATAAGAGTATATATTCCTTACCTCACAAAGTGTGTTTCCTCTAGAAAATGTAAAATTAGGATGTGGAAATTAGATTATTTAATAAACGATTAAAATCTATGAAATATGTATGTTACACAGTAGGGTGCTTTGGAAGTTATCAAGTCACACTACATAATAAGCTTCCTCTCTGAGACTTATTCTGCTTACCTTCCCTACATTCTTCTTACTAAAATAATTCACTGTGGATTATTTTGAAAGTATATCTTGAACATAAGAATATATTACCTAATCATCATTAATTAGGAGTATTTTTATCCCATGGACCCCCTAATGTAATAAAATGCCTCATGATGTTTTTTCTAAATGTTTAATGTCTCAGGTTTCTAGTACAATTTGTATCCCAGGAATGCTAAGATTTAAAAATCAGGCTACAAGCAGACTACCAAAACTCTGGGAAATAGTATGGCATGTAGGTAGTAACATTTCATGAGTAAACTAGGAAAACAGACAGAAATTTCAGTGAACTAAAATACTAAATACCTGAATGACCTACCACACATATTCAAAAACACTATAAACTCTGTGTTTCAGCATTAAAATACGGATTTAATTTGTCATTTCTAACTTTTCATTCCATCCTTTCTTCACTCTACTCCCTTGCTATTGGTTGATGTTATTGGATATTTTCAACTTTAAAACAGACATGCAGTTTAGAAGTCAAATAATAATGAAAGACTCTACAAGCACTGCAGAGCCAACCTAGGAACCAAAATTAAATTGAGTTTTTTCTACATATTGCCACTAAAAAAACTACTATCAGAACTTTTTAAAAAATTGCTGAAGATGCACGATGGAAAATGGAATCCATACTTTTCAGAAAATATATTTTCTCTCTGTAATGAGCAAGCTGAGTCCCCAAACCAAACTATATCCTTGATTCTGTAGAGGACTGCCTAACTGTCTAAAATGGAGAAATATATAAAATCAGGAGAGAAAGATATGTTCTCATTTTAGTATTTTTCCAATGTTTGAGTACAATTTATATACATGTTTGTTGATTTACAGTTGTTAGTCTACATATTTTTTCTACCTAAAAATAAGTAAATGAAAATGTTAAACATCTGAATGACTGGCACAATACACAGATACAGTCTACATATGATAAACTATTTACTCATATTTCACTAATATGTGTGTTTCTTTACTATTACTAAAAGCAAGAGTGTGATTTTAATATATTTCATCCAGTTAGAACTCTTTAATGTATTTTAGACAATATCCTAACCTGCAATATTTAGAAATAAAGGAAAATTTAGTGAAATACAATTTCCTATGTTATTGTTTAGTAAGAAGACAAGTTATAGTGAACTAGGTAAAAGTAAACAGTGATCGATGTATATGTATACACAAGACAAAGAAAAATCCTTAAGAACATTACGGGGAGAGAAAAAAGAGAACAATCCAGTCCTAGCATCATACTTTTAGCAGAAAAAATCAACCAGTGATCTCTGATTCATCTGTACAGATTATCTTTTACTTGTAATGGATTTGTGTTTCCTCCAAAATTATTTTTAAAAAATACTTACATAGGCATTTAGAAGTGTTTCATTGAGGGGGCATAGGTCAAAGAACAAATAAAGAGGCAAACTTCATTTACCCTTTTGTCCTCTTATCTCTCAGTGCATGTGTGTATCCGACTATCTACCTTACAGGCTTCCACCTGGGAGTGATTCCAAAGTTTTTTCCTATGAGGGCAATAATAATATACTTTTTGTTCTCATTTATTTCTCTGACATATACCTAACTCTTAACTGTGAGGCTTTCATGGTGCTAAGAGATATAAACCTAAGTCTGAGCAAGGCTGATGTCTAGGCACGAATTAAACAGAAGTTTGAGAGGTATTTCAACAAACTTAATGTTAGAATGTCAAACATGAATGCAAAGAAAACAAGCATTAGCTGTTGGACTTGGAGATGAAATCATCCTGGATTAGGATGCACCCTAAAACCAATGACAAGTTTTCTTAAAGAGAACAGAAGGAGACAAAAAACAAAGAGTGGAAGACCACATGAAGACAGAGGCAGAAATGAGTGTTATGTTGCCATAAGCCGAAGAACATTTAGAGCCACCAGAGCCTAGAATAGGCAGGAATAATTCACCCCTAGAGCCTTCGAAGAAAGAGCAGCCCTGTCAATAATTTAATTTTATATTTCTGGGCCCCAGAACTATGGGAGGACATGTTTTTGTTATTTTAAGCAGCCAATTTTGTCATAATTTGTTAGAAAGCTCTAGAATACTAATATAAAGACCGACTTCTCTTATATAGTAACAGCTACAAAGAGCATTTCTCACATTCTCAAATGAAAGCATATCTGTCATTGTACTTGGATAGCTATCAACTAGACTATCCTAGATGGTGTATTTCTAGTGTTTTATGTAAGAGATAATTATGGCCTGAACATAGGTACTGAGAGTGGAAATGGAGATAACTGAGCAATATTTAGGAGTCAGAAGTAGTAGGATTCAGTGATTCTTAAGATGCCAGTGGTTAAAGAAGAGGGAAAGATCAAGGATGACTGTCAGATGTCTGCATTCATGAAAATCAGATATACAGCATAAGCAAATTATATATCTGTTACTCAGTGTGTCAGTAATGGATTAATATTAAAACAAGAGATAAATTATGTGGTGATGGTGGAACGTCACATCCCATCAAATATAAAATTTGGAGAATATTTAAGAAAAATAATAATGACTATGCTTTGAGCCATTTGGTTGAGCAGCTGCATTCTTTTCATGTCACTTTAGAGTTGTATAATAATACTTTACTTTATCTCTGCAGCAATGATCTGAGTACAGATATTTTATTTTACACTGGAAATTCCCATTGTATTTTACTATTTTTGTGGCTCAGAATTAAGAATTCATTGCTCTCATTAATATGATAAAAGCTATTTCTCTTCACAGAGTCACATCTTTACTTCTGTCTCATTCCCATGCATTTAACACACAAGAGAACACTTCTAAAGAATGTTCCACATCTGACTCTTGTTTCAGAACATTCACGTATGCACAATACAGATGTAAAACACACGTTCCTTGTTTCAGGCATTGAGGCCAGCCTTAAAAGCAAGTGAAACCAAGTTTAAAATTAGAGTCCTATTAAAAGGTCCAGATAAAATCTAGCTAATAATTACAGGATGGCATCAGTTTGCTAAGCTCGTCAAGAATCCTGCTGGTGTAGAATATGAATGAAGGGTGACTCCCCAAGAAAGTACCTGATGACTGTGATTCTCTTATCTGATCAAGTCATTAAACAAGAAAAAAAATGATGTGAAGCATTACAATGCAAGCTTGGAAAAACAAAACAACGTCAGACATTTTCCTCAGAAATCAATATGATGGAAAAGCTGTTCTACTTCACCAATAAAGATTCTTAAGTCCCATGAGTCTACACTTGTCCTGCTCTCGCTATACATATTCATCTCACTTTTCAATTTTTTTTCCTTCAGAAACTTAGCAGTGCCTCCCCAAGGTGAAATTAGGTGCATTTTCCACTTACTAAATCCCACTTACTAAACCTTACTAAAAAAATCACTTGCTATTTTCATTTTGTTATTACCAGTGTTGTCTTTTCTTCTAAAGTGGCAGTGTCTGTATGTCGGGGGTCCGTTTTCACTCCTGTATCTCAAATTCCTAGCATAATACCTCATATTTATTGGCCAGTCAATAAGTGTTTCCTAATTTGCCTTAAAGAAAAATTTCAATCTCATTTTATGAGATGGTCTAATTCCATTCCTTTTCACTCATAAATCTAAATTCTTTTCCTCTTTATGCTTCTGGTTCATTCTTAATCTACTCTTAGAAACTAATCAAATTCAAGATTTTTTTTCTCCTCTACTCTTCTAAAGTCAGTTACAGAAACCATAGGTCTTCATTTTTTCAAGACAATTTCAAATTTGTATGTTTGTTACCTGTATAAAAAACTAACAATCCTGATTCTTAATCTTTGTCTGATACTGTATTACACAAAAATATCTAGATAGATTTTACTAAATTTGAGATTGGTTGATTTAAAATATTGACTACATAGCAAGTATTAATAAAAGAAAAAACATTTAGAGGCTCTGGAGGGAATTAAAGGATATATATACACACACACATACATATATAATAATCAAACACATATCATGATACATATGTATATAGTAACTAATATAGTAATAACATATACATATATGCAATAATACATATATACTTATATATGTATATATGTACAATAATATATATGTAGTACTGTATTATTTCTCCAAACAACTATAGGTACTTATTTGTGAAGAGTTACAAGTGGGCAACTCTGAGTATAGTAATTCCCACTTATCCACAGGAGATATGTTCCAAGACTCCCAATGGAGGTCTGAAATTATACATAGTACTGAACCCTATATATACTCTGCTTTTTCCTATACATAGACACCTATAATAAAGTTTCATTTAATTAAAATTAAGTTAATCTGGTTCAAAATATTGCCATCAATCACAATACTTTCTATCCATGTCTTCTACCCACAAATATAATGCCTTTTTCATCTTATCACAGCACTTACAGTTTTCCAGTTTGATACTTAACAATAAAACCAGCACAAATTTCTTTTTTCTTCACAATTTCATGGACAATATTTGTTCTTACTCCAGATCTTAGGAACCTCAGCATTTTTTGTTGTTGTTGTTCCTTCTTGAACTCTCACCGTTTCAGTTAAAGAAAACCATTTTATGGCTTCTTTTTGACATATGTGAATTGCTAGCATCACTTCTCTTACACTTTGGGGCCAGGAGTAGGTAAAATAAGGGCTACTTACACAAGCACTGGGACACAGTGACAGTGGACCAGTAGCCCAGAAGGCTACTATGTGACTAAGGAGCGAAGAATGTGGACAAGAGTGTGGACAGTGTTGACACACTCAATTGAAGGAGAATTCGCATCCTGGGCAAGAAAGAAGGGGTGGCATGAGATTTCATCATGCTACTCAGAACAGCATGCAATTTAAAGGTGAAGATTTATTTCTGGAATTTTCTATTTAATATTTTTGGACTGTCACTGACCAGGATAATTGAAACCACAGAGAGCAAAAGTCTGGATAAAGGGGGGACTACTGCAGTGTATTTTATGGTAAGCTATGGCAGGATTTCTTTATTACAGAAAGGAAAATGATGAAACCAGATGGAGAAGCCTATTTTCACAAGTAAGATAGATGTTCTATATAGACTGAATTTCTCCATGGATTGTTTTATCCTTGGATTATCACTGCCAAAAAAAGTAATGACACAGCACCAAGTATATTGTTGATGATCATTTGCTAATGGCTAATTCATGACCTATTTGCAGATGGGAATACTGAGTTTGAAAGAAGATAAGTTACACTTCTACTATATATCCACAAAGATGTACTCATAATTTAAAATCAGACCTCTCTAAATTAAGATTAAAACATCACTTTGTAGCCAATATAGTTTGCAGCAAATGATTTAAGATGAGTTAACCTAGAAAATAAACAGAATAAAACATCAGATAAAAGCACATGTAACCCCAAATTTGTTTTGAAAAAGACAGAAACTTTTTTGATGAGGCCTATTTATTTTGTTATCTGTTCTATTTTTTTTTTTTTTTTTTTTTTTGCTGAATACATGTTACCTCTAATACTATATGTTTTCAACATGTAATTCTCGATTTGTTTGATATCTTCTTAAAAGTTTATGTTGTCTAATTTCTTTTTAAACCATCTCAGAGTTTTCTTTCCTATTAAATTCCGGCGTTACTTATTGATTGCATGGGTGTACAACTGTAGTTAGCAGTATTTTTAGAAATAAAACAACTTGTGACTAAAGTTTTAGAAATTATATGCTTAACCATTCATATCTTATTCTTGATCTTAGGGAAAAACAATTAATATTTCACCCTTAAATATCATGTTATCTGTGGATTATATGTAACTACTTTTTATGTTAGGAAACAGACTTCTGTCCCTACTTAATTGAGTGTTTTTGTCATAAAATAGAATTATTGATTTTGTAAAACACTTTTCTCAGTGTGTATTAAGATGATCTTTTCTTTTTGCCATTTCTTCTATTTATATGATATATTTAATTAGTTGATCTTAAGAGGTTAAACCAACTTTGGGATATATTATAATTTTCATGTTGTAAACTCTTTTTATATTGTTGAACATATTTTCATCAATATTAATAAGATACATTGGCCTGAAGTTTCTGTTTCTTTTGATGTTTTCATTTGGTTTTGGTGTCAGAATAATCCAGAACTCATTACTTTTTAGTCTTTATGAAATACTCCAGTAGATTCAGGTTTAGGGTAAGGCAAATTAAGCACTTGGGTGCAAAGTTTAAAGCATTGACAAAATACTTAGTAATCCAGTTAAATATTAAAATGCAGTATTCTGAAATACCAAAATTAATGCAAAATTTATAATAAACAGAATAGAAAGCTAAAATAAAGATAAATCCAGTTTTTGTCTTCCTTTTCCTAATTCTCTAATATGACTCACGTAGCATTGCTCTCATCTTCCATGTCCACATTTCCACACAAAGGGATAAAGATGTGAGGTATCAGTCTTACATCTTGTTTGTTTGCTCTTTCTAAGTGACTGAAATTGCGTGGTGCTTCAGAGTAATGCCAGTTTTAAAATTCGAAAATTGCTATAACAAGTTTAGTTCTCATCTGACTTGGGCTAACATGTTAGTATGCTCAGCACCCCTGCCATATGATACCCTGTGCTATCATGGGACTCCTCAGAGAGTCCCTTCCAGCAAAAAGGTTCTCACCAGATGGGCTCCCACCACCTTGGACTTCCCAGCCTCCGTAGCCATAGGAAATACATTCCAATTCTTCATTAATTACCCAGTTTCATGTGCTATAAGAAACAGAAAACGAAGTAAAACAGAAAGACATAAAAAATTATAGGCCAAACATGCTTGTGGAAATATGCTCACGAAAATATTGAAAGCAGCACATACAAAACAAGAAGCTTGTTTATATGAAATTTTATCATATTTATAATTAGCTGTACATTGAAGCAATAGATGTTTTTAAAGATGAAAAGAAAATGGGTAAAATCATTTTCTGGACAAAGACAAAAATAAACTCTTAACATATTATCATATTTAAATCTCATCTACCAATTAATGTTCCACAAAGACCAATATCAGTTTTGCCATGATGTTGCCTCCTATTCTGTCAAAACAGACGGGGAAAAAGGAATTTTACTGTAGTAAACTCTAATAAGCGTGCTTATAGGCATAGGAAAAAATTGAGTGAATTTTTAAGCACATTCTAAACATGGTGAATGGCCTATCTTCTGTCAAGATAGAGATCACTCTTATTGAACATAAGATAAAGAAGAAGAAAAAAAAAAATGGCTTCAGATGACCACAGAATGGTATATGTCATTATTGCTTTACTCATTCATACTGAAGAATCACACTCCAGGCAAATTTAAGAGATATGGTATGTATGGATTAATATAAGAAACATTCCTCAATTGTCAGTTAATGACAAAAGGTGTTTATTTCATACTGAGAATTGAATATGTAGCGATTGAAATCTCCTGTCTTTCTAGAAGTCTCCACTGAAAAATTATGTAAGCAATGTGAATCATGGATAAATAAAATTAAACATATCTCTCTTGATGTTACAAATCAAAACTAAGACAAGAGCCAGATAATTAAAGTGTTTGTTCCCTTAACCACTATAAATTAGATTTTCAAGGATACATAATCTGTTTTCCAAAACAAAATTAATTCATAATGACATTACCAAGCAGTCTCTCTCTTTATATTTTCATTTCTTTAGAAAATATTTTGGACTGAGTATTATTATCAGTTGAAAATGTCAAAAAACAATTTCTCAACTAGAAATGCCATGTATATTTTAGCTCCTTACCTGGAAATAGCATGTATATATGTTAGTTTATAAAATTCACTCAGATCATTTATATAGATAATATGGATATAATAGTTTTAGTTCTTAGATAAGTTATACTGGAAAACAGCAATTAAATTTTGAATAATTCAGAAATGCATAATATGAAAAAGTCACAGTTGTCAGACACATAAAAGTCATGGTTTGTGACTGGAATTATATTGTCCCAGAAATAAATTGGTAAATCAGTATTAACATAAAAATATAACATAAAATATACTCATGTACCCCTAACTTCCAACAGTGTGATATTGTGTTTGCATAGGTGGTGAATTTAGTGTAAATGTTAAAGATGAATCTAGGATCAGTTTACATAGAAAACTAGAAGAAAATTATAATTTTAACTCATTTGCTATTGCTCTCATTCTATCCTGTCAGGTGAGAGGAATTATACTTCTAAATTTTTAGCCAAGTTTCTGTGATGTTGCAGAATTAATGATTTCTTAATAAGTATTTTTTCTGGAAATAAGATTTATGTACAACTATAATTTAACTGTGAGCAGGGGGGCCTTACTGTCAATCCTTATCTGAGAAAATTATATCCAGTCTGTTCTCTCAGCATCATGGCCTGAGGTAGACCACACAGACTTCCCAAGATTTCAGCAAATTCCCATTGGATTTTCACCATCCAATGGGATGGTGAAACCTTCACCTCAAAGCATATACTTCTTTCTTTCCAGTTTAGCCAAGCAAGATAAATGATTCATCATTTATATGACAATACATGAGAGATTTTGTAACTTGTGTACAAAAGGGATTAAAAATTATTAAATATGTACCCGTTTTCAGGTAATGAAAACAAGTTCAAATACAGTAATATTCTTATGTTGTATCAATATTCACTTAGACCTCTCTTCAGCTCACCTAGTTCAAGCTATTATCTATCTGAACTCCATATCCTTTATCTTCTCTGTTACTCACAATCTCTGAGGGGAAGTAAGTCTTCAGTCTTCACTTTATTTAAGTGCAGAATATGTTCGTCCTGTTTTGCTTTGGATAGTAATTTGTTTGCAAGAATCAGAATTGTATGGGGATGGTCTTTCAAACACCACAGATCTAGGCTAAGTAAATCAGAAGATCTTCCAAACCTACATTAATGTAAGTTCTCTAAATAGAAAGTTTAGAGCTGTCTAGATAAACAGTTTACACTACACTCAACAAAATGCTTTCAGGAATGGATGCTTTGGCACTATGAACAAAACATGAGTATTATGAAGAGTGTGAATTCAACTTTTTGATTAAATGCATGGGCATCATTTTAGAACTATATATTTTTTAACTAAATTGTTAATACCTGATGACTAAAATGTATGTTCCATGAAGGCAATTTTTTTTTAACTTTTTAAAAAATATTATGAGTCGTCTTTCCTAGAACAGTGATAAGTGCATGAACACATAATAAATATTTGTTAAATGAGTCTACATGCAGAAGTTAAGTGTTTTATGGTTAGACTGAAAAATAGCCTTCAACCATTTTTATGATTATATTGAATAATAGTTCTTTCCTGAATGCAAAGAGGGTAATAAGAAAGGGATGTTATCAATGATAAAATAATTGTTCCAGCTTTGGACATTGGGAGATTATGTGGTTTGGAACTGTGTCCCAATCCAAATGTCATGTTCAACTATAATCTCCAGTGTTGGAATTGGGGCTTGGTAGGAGGTTATTGGATCATGGGGGTGGTTTCTCAAGGTTTAACACCATCTATCCCCCTTGGTGATGTCATCACCATAGTGAGTTCATGAAATTTGGTTGTTTAAAACTGTGCAGTACCTCCCCCCCCGGTCTCTCTTCTTCCTGCTGCAGCCATGTGAAGATACCTGCTCTGGCTTTGTCTTCCACTATGAGTAAAAGTTCCCTGAGGCCTCCCCAGAAACAGATGCTTCCATGCTTCCTGTGCATTTTGTGGAACCATGAGTCAATTAAACCTCTTTTCTTTATAAATGAGCCAGTCTCAGGTATTTCTCTATATCATCGTGAAAGCAAATACAAGAGCTCTTTAAGAGTAGATTCTATGATCTTTTTTATGATTATATCCTTAGATTTATTTTTTTTCTGATCATTTCTTTAAGTAATCATAATACGTTCCAAGGTCACCTTGTAACTCATATTGTCTCTGCCCCAGTCTTGGAATCAATATGTTCTTGGCTAAGACTTTCTGCATGATGTGAATAGAAGCATGGTTTTGAACCTGAAAGGGAAATAGCAAAATCATTTCATTTTTCAATTATTATATGACTTAGCTTTAGGTCTTGCTTTTGTTTTGTGTGTGTGTGTGTTTCTGTTTTTGTTAAATACCTTTAACCAAGTTAAAGAAGTTGCCTTAGATTCTTTGTTTTCCAAGGGTTACTGCTTTTGAATTGATGATGAACAATGTCAAATGCCTTTTCTGCACCTATTTAGATGAGTTTTTATTCTTTGATCTGCCAATATGGTGGGTGATAGTCATCAATTCTTTAATGTTCAATAAATACATATTTTTCCTTGTGTTACCCCTCCTTTCTTTTTATTCATGAATTTAGTTTTCTAATTATGTTGAGTATTTTTGTATACATGCTCAAGAGAGATTTGGGGTTGTATTTTTCTTCTCTTGTAACATCTTGTAATCATTTGGAAAATGCTGGCCTCATAAAATGAGTTCAGAGTGTTTCTTCTTCTTATCTCTGAAAGATAATGTGGAAAATGAGCATTACTCTTCTTTAACTGTTTAATAGGTATTTGCCACTGGAAAAAGAAATCTGGATCTGAAATTGTTTTTGTTGGAAGTTTTCTACCTAGGAATTCAATGTAATTTAATAGATATGACTATCTACCTCTCCTTGGGAGGTTTGTTTGTGTCTTCATGAAATTTTTTAAAAAGTATTCCATGTGTTCTGTTCTGGTTATTTATTTACCTACATTAAGAACTCTTAAGATTAATCACTGGCTAGCATCATTTCAGAAACTATAGTCCAAAATAATATGGGAACGTTTTTTTTAAAGTTTAATTTTACTTAATATATCATTTGCACCATAAACCACATTATTAAAGCACATATACAATTAGAATAGTTTATTTAAAAGTAAGAGTTTTCTAGCCTATGATGAGCCTCTGAGAAAGCATGTTTATATTTGCCTTTTATAGCTTCATATGTAAATTCATTAAATATGAAGCAGTAAAGAAAATGCTTTAAAAAGGCAAAACAAAAAACAGAAATTTAAGAGTTTGTATATATTTCCTTAGATTACAAGTTTTTGCTATGTTTTATTTAATCTTACTACATCAAACTTCTGTGAAGCCCAAAAGAACTAGTTGAGTATAATATCCTCTAGATAAATCCCAAGACCCATAAATATTTTAAATGAAACAGTAAGAAGCCCTAGCAGTTGAGCGCATCAGTTCATTTAACAAGGTGATCCTAGTGTCATCAAGGGAAGACACTGCCTTTTGATACGTAAATCTTAGAAATGATGAAAACTTAAATTTTAATCCTTGAGTAGATATTTCCAGTTGGTAATTTGTTTTAAATGTTGCTTTCCAAACTCTTAAGCAAGGATTAAACTGATAGACCAGTATTAAAATTACATGCAATGATCTATATTGGAGAAAAATTAGTTCATTTGAGAAACTGAAAGCCATGAATAGCCCTTGGACAAGAGAAGAATGGAACTACAACATCCGAATCCTGACTCAAGTCTCTTAAAATCACTAAACCATTAGCTTTCCTTCTACTTAATAATTATCTCACCATATATAAAATGCATACAACTAGTAAGTTTTAAATGTTATCATTAAAAAGTCAAGCTGCCAAGCCAGCTGCTATGCTGAACAGAAAACCCTGGCTAGATGCCGAATAATGAAAGATAGCACAGGAAGGTAGAGAATACAGAGGAACCCTTAGAAGTCAGTCATGTGACTGAAGCTTTCCTGGGGGTTAAGCTCAGCCCTACCACCAACTAAAGATAGTCCTGCGTGTGAATGCAGCCATTACTATGGGTAGCAGAGAAACCATCTAGTTAGCCACCTCCCACACCAATTCTCAGCCGAGAGAATTATAAGAATAAATTGTTGTTGCAGTAAGTCACTAAAATATAAAAAGTCAATAAATTCCTATGCCAGCATCATGGTATTTTAAATATGTAATAAAGTTATTTCACAATAGTCATATTTTTCAAAATATTTTTGTTAAAATTGTATGTTGAAACCCATGCTTTAGAAGTTTGTTGCATATTCTGATTGTAACAGTAATATAAACTTGTTGTTAAACTTTGATAATATAAATATTTTGTTTTATTAACATGCTAATATCTCTGCCTTGTTTCAAACATGAATGTGCAAATATTTAGTTAGGAGGCATTAAATACAGAAAAAACTTTGCAATATGAAGATTAAAGCAACGTTATATGGAATTGTTTAATATAGGAATTATCTGACCCTTTTTTCTATAGCAGTGTATATTATGAATCAGTAGGAAATGTATATAAAATGCAGTGGCTACATAAAATGAACTGAAGTGCATGCCCATTTTATTATGGTAACCTATAACTGGTTAACAATACAGGTATATAGATGTATAGACACCCCTGATGTAATTATTAGGTATGGACTTTCAACAGCAGGTCTCTTTGGGACATATTCTTCTTTCTTCAACTTTATAGGCCATTTTCCTTTCTGCAAATAACTATAAGGTGTACATAACTCTAGTAAAATAGAATATTAATACATATCTGAGGATATCTTTATTCTTTCTTTTTATTATATATTTCTATTTGCTAGAATACTGAACTTCTACCATACATGTCTTTGTTCCATGTGAAAGAGCATCTTTGCTCAACACCAAGCAATGATATTTATAAGCAATAATGGCCGCAGTTTGCAGAGTCCAACTTATATATTTTCAGTGCCTTTGAAACAAATTTTATTTTTAACTTATTATTGGGTATATTTTCTGAACTGAGTCACATAGAATCTTTCTAATTTTCTGTGATTAAATAGAGCAAACGTCAGGATGAAAGCTAATAATGAATAACCTTTGAAAATGCATTCATTTAATGTTACATATCCATATCCCATTTTAGAAGGTTTGAATAAATTAAAGCAATTTAAATTTACTTTCAACCTATGTTTGGAATGGTAGTTCTAATTTATTAAAATGAATACTTTAACTCCCAGTGTGCTCAAACAAATTTTATTATTTCACACTGCTCTCTGTATTACAGTCTTATTCTCTCCAATCTTTTTCAAAACCACTCTTCTGGCTAGATTTCTCTAAGAATAATGTGTAATTCCATTAAGTGTCAGCCTAATGAATAATGGGTAAAGAGGAAGTTACACTTGGGTGATTTAACTTCACCAGTATAAGCACAGAGATTTGTGATTTAGAGAGGTTGTTGAATTCCAGTCTTAGAATAGAATTATACCAAATAAATAAATGAAAAAAAAATATAAATAATAGACCTAGATAACTAATATAAGTTCAGGCAGAAGATCTGGTTCAAGAAGTAATTACCCAAAGTTATATGGAATAAGTCCCTTACAACACACCAGAAAAATGCTCAGAGACACCAAATATTTTGCCTGGGTTTCAACCTATTCATAAGTTACTTCCTCAGTGTCTACTACACTTTCTCTTTTCACACCAAACAAATATTAAAATGTATAGCTTGTCTTAGACACTAGTTTCTCATAAAAGCTTTACTTGACTTCCAAATACCAGTTTAGGTTCTCCACCTATATGTTTCTTGGCAATCTGCTTTCAAATTGTAGGTGCATGTATCATACTTTATTGCAGTAATTGTGTACTTTGACATCTTCCTTACTAAATGGTAAACTTTTTTTTTTTTTTTTTTTTTTTTCTGAGATGGAGTCTCGCTCTGTTGCCCAGGCTGGAGTGCAGTGGTCCGATCTCAGCTCACTGCAAGCTCCGCCTCCTGGGTTTACGCCATTCTCCTGCCTCAGCCTCCCGAGTAGCTGGGACTACAGGCGCCCGCCACCTTGCCCGGCTAGTTTTTTGTATTTTTTAGTAGAGATGGGATTTCACCATGTTAGCCAGGATGGTCTCTATCTCCTGACCTCGTGTTCCGCCCGTCTTGGCCTCCCAAAGTGCTGGGATTACAAGCTTGAGCCACCGCGCCCGGCCGGTAAACTTTTTCATGTTAGGGACTCTGACTCTAAAATAATTAGTTTCAGTTTGTTATTTTTGTATCTCCAGTTGTTGTAACAATGTCTAATCATTGGATGTGGCCAATGGATAAATAATTAATGTAAAAATCAAAGAAGTATTTAGGAATCATTTTCATTTTGTAGCTTTCTAACTGAAGGTGTCGTTATTATCTTGGCAATCTCAGCAAGGAGACTGTGCCATTTGTGTTTTTTAAGACGTTCAATTTTATCTGGCTTTATGATCCTTTCAGCTAATTACCGTTGTGTATTTGCATTGGCTTTCCAGATTTGTGTCCCAAAATCTGTTGTTCATGGTAACAGAAATTAGATAATAGAGACTCCCAGGAAGACTACAGAAGCCTGGGGCTAATTTTGGATTTCTTACTTTATCTAATACTCTAGCATATTCTAGAGTATTTATATTTATATTTAGGATTTATATTTAGGATTAAGAGAATCACACACTCCTAACAACTTACACAATTTTAACAAATACTGTCTCTGAAAATATGCTACTTCCTGATATCCATTTTTATATTTAAGTGGATATCATTTCGGTGGTCATACTGAGATTCACTGCAACAAAGTTAAACAAGTGAAATAGGAATGTACTAAATTTTAGCCAACCCAAGATAAATACATCTTTACAAACGTCCAAAGGGATGATCCTGAAACTCCCGTTTTTTTAATGTGATGGGTATCTTTCTGCTATTCTTAAATGTAGAGTCACCTACTCAAATAAGACAAGATCTACTGTTATTGATGATGAAAAACCTGTCATTTCTGTTTGAAAAAACATATGACACAGATTACATAGGAAAATATTTTGTAAAGTTAAGAAATATGTAGTACTGGCCGGGTGCAGTGGCTCACGCCTGTAATCCCAGCACTTTGGGAGACCGAGGCGGGCGGATCACGAGGTCAGGAGATCGAGACCATCCTGGCTAACGCGGTGAAACCCCGTCTCTACTAAAACTACAAAAAATTAGCGGGGCGTAGTGGCGGGCGCCTGTAGTCTCAGTTACTCAGGAGTTTGAAGCAGGAGAATGGCGTGAACCCAGGAGACGGAGCTTGCAGTGAGCAGAGATGACGCCACTGCACTCCAGCCTGGGCGACAGTGCGAGATTCCTTCTCAAAAAAAAAAAAAAAAAAGACATATGTAGTACTTATTAAACACATGCAAAGTATTATTTCAGTTTGCTTACTTGGGCTCCAAATTATTAGGATTAAATGCTTTTTTTTTTTTAACCGTTAAAATATTCCAGACTAAAGGAGAAAATTACTTAGAAATACAATTTTTAAAAAACTGCGATTTAAGATATTGAAGTTCTACTGAATGCCTGTTAACTTACTCTGACTGTTGCATGCAACTGCAATGTTGTTCACTAACTGCACAGGACATTTTAAGTACGTTATAGTTCAAAGTAAAAACCATTGTCAATTTGAAAAACAGTTTCGAATAAACTATAGATATATGACAGGATAGCCAATTTTTGATAGTTTTACTGCTAGATAGTAACATAATTTTAATTAATATTCTGAACTGAATCTGAAATAAATATCTGTATTTAAGTGTGTTATTTTTAAATTTTATCTTTTGGAAATAATCTAAATGTCTAGTCAAATATGTAAAGTTAAGTAAATCATAGTACATGTGCCCAATACAACCCTATGTGGTCATCAGGAAGTCACAAAGATATTATAGAGACATGCCAATTATATGTTAAATATGTATTCATTATGCATAAATGTAAAGCTATATAATAATTTCATACATGCCTACATACATGCATATCTAGAGATGTCTTAATTTTACATGTCTTCATTTTGATACTTTTCCTCCATTTATGATATATTGCTTCCATAATTTGAATTTAATTTTTTTATGTTTCTGGAAATTCCCCCAAAATAATAAGTATGATGCTCAGGACTGATTGACAACAAAGAGAGATTCAAACTTACCTTTTGCTATTTTGCATTTTTATTTTTTTATGCAGAAACAGTATTTTCTGTCTGAATAGAGAAAATGAACATAATAAGAGGAATCTGAATTTTTAAATAATTGTAGAGTTGCTAGGAGACTTAATCACTAAAAATGAGTCCCATCGTCTTTATCTGAATGTATGATCTCATAGATTAGGGGTTAAGTAATGGAAAATGTGATCATTACAGAGCTAGGGAGAACGAGAGGAATCAAAAAGCTAAAGATGGGCAAATGATTAGGTTCTCAATAACACCAGTGTGAATAGTATAGAACATTTGTCAGTAATGTTAAAATAAGTCACAGATAGATTTTAGGATACGTATTTTAGATAATTTATAAGTCATATCTATAGTTATTATAGGAAGATACGGTTTCTAAAAAACAATGAGTTACTTTCTATATATGCTTTTTAAAAACATTATTTGGCATACAATTTCTATTCTAGAAATACAATAATGATAGTGAAACTGGATTTCAGCAAAATATTTGATAGGGTTTCTGAGATATTTTTATGAGAGAGTGCTAAGCTACATGCCAGTCTAATAGGATTTTAGTCATGATTTAAAGTGTAACACTCAAGAATAATTTAGAATTAATCTCAACTTGGGTATTTTAACTACTATGCTATATTTAGCCTATTTCAATTGATAATTATTTTGTGAGGTTATAACAGACTGTTTTACTTGGAGAAGACACAAATATTGATGGTTTCTTGACTAAGTTTGATAGGTTAAAGATTGAGAGAGATATTGGTAGATCTAAAACTGCTAATTAATATTTACAACATAAAAGTGTTAACTGCAAGATTCCACATTCAAATTGACAACATAATACATTCAGAATAGAGAAAGCTAGTTAAATGGTAGTTAATATATAATAAGGTTAAAAATTCAATGTATTCGACATGATTCAAAAGTACGATACAGCTTCAAATAATGGTTGCTTTAATAAATATTCCACAAGAGAGGTGAGTTGATCACCCTATGATATAACACATAGAAAGGCTCACCCTATGATATAACACATAGAAAGGCTCTCTAGGATATTTTCTATTTTTTTCCAGATAGTAGTTTTTAGAAGACACAGTCTACGCTTATATTAACTTAACAACAACAAAAAGAGAAACCAAATAATTAAAAATGTTTGCCTGTAGAAGAATAGTGATGAGTTAGGGGATATAATTTTTACAATCTAGTATTTGATAAGCTTTCAGGCGAGAAAGAGGTACAATAGTAAATGGCATTGTATGTATGTAAATAATCTAAGCCCTGAATCTGAAATGAATCTAAAATGAAAGTTGAAAATTTTTTAAAAATGAAAGTTGAAAATTTTTTTAAAAAATGCAATAACTGGATTATGGCAGAATTGCAATTAGTTACATACAAAACTGACAGACTGCCACAGTGGAGTATTTTGCGTTCCCACTGTTGTAGAATTTTGCTCCTTAGTTTAGCTAAACCCAGGTTTTTCTCATGCCACCAGGAAAGACGGCTCACAGACACATTGAAGCGTGAGTAGAATGGGATTTGTTGGGTAAAAAGGAAAAAAAAAAAAAAAAAAAACTCTCAGTAAAGCGAGAGGCAGTACTGCTAACAGGCCCCAACCTCACAGGTTGATTCTATGCCACAACACAGGAATTGAAGATGCCAGCCTTCCTCTCCCTGAACAGGGCGCGAACTTCTCGTGGCTCCACCCTATTCCCCCAGTGCGCATGTGGGCATTATTCAGAAAGAATCAGTTGGGAAAGTCTGGGCAACCAGGGGCAGTTGTCTCTCTGGGTCACATGTTTTATCTGGGACCAGGAGTCCGTTTTTTCAGCACTCATTCCCTTTTAGGCTTGAAAGCAGGGTTTCACCAGGGACCCTTGGCTGTCTCCTGACTCTATCACCAACAGCAATGTATGAGTGATCCAGTTTCTCTAATTCCTCCCTACTATGTAGTATTATGATAATAATAATTTTTTAAAAAATTCTGAAAGGTGTGTAGTGAGATCCCATTATGGTCTTTGTTTGCACTTTTTGGGTGTTGAACATTTTCGTGTGTGTATTTACTATCTTTTTATCCCTTTCAGTGACTTGCATGTCTCTAGTTTTCATACTGAGAAATTAAAGTTTTGCTTTCAGATATCTCTAATTTACTCTGGTGACTGACCTTTTAAATTTAAGCTCAATCCAAAGTTCTATCTCTAGGTTATGTCTTTCTCCTTATTGTGGCTGCCTCAGCTGAGTAAGGCAGCTCGTGTGTACAGTAGAAGCAGACTAGTGTGTTTCTCGGTTCAATAATGATACAGTAAAGCTCCTGATATTTGGTGTAAATAGCTCTCTGCTGTAGCAGAAGTATGTATTCTTCTGAGAGGTAGATATTGATGTTCAGTGTCTAAATGAGTACCCTAAAAACATTCAAAACACATTCTGGAATTAGGGAGAAATGTATGGGTTTTTTTCTAGGCTAAATAAGAGTAATTTCAGTTTTCTTCCACTCTCTTCATAAGCTGGCAAAGAGTTACATCAGGTCAGCAAGAAAGCCCTAGGTATAACTTCTGAATCTAATTCTTATTACAGAGGCAGACAACTTAACATCTTTTCTCTTCTTCAGATCTCTGGCTTCTCATAATTGGGACAAAAATAATTACGTGTTTAGAAGAGTTGGGTGTTGGAATTCAGGATTGTAACCAGAGAGTACTCCTCTTTAATATTTTAAATTACAGGTCATTATAACTAAGCAAAATTTACTTACCTTGAATCCTGTTGTCCTTAAGTAAATATTGGTTCTAAGACTCTAAGAAGAATTTAGCATCAGTTATTAAGCAGGAAAGAGAATACTGGTGCCAACACTATTGATGCACCAGTTACAGAGACATAGTCTCAATACAAGTGAAGCCAGGTTAGACTGCCACTAAGTTATCCTAAGATAGTTCAAACTGCTCTCTTCCAATAAAAAATCACAATAACACCTAGTAATTCCTTCAATTTTAGAAATAACAAATTAATCCAAGATAATATTTAGTCAATGTATTTATGACCGATCTACCTGTTGGAAAAAATATTACACAAAATGTAATTGTATAAAAAGCTATTGAAAATTTGGTTTCTTGTACCCTGGAACAGGTCGATTAAAACATAATTTCTGGAGCCAGACCCTGTGAAACTGTATTGTTTTTAAAGCTTCTCAGATGACATAGATACTCATCCAGGCCTAGAAAACACTGACTTGGAATCCAGACAGGCAACAAGTCCAGAAATAATATGTTTGTAAGATATTAAAAAGCCAAGGAAAAACTATCAAAATTATAACTAGAAATCTGGAGCATATGGTAAAACTACTGTGGTATTTTCCAAATCACTGATTTTTTATAATTGTTTTGTATGTGTCTGATAAGATATTATTTTGCTCTCCTGAAATGATTATGACTTTTGATGATGATGGTTTATTAAATCTAAATGTTAACATTTTGTTTCCATGAACTGTATCAGTTATGGGAGTAAATGAATCCTCATTAGTTATGGGAGTAAATGAGTCTTATGAGCTGGAAATGATTTCTTGGCTACTTTAATGTATTAGACATTTTTGGCCAACAGATGAGTGAAATAGACTTGGAAACCAAGAGATGACTTCAGCTAAAATAACTGGCTTTCTCTAGAAGTTGCCAAGCAGCAGTAAAATTTGTGGAGATGGCTATGCAGTGGTCCCATACCTCTCAGAGTTGTTGATTATAGTGAAAGATTTTGTATCTTGAAATCAGTGTGGACAGATTGTTGTTTTAAATTATATGTGCATATGTGGGTGTGTGTGCATATATGTATGTAAATAATAATAAATCTCATTATAAATGAGATGGGGTGTGTGTATATATATTTATTTATTATATTTATTATTTTTATATTATATATTAAAATATTATTTATATATAATACATTTATATTTATATATAATATATACATAATATATTATTTAGGTTAATATAATGCAGAATAATAATGCACATATTTTGGAAAAGTATTCTTTTGAAATATTTTTATTCCCTGTGCATTTTATTTTTATTCCATGTGCATTTTCTCATCACTACTCATAATAAGAGCTTATAGTTACTTTCTCTGAGAGAAAAAAAATTATGTATTTATTTCCACATTATCTATAGTGGTCATTATTGTAAATTTTTAAAATTTAACAAATATTTACTATTATATTTAAAGTTATATAAATGTACATTTCTACCTAACAGTATTCACAATATATAACACTTAAAATAGAAATTTTAAAATAAAAAAATAAGGTTAACATAGGTAGAAGTTAAAATATTTTCTTCTGAAAAACTAGTAATAATTTTTGGAAGGAGACATTCAACATTGAGGATTATCAGAATGGACAAAACAAGGAGGGTCACTTTTTGAAGAAAATATCACTCTAATCAGATTGGGACCACACTAGTTGTCACCAATAACTAGTCAATTTAGGGATGACCTAGGTTACAGTAGAGCAGGATCATTCAAACTTATGACTTGTTATTCCCATTTCCTTGTAGCTGTAAGTAAAATGCAGAGATTACTAATTTCAATCGATATTTAACACACATTATGAATTAATGCTTCTGGTAACTTATAAACTACTTTCTTACTCATTATCTACATTTACTACATCCTCTGAGTTTCGAATAGATTTAAGAAAATGCTGGATTACTCAGTATTTATGCTTAACTTTTTATGTGAATTTCATCAATCTTACTTGATTTTTTAATATTTATAATGGGAAAATTCAATATTGCTGGATAATACAGCTAACATATATTGTACCTATTCTAAAATATTCAATTCACTAACACATCATTACAAATAAGTTTCAAACTAGCAATTACAAACATAAAACAGCATCTTTATATAGTTCACCACATCAACCTAAGCACAAATACTCAAGTCCCCACAAAGTCCCAGGGGCAAGCTTTCCAAACCAATGACCACTCTATATCTACCTAACAGTGATATTTATACCTAATAAAATAGGTGTATTTTTAACTTTATTTGAAAACACAAGCTATTTTGCTATGTGGTTGTAACATTTTGCACACCTATCAGCAAGTTATGAGAGTTCCATTTGCTCCACATCTTGACAACTTTTTATGTTGCTGTTCTTTTTTATTAAAACCCCTTTAGCAGGGTTAAAACGGTAATCATTGTGGTTTAATTAGAATTTCCTGCTAATTAAACATTTTGAACACATTTTCTCATGCTATTCATGTATTTTATTTTACATAGTCTGTTTGAATCTTTGCCCAATATTTGCATGTATTAGTTGTTTGTCTTTTTAATGAATATTCTTATATGTATCTTCATACAGGTTTTTCTGGGCATCTTTATATCTTACTTAGTGAAGTCACTGTCCAGATCATTTCTGCCTTGTTTATTGTGATGGTAGTGAACTTAATCTTGAGCTGAAAGATTTCTTTATATAATCTAACCACAAGAGATTATTGATATACATGCTGAGAATATTTTCCCCAGATCATGGTTATATATTCATTTTTTGCAGGTGTTGGATGTAATGTTCTGTAAATGTCACTTATGTACTTGGTGAGAACTTTTATACTTTTATTAATTTTTCTCCTGCTTGTTCTATCAAGTACCATCAAATACTAAGAGAGGATATTTAAATATGCAAGTCAGTCTGTGAATTTGCCTGATTTATTTTTTGAATTCTGTCATTTTTGCTTAATGGTTTTGAAGATCTCTTTTTTAGATACACATACATGGAGAATTTTCTATTTTCCCTTTTGGAGGGTGTGAATGGACATTTTCTATTTCCACTATAAAATGTTCCTCTATATCTTTAGAATTTTTTTTATTTGAAGGCTATTTTATCTAATATTAATCTAACTACATCGGTTTTCTTATATTTAGTGTTTCTGTGTTGTCATTGTTTTTTCATTTACTTTCATCTTATACTTAGTGTCTCATCTCATATTTAGTGTTTCCATGTTGCTATTTTTTCATTTAATTTACTATCGTCCTAACTGCCTTTAGAGTAAAATGTTTCTTATAAATAGCAAGATTTCATCTTGCTTTTTGTGCATTTTTACTTCCAAAAAAATCTATCATTTAACTCTGTCTTTGAAATAGGCTGAAGAGTTCATTATAGTTAATATAATCAGTGATATAATTACTTTAAATCTTTCTTATTTGCTTTTGTTTTAATTTATGCAACCTGCTTTTTTTCTTCAGTTCCTTATTGCTGCTTACTTTGTGACGAATTGCATAATTTGTAGTATTCTATTTCTCATTCCCTCTCTCCCCTTTTCTACACACACACACACACACACACACACACACACACACATGCACACGAACTATACCTCATGTAGTCTTGTCTAGTTGTTGCTGAAGAAATTACAATATTTGTTTTTGAACTATCATATTCTATCTTCAAATATGCTATTAGAGAAATCATACAAGGAACATCTACCTATATAATTCTACTTATTCACTTCCCACCCTCTTCTTTCTTATTGTCTTATATTTTACTTCTGTGTATTCCAAACCCCACAATATATTGATGCAATATTGATGTATTTTTGCTCTAAACAGTTATTTTTATATTAACCCAGATATGTTCTCTTAATAATGTTTTCATTTTTGTCCTACAGATCCAGGACTCAATCAGACATCATTTCTTTTCACACCAAAGAAATTCTGCTAGCTTTTCTTGAAGTGTAATTCTGCTGGAAACAAATTATATCACTTTCTGTCTGTTTAAAGATATATTCATTTTGCCTTTATATCTTTAAGAGTAGTTTTACTTGATGTGAAATTCTTGGCTCACAGGGTTGTTTTCCTTTTCCTTTGTTTTCGATAGTTTAAAATTTCTAGTATTTTTATTTTTTTCTGTCTTATAGTTTCCTTGTCTTTGCTGAAATTTAACATTTTGCAGCAAGCTGTCTACCCTTTCACTATGTCTTTAGCCTTCTGTCATAGCCACTATAGAGCTATTACATATTTGTTCATACAGTTTTAATATTTGGGTAGTTTCTCATCCTGCTTCTATTCACTTCTCTCTAGATTGATTGCCACTTTTTTCTCTTGTGTCATGTTATCTTCACGTTTGTGCCAGACCTTATGTATAAAAGGTGTACCTTGTCTTCTGCTGGGCATCTAAAGTGAAATCTATATCAATCTGTTATGCATATGAGCAGGGTCTGAACTTTGCTGCAACTTTATTTTGATTCAGTTTACTACCACCGTCATATGTTTGGGAGGCAGGATCAGGTGTTTTGTTTTGTTTTGTAGAGCCAAGAAAGCAAACACATGTGTAATCCTAGGCATCTGCCCTTTTTCACAGCTCAGATGCCTACTTCCAGAATTGTAGGAGATTTCTGTCTGCTTTACAGACCAGACACCAGGGTTTTGGTCACTGGAAAGTGGTCTTTGCTCTCTTGTTCCTCCTTTTTTTTGGGGGGGGGGGGGTTGTTTTAATCTAAGGGAATATATTTTAGCCCTGTTGTTCCTCCTATGCCCTCCTCTGCTTGCTTGCTTCCTTCCTTCCTCTTTCTTTCTCTTTTTTTCTTTTTCTTTCTTTCATTCTCTTTCTTTTTCTTTTCCTTGCTTCCTTCCCTCCTCCTCCTCCTCCTCCTCCTTCTTCTTCTCCTCCTCCCCTTCCTTCCTTCCTTCCTTCCTTCCTTCCTTCCTTCCTTTCTTTCTTTCCCTTTCTTTCTTTCTATCTTTCTTTTTTCTTTCTTTTTCTTCTTTCTCCTTCCTTCCTTCCTTTCTCTCTCTTTTTCTTTCTTTCTTTATCTTTCATTCTCTCTTTCTCTCTCTTTCCTTTTCTTTCTTCCTTTCTTTTTCCTTCCTTCCTTCATCCTCCCTCCCTCCTTTCTTCCTCTTTCTTTCTTTCTTTCCTTTCCTTCTTTCTTCCTCCCTCCCTCCCTCTCTCTCTCTCTTTCTTTCTTTCTTCTTTCCTTCCTTCCTTTTCTTTCTTTCTTTCCCTCTCTTTTTCTTTCTTTCCTTTCTTTCCTTCCTTCCTTCTTCTTTCTCCTTCCTTCCTTCCTTTCTTTCTTTTTTCTTTCTTTCTTTCTCTTTCTTTCTTTCTTTCTTTCTTTCTTTCTTTCTTTCTTTCTTTCTTTCTTCCTTTCTTTCTCCCTTCCTTCTTTCCTTCCTTCCTTCCTTCCTCCCTCCCTCTCTTTCTTTCTTTCTTTCCTTCCTTCCTTCCTTCTTTCCTTCTTTCTTTCTCTCTTTCTCTCTTTCTCTCTGTCTCTCTCCCTTTCTCTCTCTCTCTTTCTTTCTCTCTCTCTCTTTCTCTCTTTCTTTCTTTCTTTCTCTCTCTCTTTCTTTCTTTCATTCTTTCTTTCTGTCTTTCTTTCTGTCTTTCTTTCTGTCTGTCTGTCTTTCTTTCTCTTTTTGCCCAGGCTGGAATGGAATGGCACAATCTCAGCTCACTGCAACCTCCGCCTCCTGGGTTCAAATGACTCTCCTGCGTCAGCCTCCCAAGTAGCTAGAATTACAGACATTCCCCCACCTTTCAAAGGCATT
Organism: Piliocolobus tephrosceles; assembly: GCF_002776525.5. NCBI lineage: Eukaryota > Metazoa > Chordata > Mammalia > Primates > Cercopithecidae > Piliocolobus > Piliocolobus tephrosceles. The sequence continues at coordinate 52,124,501 of NC_045442.1, read as the reverse complement.
GATCTAACACTCTTTGAAGGCATGTAATAGCTTGAAGGATTCTTCAGCTCCAATATCAGTTATTGCTTGTTGAAATTTGGAAATGCATCTGATAAATTACACTCACCTCGCCTACTTTGTGCCTGCCACCTGAGGAAACATTCTATTCATAAAAGACATGTTCACCTCACAGGGATAACTCTTAGCTCTTATTCTCGTCAGTCTCCTGATAACCCTCAGCTGTGGCCCAGCTACCCACCTCTGCTGCACTTGAAGACTCAATTTAAGAATTGGTAAGTGAGTGCAGACTTTTTATTAATGGGCCTCCTCGGGATTCTAATCTATCATGACAGTTTTATACATGGTAGTTTAAAGTTTCTTAACAGTTTGCCTAATTTTGCCATGTCCCCCTCTAACAGATTTCTTTTTCAAAATTTTGCTAGGAATATGAGCAGCCCATGAATATTTTCCCTCCTATAAAAGGTTTATTGTTTTCTGAAGTTTAGTTTATTTATATTTCTTTGTATCCACAGATCTCTGGTAAGATTCTAAAAATCATTATTTTGCAGCAAAAATTAGCTTTTCTTTTATTTTAAGTTCAGGGGGTACACGTGCATGTTTGTTACATGGGTATATTCCATACTGGTGGGGACTGGGCTTCTAGTGTACCTGTTACCCAAACAGTGAACATTGTACTCATTTGGCAAATTTTCAACCCTTGCCGCCCTCCCATCCTCCCTCATTTTGGCACCTCTAGTGTCTGTTATTTCTGTCTTCATGTGTATGCATGCCCATTGTTTCACTTCCACTTATAAGTGAGAACATGTGACATTTGGCTTTGTGTTTCTTAGTTAATTCACTTAGTATAGTGGTCTCCAGCTCCAACCACGTTGCTCCAGAGGACATGACTTTATTCATTTTATGACTGCATACCATTCCATAGTGTACATATACCATATTTTCTTTATCCAGTTAACTGTTGATGAACACCTATGTTGATCCCAGGACTATGCTGTTGTAAATAGTGCTTCGATTAACATATGAACATAGGTGTCTTTTCTTTATAATGATTTCTTCTCCTTTATGTAAATACTCAGCTGTGGGGTTGCTGGATCAACTTGTAGTTCTATTTTTACTTATTTGAGAAATCTCCATTCTATTTTCCATACAGGTTGAACTAATTTCGTTCCTATCAACAGTATTAAGCATTCCCTTTTCTCTGTTTCAGTGCCAACATCCGTTGCTTTTTGACTTTAGCCTTTTTGACTAATGTGAAGTGGTATCTCATTGTGTTTTGATTTGCATTTCACTGATGAATAGAGATATGGAACATTTTAAAATTTATTTGTTGGTTACTTGCATGTCTTCTTTTGAGAAGCGCCTGTTCATACCCTTTGCCTGTGTTTTTTTTAATGGGGTTGTTTTTCCTTTTTGAATTGTTCAAGTTCTTTATAGATTCTGAACGTTAGGCCTTTGTTGGACAGATCATTTGCAGGTATTTTCTGCCATTCTGTAGGTTGCCTGTTTGCTCTATTGATAGTTTCTTTTGCAGTACAGAAGCTTTTAAGTTTTAACTAATTCCCACTTACCTATTTTTGTTGTTGTTACATTTGTTTTGAGGTCTTCATCATAAATTCTTTGCCTAGATAAATGTCTGGAAAAGTTCTTCCTGTGTTTTCTTGTAGGATTTTTATAGTTTTAGACCTTATGCTTCGGTCTTTAATCCATCACAATTTATGCATTTTCTTAATTCTCAAATTACAAGTAGGAAAATGAGGAACATCAATGTTTATAAAACATGCAGAGCTATGATTTGAACCAAGATTGTTCTGCTTGAAATTATCTAGTTATTAAGTATAAATTACTGTTCTTTCATTTGTATATCCTTTTCCTCAGTAAAAACCTCTCTTTCTCTCTCTTTGCTTTTTCTCTCTATCAATCATACAACTAGCTAGCTATCCAGTAATTAGAATTTTAGTTTAGTAATTCATAATTCACTTTCTAATGGAATACTTCTGTATTCTAAGAAAGCTTAAAAAAACCTCATAATATACTGAGAACTAAGACTGACAGCCAATATGTCATTTTAATAATCTGGAGGGTCAAATTAAAACTATAATTTAAGATTTTCTTCACTCAAATTACATTTTAATGTTATAATTCCCCTCTCTCCTCAAGAAAAAAAAAAAAAAGAGGAAAATACTAGGATCACAAAACAAATATTAGCCTTTCATAGGTTTCAGCTTCAACAGTTACAAATGCCATAAAATAATTCAAAGAGTAAAGTCCTGATTAAAATTAAAAGTGCTTACTGGGGAGTATCATTTTTCATTCTCTTTATCATTTCATTGTGTCAGAAAATTAGAGGAGTTAGCACTAGATTGAACCTGCTTCCAGCAGAACCATTTAATCATGGCAGATGAACTTAATTACTTTTTAATTGAATTAAGCCTGGTTCCTTTTTTTGGCAGTATAGAAGGAGAAGAAACCCTATGAGGGAAATGCATGACATTTGTGTTAATTTGGAGTGCAAACATGGAGGATTTTCCTCAGACATTGTACATGATCCTACTCTGCCATTATGTTTTTGCTTTTACTATAGATATCTACCTAATCTGACACTTGTTAATTTATTTTACACATACATATCCCCCAACCTGAATGTATGCAGCTTAAAGAAGTGATCTTGTCTCTTCTCTTCACCCTTGTATCTTCAGCACAGTTTAGGTTCTCACATATGGTAGTTGCTCAATAATGGTTAATAAACGAATGAATTGTATATGCAAATGTTTTAGTGTAGTCCTTTAAACATAATGTTAAAAAAATAGTAGGTACTATATTTTTAAAGAGATGCTGTCTTGCTCTGTCACCCAGGCTGGAGTGCAGTGGCCTGATCATACTATTCTTAATACAATATCAAAATATTAGTTTTCGGATGTTAATTGTCACTAATCAATTCAAAATCACATTATGCTACAGAATGGTGGGGGTTAGTTGGATTGGAAATTTCAATTCAATATGCAAAAAATAACTTAATGGTGGAAGAGATGAGTCAATGAGACGATTTAATTATTTCAACTAGCTCATGGGAAAAAGTAAAAACTCAATTATAACCTTCTAAATGGAAGAGTCTTTCCTTATGTATCTGTTTCTTATCACTGAACCCAGGACCGTGCCTGAAATACAGAAGTCATTAATGAATGTTACTGAGTGAGGAATTGCAGACATGTGTGTATTTGTGCACATATGATGCTATGTAACTAAGAAGGATCAAAAGGTAATATGAGGAAAATTTTCATAAACTCTGTGTTTTTATTTGAAGCCATTTTCCAAAAAAGAATAAAAGCATATTCAATTCAATACAAACATTTCTTATGATCATCTCTGAGCCCCCACCCAACCATTCCAAATTCTACATCATCAGTATCCTTATTCAGTAAATCATCCACATGGATTTGAGGAATTTGAATAATTTTAATAGTCTAAAATAAACAAGGCACCAATATCAAATGCTCAGAACATTTAGAAAATTGTCATGTACCTCATATTAAATTTTTCTTTGTTTTAGATATTTAATCTTCAGGTTAAACCGACAGTGTGTACTTTTGCTAATTGAGACACCAGAGGTTTGGCAGATCTCAGACAGTTCGTTAATAATGTCATGCTGGCAGTTCGTAGCATGATCATTAGTAGCAATGGACTTCATACTGGTAGGCTCTGACAGCATAAGTCAGGTCGTGCCAGCATTTCCCTGCGTTTCCTGTTGAGTATGCAGAGCTGGATAGAATGCATGAGGAAAGTGTCAACATTCAAGTTGATACCACTGGTTAACATATCAACTGACAGCATTTTCTCTGACCACACTGAAATAGCTCCAGGGGAGACAGAGAGCACATAATACCAAAAGCAATTAAGATAACAGACATTTTTGGTTTTCAATTTTTTTTTACCTGAATCAAGTTAGACAGAATAGGCATGCTAAAGAATCCTCAGTGGCAGCCTGCCTTTGGTCTTTCCACTTGGACAGTGTGTGAAATCTTTCCTCAGAAGAGTTGGATTTGGCTGATTTTTGCATTTTTAAGAACAAGTTATCCAGTTGGATAATTTGTAATTAGGAAAAATCACAGGTTTCAGAGATACTGACTATTCATAAAAAGTCTTCCTTGCTTGGTAGCTTGTGAGAAGCTTAAAAAAACGTGAGCTGGGTTTTTATTTAAATAATCATTTAGATAAAATTGTATCTCAGCTTCTCAATAGTCCAATTACTAGTATGAAGATGTGCAAATCTTGACTAATCTACCCTGTGTCATTTGATTTGCATGAAGATGTGCAAATTTTGGAAAAAAAAAACATATCAGATAACTATACTAATGTGGAGACAACTGCCTGCTGTGAACCTTTTTTTGTCTGATTACATTTCCTATACTTCAGCTGTTTTTATTTCTAGAAAATATAACCCCTTAACATTTCATTTTCCAATTCATATTGATATGAATGAATATCAATATGATATGAATGAATAAAGTACAGCATAAATGTTCCCACTACTCCATAAGGAAGACATTTAAATATATAAAACTGGGTTTATTGTTTTCAAAACTCAAAAAGATGGAGCTTTCTTTGGGGCTTTCACGAAATGTCTTATTATTATTTCTTCTTCTAAATTTAGTTATCTTCATTTGAACAGTAGAAGTTATTATTGCATTTTGTTTTGTTTTTCCTGTCTCTACAGAGCTCTTTGGTTCTGAAATATAAACCAAGCATTGCATCTAAACAGAAGAAAGTCTGAAAGTGAGGTTAAAGTTTGTATGGCCTGACTGGGTGTGGTGACTTACGCTTGTAATCCCAGGATTTTGAATGGATCACCTGAGGTCAGGAGTTCGTGACCAGCCTGGCAAATATGGTGAAACCCTGTCCCTACTAAAAATATAAAAATATAAAAATTATATAAAAATTAGCCGGGCGTGGTAGCAGGCGCCTGTAATCCCAGCTACTCGAGAGGCAGGAGAATTGCTTGAACCCGGAGGCGGAAGTTGCGGTGAGCCAAGTTCGCACCATTGCACTCCAGCCTGGGCAACAAGATCAAAACTCTGTCTCAAAAATAAATAAATAAATAAATACATACATACATACATACATAAAAGTTTGTATGGCCTACTCAGTTCGTCTTACTGAGTCCAGTGAGTCCAATTTCACAAGCCATTAACAGTCTGAAAGGGGAAATTAATTTGAATGTTATATTCTAGAAAGAGAGACAAATATTAGAAATTAGTGTTTAATTGCTTGGAAAAGACAGCCTAATAGAAAATACATTTATATCATTATAAAATAATGAGATGAGTTTTTACAAAGTGGTGCAGGATTCTCCTTAAATTGTTTATTAATAACTTCAAAAATGTTCTCTTCATCCTTGGGAAACTACCAGGAAAACTAAAAGAAAACAATGTAGGTTGCACAGAGAGCTTTCTAATAAACTCAGTAATAAATAAGAGCATGTAGGACATGTGAATTAAAATGTGTGTAACTAGGGAGACCTATAGAGTGGTATGGAATTAGTGTCAGGGCTACTAAAATATAGAATGGTTTTGTCCTTGGACATTTTTCAAAACCACAAAGTGAACTTAAATGTTATCAATCACATAAGAATAGCAAATGATACAGAATTGGCTACCTGCTTAGAGTTGGTGGCAATGATTCAATAAATCACAAAGAGGAATGTATATTAACTTACTTTTTCCTTAATTTTTAAATTAAGGTATGCTTACATATAAAGTACATGTGTGTAAGGAATACAGTTTGATTGTTTTGTCAAATGTATATTTGTGTTTAAGCAGCATACCAACTAAGCTATAGAACATTATTTTCACTCCAAATTTTTACAAATTATTTACTTGTTGGATGTTTTTATCTATTCTGGATCAAGTTTTGTTCAGAAATGTATCTGTGAATGTTTTTTCCTGCTTTTTTCATATTCTTGATAAGGTCTTTTAATAAGATTGCTTTTTGTTACTGTTTTTGCATTTTTGGGGTATCCCCTGTACTAGAAAAGATACATTAACTGAGAAATAAACATCCTTTTGACTCTTCTTGGATTAAAAAACAATAATAATACAATAAAAACATTCCTCTAAAACATCGGATACTAATTATCATAGTCAACATGCGCTCTCTCTTTTAGGGCTTATTGAACTCTGTATTACTTTTAAAATAATATACTATATTTCTTAGAGCAGTTATAGATTCACAGTAAACTTGAACAGAATGCAGAGATTTCTCATATACTCTCTGCCCCAAACATGCATAGTCTTCTCTGCTATCATTGTCTCTCACTAGAGTAATGCATTTTTTACAATTAATGAACCTATATTGATAAGCCATTATCGCTCAAAGTCTATATTACATTAGGTTTCTTTCTTTGTATCACACATTGCATGGGTTTGGACAAATGTATAATGACATGTATTCACACTCACAGTACTATATATATAATTTATATGTATATATATATATATAACGTATATATATATATAAAGTTTCATTGCCCTAAATGTTCTCTGTTCTTGGCCTGTTTATCCTTCCCTTCCCACTAACCCCTGACAACTACTGATCTTTTGATTCTCTCCAATGTCTTGCCTTTTTAGAGATGTCATATACTTGAAATCCAACAGTATGTAGCCTTATCTGATTGGCTCCTTTTACGTGGTAAAGTGAGGCAGAGCGGCTTAAAGTGGCTGGAGTTGGGCGTTTCCTTTCTCCAATGTTGATGGCTAGAGGGTGCTGGAATTAAGCATTTGTCTTCCTCCCCATGGAAAGCTAGATGATTACTTCCCTTCCCCAGGTCTCCTAGACTCCAATAAAACCCCAAGAAGTTAAGCCTTGTTTAAATAGTTTGTCCCAAGGGCAGAAAACAGAAGGCTCTGGTATATTTCATAAGGGTGCCTTTTCTCTTTCCCTTGCCACAGCGCGCGAGAGGATTTTTCTCCAATATTTATGTTTAGATGCTGCTATCTTCAGGTGATAAAACTCACTAAAGTGTGGGGGCTTCTGATGGCTGGAATTTATAACTCTCAGATGTGTCCATCCTGAGTCTCCAGGAATTTTGTCAATTACATTTTAGGCTTTCCTGCTTTAGCATTGGTTCCCGCAGAAGTTTCATTTTATGGATGTCTGTTTTGGCAGACTGTGATTCTCAGAGTTATTCTGTCTGTCTCACTTTTATGGGGCAGCAGTTTGCTCTATAACCTCACTTTTATTAATGTTACAGTACAGGCTTAAGAAGAGTTGTTAATTTTACAATTTGTTCAGATTTTTACTTGTTAGGAAAGAGTCACATCTGAGCTCCTTATATGTTAAACTAGAAACTGGGAGTTCTCCAGATTGTTTTTATATAAAAGTCAATTTAGCCATATATTTTTAAAAATGTTTCATTTAAATGTTCTTCAATAATTTATTTTAATAGCTGTAATTTTCCTTTTATATTTATGTGTGTTAATTTTTGTTATGAAGTGATGTAAGGTTAACACTGTTCACCTTTTAAAAAATTATAAATAGGCAACTGATACACAATAATTTGTGGAAAAATTATTTTACTCCAATTTAGATTAATTAATGTCTTTGCTAAATATAATTGGACTACTGAATGTGAATTTTTTTTCTAGTTAATTAAACTTTTTGACTATTCTTATTCTGATACTGCACTCTTACTGTAACTTTATAATAAGTTTAAATTCATGTTACACTAATGCCTTTGACTTTGCTGTATATTTACAATGGTGTTTGTATAAGTCTATGCAAACTTTAGCATTAGTTTGTACATATCTGAAAAAAAGTATGCTGAATTAATTCAAATTTGAAGGAATACATGTCTTTACAATATCGAGGCTTCTCACAAATAAGTTTGTAATAATTTTTCAAACAATTAGTCCTTTTTTTCCCTCAGCAATGTTTTGTGACCTTCAGTGTAGAAGTCTTTTATATTTTGTTAAGTATATTTTTAGATATTTTATATTTTTGGTGCTACCGCAGATAGTATATTTAATATAATTTTTGTTCCTAAAGTAAATTAATTACTTTGTTCTTAACATAAAGACCTAGTGATTTTTATAGATTTATATTGTATCCTGAGACTATGAATTTACTTTTTACACCTAGCAAGTTTTTTGTACATTCTTTTGAATTTTCTAAATGTGCAATTATGTAATCTGCAAATACGTGTAGTTGTGATTATTTATTTCATATATTTATGACTATTATTCATTCTTCTCCCTCTTCTTTATTCTGTGTCCTGTTGAATTGGTAAAATCTTCCAGTAAAAATATTAAGTAGAAGTGGTAAGAGACTATAATCTTACTTCACATATAAAGCAGGTGTATATGCAGGGAAAACCTTAACATGTTAAAAGACTGGGAAGTGTGTACTTGGAAGAAAGTTGTTTAAAGTAAACAATTTTTACACAGATAAGACTGATACCTACAGAAATCAAATGGTTTCCAAAGATCTCCCAGACATTTAATGGAAAACAAAGACAAAATATTTGTTTCTTAATTTTCCATTGTATTTGAATGTGTGAGCAATTTAAGAGACTCTCTGTCACACTATAGTATTGCTTGAATTTATCCATTTGAGAAAACTATATATTTGTATAATAATATTGTTGCCTGAAATGTGTTCCACATATATTAATGGATGAAGATACAAGCATGCAAGCACAGTATTCTGAATATAGTGAAAGTCAGAAAACTGATAATAACTGATTAAAGAAGAAACATGATTTGAATATTTCAATTAGATAAGAGTAAAATTCAACAACCTTTTCTGAATTTTAAAAATGCCTGTAGCTTAATAATAATAAACACTAGAAAAAGTATTCAATATTATATCCTGAGAATTACTGTATTCTTATTTACTTAGAGTATTTACGATTACTCGTTGAATGCCTTTAAAAACAGCTCTTCTAAAATATTTGTCAGATAATTACCATATCTGTGTCATCTTGTTGTTAACATTTTTAATTGTAATTTTTCATGAAACTTGAGATTTTCCTGTTTCTACCATACAAACTGAATAATTTTGGTTTATGCACTAGAAATTTTCAGTATTTTGTTATGACACTGCAGATCTTGCTTAAGCCCTGTGGTAGAACATAGATACTTTGTTTTATTTTTGTTCTGGCTTAGAACTCAACCACCTCCTTGAACTCAGCCGACAAATTCTGATCAGCTTTCTGTAGGTTGTGGTTTCAGTGTCAGGTAAAAGTTTTCAGAGCGTCTGGAATCTTATTCAGGTCTTTGCCTATAAATGCCACTTAGTTGCTTCTCTGAGATTTTTGTTTGATCTTTGGTTCTCAAAATCCACTTACGTTGTTGCTGGTCATATCTGTAGTTGTGAGCCAGTACTTCATCAACAACATTAATGGGTTGATTCGGTAAGCTCGTATGTCTCCATTCTTACTGAGATTTTCTGTTGTGCTGGGCTCTTCTTTCAGGTATTTTGGCAAGAAAGCTTTTGTTTCAGTTGATTGCATTAAATACCAGATAATGACAAGAAAGAATAATTTCTGAAATTTAAACCTTGTAGTCATATAGAGTACCTATTAAACTTTCAGCATTTTCACGCTTCTTAGTCCACACAAATATAAACATTTCCTAGTCAGGAAAACCCAATAATTAAATAAATAAAGCATCTCTGTATTTTATTGGAAACTACATGCTTTTAAACATAAAAAAAGTGAGCAGTTTTATAAGAAAAGTTTGTTTATTCTAACAGAAATTTAACTCCACTTAACTAGGAAAGATGCTGCCATACAAACCATCAACAAAACATAAATCATAGTATTTGTACCCACTAGAGATGAAAGGTCACTTTTGAAATAAAAAGTTGGTTAATTGAATGATTCTGTGTGTGAAATCTAGAAAAGTTAGCATTACTCAATATTATCCTCTGTACGCAATTTAGTTGTTACAATGTAATTAAATTACTGTAATATTTTTTGTAGTTTCCTACAAATGAAATACAAAAAATGAACTATTATTTAAACAATTTTTTTCATATTTCTCTTTCACTAGTAGAAAATAAATTGCTGTAGCTGAAAGTGTAGCTATGAGCTTAACTTCTAGTGTATCTTTTAAGTGGCTCGAAACTATTAGAAACATTCAACTAATGTCTATGTGATTTATAATGAATAATTTATGGAGAGCAATTAACTGTACATCAATTTGAAGTCACGTGGAAGTTAATTTTCTTTGTGTTGTAGGAAAAACAAGTTACATACTGTGATGAAAACTACACACTTTTGATGTGGAGTTTGTTTTAAAGCATTGCAATCAATAACAATGTGGCCATATTTTCTAGGAAATAGCCCAGTTGCCACTATATGCAAATGTAGTCTATTCAATAATCCCTTGATTTTTTGATAGAATATTAATTAGCTCTCACAAATGGTCAATAGCAACTGTTTATATTGACGTTAACAGCTTGGAGAATAGTTGTTACAATATATAATGATTACTCCTGAGTAAATTGCTTTCAACCACCTTAAAAATCTATGTCTCAATGAGAAATTTGCTATTTGCAAATATAATTTGGAATCTCCAAGTGTTCTATTTTCAATTTATTTTTTATTTCAAGTGTTCTGGTTATTGTAAAAACATTTAATGGTTTATGCAAAATCTCTAATATCGTGAAAATGCTTTATTTAATGGGGGTTTCGGAACACTTAGAATAAGCTTATTTAATTACTAATGTAGCTTGAGCAGACATGCTAGACCTTGGGTTCTGCAATTTAGCATTTGTTTAGCCCTCTTGGAATCCCAGTGTAGTATTTTACTTAGTGATCTCTGACTAGTGATCATCCATGAATATCTATATCAACTAAACTTCGATTACATAATTTAAATTTGAGTATGGCTGTACTTGGAAGTCTTGTACTGTTAGACGACTGAAACAACAAAATACAATTAAGAAGTCAAGCCCCAAGACAGAGAAAAAAAAAACTCGCACTAGTATTTTAGATTTTGAGACATATATAATCAATGTGAAAAGATCTGTTCAGTTTCCTTAAAATATGTACAATTGATATTATGCATATGTAAATCAGACTTTAGACTAGAAACTGGAGTTTTGTCCAGCTGAGTTTGTATAATCATCCATTAAATAAGCTTAATAATCTTCTTGTCTGAGAGATTTTTCAAAGTTATTAAAGCCATTACTACCAGTTAGTTCAAAGAAGTTGTGCCATGAAGCCTGCAAGTCTTCACTTAGCTGATCCATGACCAACCTCAAAAAACAAAAACAACAAAAGCAAAAAACTAAAAAGCAAATAAACACACAAAAACCCTGCTTTAAGAGAAAACCTAATGGGCACTGTGGCTCACTCCTGTAATCCCAGCACACTGGGAGGTCCAGACGGGTGGATCACCTGAGGTCCAGAGTTTGAGACCAGCCTGACCAACATGGTGAAACCCTGCCTCTATTAAAAATACAAAAAAATTAGCCAGGCATAGTGGTGGCCACCTGTAATCCCAGTTATTCCAGACACTGAGGCAGGAGAATCACTTGAACCTGGGAGGGAGAGGTTGCAGTAAGCCGAGATCCCGCCGCTACACTCCAGACTGGGTGACAAGAGAAAACTCCCTCTCAAAAAAAAAAAAAAAAAAAAAAAGGAATAAAATAATAATAGTAATGAAGAGGAAACCTAAGAGTTATTGTAATGGAGGAAATTTGACATTACTCTTATAGCCCAGAGTTGTGTAAGTGATGAAAAGGATATTAAAATTTCTTGGGAACAATATCACCAACGTATTATGGTGATATGGTTTGGCTCTGTGTTGCCACCCAAATTTGAATTATAATCCCCACGTGTACAAGGAGGGACCTGTAATCCCCACCTGTCAAGGGAGGAAAGTGATTGGATTATGGGGGCAGTTTCCTCCATGCTGTTCTCATGATATTGAGTTAATTCTCAGGCAATCTGATGGTTTTATAAATGGAAATTTTTTCTTGTGCCCTCACTCCATTCTTTCCTGCTGACTTGTTCCTGCTTTCCCTTCGTCTTCTGCCAAGACTGTAGGTTTCCTGAGGCCTCCCCAGCAATGCAGAACTGTGAGTTAGTTAAACCTCTTTCTTTTATAAATTACTCAGTCTCCAGTAGAATCTTTATAGCAGTGTAAAAATGGACTAGTACATATGGTAATATTTTTTGCTATACTTTTACTTCCAATCAGGTAAAAAAAAAAAAAATGGAAATTAATTTCTTTTCTATATCTCAGTCTCCGTTTTAGCTTTTTAAAATTTTTGCTAAGTATGAAACCATTAGATGAAAATCAAAATCATACAAGATAAACCATCTGTTTTTAAAATACTGAAAATAACAAAATGGTCAATTATTGTGTTTTATTTATAATATTACCAGAATAAATATGCGAATAGAAATAAGCATTGATTAAGCATTAATCAGTTTGAATTAATCATGAGGAATATTACCAATAAGGCCTAAAAATCCTGGTTTTTAAAGATAATCCAAATAAAACTTTCCACATATGTAATTCCAGATGAAGTTGGCTTCTTGTAACAGAAAAGTAAAAACAAAAGCAGAATTCTACAAATGAAGTAATAAGGGGATGTGTTATTTCATATAACAAGAGGCTAGTGTTAAAGGAAGACTCAAAGCACAGATGTCAAGAGTTTAGCTCTTCTTTTCTCTAAATATTTTTGGTGCCACTCTTTCTCTGTGTTGGCTTTTCTCAGAAGTCTCATAGAAAAATGGCATAAAATTTTAGAGTGTCCTGTCCAGTCATGACAATTTCCAGGGGAAGGAAGAGGAATCATCTCTCTGTGTGGATTTATGAGGTGTTAAAGAGACCTTAACAGAAGCTCTCTATTATAAGAAAATACAGATTAATACCCTACAAGAGTAAAAGTACAGAAACCTCAATAGTATATTAGCAAATCAAATCTACCAACATATAAAAATGATAAAACATCAAGATGAAGTGACATTTATGCCTGTATTATAAGGTAGATTAAACAACTGAATATAAATCAATGCATTTTTTTATATTAAAAGAGGAAAAAAGCCATATAATCACATTAATAGGTGGATTTAGTAGGCTAAATAAAAGCTCCCCAGAGATATCCATGCCCTAATCTCTGGAACCTGTGAATATGTTACTTCACATGGTAAAATAAAATTTTCAGATATGATTAAGGTAATAATTTTGAGATTGGGATATTGCTAATAAAGCCAATGTGTTTAGAGGTATCTTTATAAATAGGAGGCAGGAGAATCAGAGTCAGAGAGAGACGATAAAGATGGTGACTCAAGCTATGGGATGTAGACAGACTCTAATAGCTGACAAAAGGAAACAGACTAATTTCTAGCACACCCAGAAGAAATGCAGGCTTGCAGATGTCATGATTTTAGCCCAGTGAAACTGATTTTGGACTTCCGAAATCCATAACTATAAAATAATAAATTGGTATTGATCTAAACCACTAAGCTTGTGGTAATTTATTATAGCATCAATGGGGAACTAATACAATACAAAATGAGTATTTTTAATAATTCAACATTCAGCATAATAGCTGTGATTGAAGTAGTAATTAATGAGAACTTTATCAATTTGTCATAGGGCATCTATTAAAAACCTATACCTAATATCACACTTTTTGGTAATACAGAATGTACTAATTCTATGATCTGGCCATAAAGTCAAATAACCAACTTTAATCAGTGCTATTTAACATTGAAATGGAGGTCTTAGGCAGTACAACATGACAAAAATATCAAATCAAAAAGTTCGTGGTTTGAAAAAAGAAAATTAAATTATTTCTATATGGTGCTGGAGAAAGATTAGGCAAATAAATCAGTGGAAGAGAATAGAGGATACATTCATAAGTCTACACATCCATGGTGTATTAGTCTGTTCCCATGCTGCTAATAAAAACATACCTGAGACTGGATAATTTATAAAGGAAAGAGGTTTAATGGACTCACAGTTGGCTGGGGAGGCCATACAAACATGGCAAATGGCGAAGCAGGAGTGAAGTCTTATCTTACATGGCAGGAGGTAAGAGTGCTTGTGCAACGTAACTTCCATTTATAAGACCATCAGGTCTCATGAGACTTATTCACTACCACAATAATATGGGGGAAATCACCCCCATAATTCAATTATCCCCACCTGGCCCTACCCTGGATACAGGGGGATTATTACAATTCAAGATAAGATTTTTATGGGAACACAGCCTATCTATATTATATGGTCAATTACTTTTAGAAAAAGTTGGGAAGCCACTTCAATGGAGAAAGAATAGCCTTTTCAATATTCATGCTGAACAACTTAACAACTGTGTATAAACAATGAACTTCAAGTCATACCTTTTATTATATAAAAATAAAATTTTAAGTCATTCTGGACCTAAACATAAAACCCAAGACTGTAATTCTTCTAAAAGAAAATTATAGAAGGGTGTATTTGCAAGTTTTGAGATGGGCAAAGATTTCTTTTTTCTTCTTCTTCTTCTTTTTCTTTTTATTATACTTTAAGTTCTAGGGTACATGTGCATAACGTGCAGGTTTGTTACATATGTATACTTGTGCCATGTTGGTGTGCTGCACCCATCAACACGTCAGCACCCATCAATTCATCATTTATATCAGGTATAACTCCCCAATGCAATCCCTCCCCCCTCCCCCCTCCCCATGATAGGCCCCA
>NC_045442.1:52079759-52109708 GCF_002776525.5 Piliocolobus tephrosceles | reverse complement strand
ACATAGTATTCCATGGTGTATATATGCCACATTTTCTTAATCCAGTCTGTCACTGACGGACATTTGGGTTGATTCCAAGTCTTTGCTATTGTGAATAGTGCCGCAGTAAACATACGTGTGCATATGTCTTTGTAGTAGAATAATTTATACTCCTTTGGGTATATACCCTGTAGTGGGATGGCTGGGTCATATGGTACATCTAGTTCTAGATCCTTGAGGAATTGCCATACTGTTTTCCATAATGGTTGAACTAGTTTACAATCCCACCAACAGTGTAAAAGTGTTCCTATTTCTCCACATCCTCTCCAACACCTGTTGTTTCCTGATTTTTTAATGATTGCCATTCTAACTGGCGTGAGATGGTATCTCATTGTGGTTTTGATTTGCATATCTCTGATGGCAAGTGATGATGAGCGTTTTTTCATGTGTCTGTTGGCTGTATGAATGTCTTCTTTTGAGAAATGTCTGTTCATATCCTTTCCCCACTTTTGGATGGGGTTGTTTGTTTTTTTCTTGTATATTTGTTTGAGTTCTTTGTAGATTCTGGAAATTAGCCCTTTGTCAGATGAGTAGATTGCAAAAATTTTCTCCCATTCTGTAGGTTGCCTGTTCACTCTGATGGTAGTTTCTTTTGCTGTGCAGAAGCTCTTTAGTTTAATGAGATCCCATTTGTCAATTTTGGCTTTTGCTGCCGTTGCTTTTGGTGTTTTAGACATGAAGTCCTTGCCCGTGCCTATGTCCTGAATGGTACTACCTAGATTTGCTTCTAGGGTTTTTATGGTATTAGGTCTAACATTTAAGTCTCTAATCCATCTTGAATTAATCTTCGTATAAGGAGTAAGGAAAGGATCCAGTTTCAGCTTTCTACTTATGGCTAGCCAATTTTCCCAGCACCATTTATTAAATAGGGAATCCCTTCCCCATTTCTTGCTTTTCTCAGGTTTGTCAAAGATCAGATGGTTGTAGATGTGTGGCACTATTTCTGAGGGCTCTGTTCTGTTCCATTGGTCTATATCTCTGTTTTGGTACCAGTACCATGCTGTTTTGATTACTGTAGCCTTGTAGTATAGTTTGAAGTCAGGTAGCGTGACGCCTCCAGCTTTGTCCTTTTGACTTAGGATTGTCTTGGCAATGCGGGCTCTTTTTTGGTTCCATATGAACTTTAAAGCAGTTTTTTCCAATTCTGTGAAGAAACTCATTGGTAGCTTGATGGGGATGGCATTGAATCTATAAATAACCTTGGGCAGTATGGACATTTTCACGATATTGATTCTTCCTATCCATGAGCATGGTATGTTCTTCCATTTGTTTGTGTTCTCTTTGATTTCACTGAGCAGTGGTTTGTAGTTCTCCTTGAAGAGGTCGTTTACATCCCTTGTAAGTTGGGTTCCTAGGTATTTTATTTTCTTTGAAGCAATTGTGAATGGAAGTTCATTCCTGATTTGGCTCTCTGCTTGTCTGTTACTGGTGTATAAGAATGCTTGTGATTTTTGCACATTAATTTTGTATCCTGAGACTTTGCTGAAGTTGCTTATCAGCTTAAGGAGATTTTGGGCTGAGACAATGGGGTTTTCTAAATATACAATGATGTCATCTGCAAACAGGGACAATTTGACTTCTTCTTTTCCTAACTGAATACCCTTGATTTCTTTCTCTTGCCTGATTGCCCTAGCCAGAACTTCCAACACTATGTTGAATAGGAGTGGTGAGAGAGGGCATCCCTGTCTTGTGCCAGTTTTCAAAGGGAACTTTTCCAGTTTTTGCCCATTCAGTATGATATTAGCTGTGGGTTTGTCATAAATAGCTCTTATTATTTTGAGGTACGTTCCATCAATACCGAATTTGTTGAGCGTTTTTAGCATGAAGGGCTGTTGAATTTTGTCAAAAGCCTTTTCTGCATCTATTGAGATAATCATGTGGTTCTTGTCTTTGGTTCTGTTGATATGCTGGATTACGTTGATTGATTTGCGAATGTTGAACCAGCCTTGCATCCCAGGGATGAAGCCCACTTGATCATGGTGGATAAGCTTTTTGATGTGCTGCTGAATCCGGTTTGCCAGTATTTTATTGAGGATTTTTGCATCGATGTTCATCAGGGAGATTGGTCTAAAATTCTCTTTTTTTGTTGTGTCTCTGCCAGGCTTTGGTATCAGGATGATGTTGGCCTCATAAAATGAGTTAGGGAGGATTCCCTCTTTTTCTATTGATTGGAATAGTTTCAGAAGGAATGGTACCAGCTCCTCCTTGTACCTCTGGTAGAATTCAGCTGTGAATCCATCTGGTCCTGGACTTTTTTTGGTGGGTAGGCTATTAATTGTTGCCTCAATTTCAGAGGCTGCTATTGGTCTATTCAGGGATTCAACTTCTTCCTGGTTTAGTCTTGGGAGAGTGTATGTGTCCAGGAAATTATCCATTTCTTCTAGATTTTCTAGTTGATTTGCATAGAGGTGTTTATAGTATTCTCTGATGGTAGTTTGTATTTCTGTGGGGTCGGTGGTGATATCCCCTTTATCATTTTTTATTGCGTCTATTTGATTCCTCTCTCTTTTCTTCTTTATTAATCTTGCTAGCAGTCTGTCAATTTTGTTGATCTTTTCAAAAAACCAACTCCTGGATTCATTGATTTTTTGGAGGGTTTTTTGTGTCTCTATCTCCTTCAGTTCTGCTCTGATCTTAGTTATTTCTTGCCTTCTGCTAGCTTTTGAGTGTGTTTGCTCTTGCCTCTCTAGTTCTTTTAATTGTGATGTCAGAGTGTCAATTTTAGATCTTTCCTGCTTTCTCTTGTGGGCATTTAGTGCTATAAATTTCCCTCTACACACTGCTTTAAATTTGTCCCAGAAATTCTGGTATGTTGTGTCTTTGTTCTCATTGGATTCAAAGAACATCTTTATTTCTGCTTTCATTTCGTTATGTACCCAGTAGTCATTCAGGAGCAGGTTGTTCAGTTTCCATGTAGTTGAGCGGTTTTGATTGAGTTTCTTAGTCCTGAGTTCTAGTTTGATTGCACTGTGGTCAGAGAGACAGTTTGTTATACTTTCTGTTCTTTTACATTTGCTGAGGAGTGCTTTACTTCCAATTATGTGGTCAGTTTTGGAATAAGTGTGATGTGGTGCTGAGAAGAATGTATATTCTGTTGACTTGGGTTGGAGAGTTCTATAGATGTCTATTAGGTCCGCTTGGTGCAGAGATGAGTTCAATTCCTGGATATCCTTGTTAACTTTCTGTCTCGTTGATCTGTCTAATGTTGACAGTGGAGTGTTGAAGTCTCCCGTTATTATTGTATGGGAGTCTAAGTCTCTTTGTAAGTCTCTAAGGACTTGCTTTATGAATCTGGGTGCTCCTGTATTGGGTGCATATATATTTAGGATAGTTAGCTCTTCCTGTTGAATTGATCCCTTTACCATTATGTAGTGGCCTTCTTTGTCTCTTTTTATCTTTGATGGTTTAAAGTCTGTTTTATCAGAGACTAGGATTGCAACTCCTGCTTTTTTTTTGTTCTCCATTTGCTTGGTAGATCTTCCTCCATCCCTTTATTTTGAGCCTATGTATGCCTCTGCATGTGAGATGGGTCTCCTGAATACAGCAGACTGATGGGTCTTGACTCTTTATCCAGTTTGCCAGTCTGTGTCTTTTAATTGGAGCATTTAGTCCATTTACATTTACGGTTAATATTGTTATGTGTGAACTTGATCCTGCCATTATGATATTAACTGGTTATTTTGCTCATTAGTTGATGGAGATTCTTCCTAGCCTCAATGGTCTTTACATTTTGGCATGTTTTTGCAATGGCTGGTACCGGTTGTTCCTTTCCATGTTGAGGGCTTCCTTCAGGGTCTCTTGTAAGGCAGGCCTGGTGGTGACAAAATCTCTAAGCATTTGCTTATCTGTAAAGAATTTTATTTCTCCTTCACTGATGAAACTTAGTTTGGCTGGATATGAAATTATGGGTTGAAAATTCTTTTCTTTAAGAACATTGAATATTGGCCCCCACTCTCTTCTGGCTTGTAGAGTTTCTGCTGAGAGATCTGCTGTCAGTCTGATGGGCTTCCCTTTGTGGGTAACCCGACCTTTCTCTCTGGCTGCCCTTAAGATTTTTTCCTTCATTTCAACTTTGGTGAATCTGGCAATTATGTGTCTTGGAGTTGCTCTTCTGGAGGAGTATCTTTGTGGCGTTCTCTGTATTTCCTGAATTTGAATGTTGGCCTGCCCTTCTAGGTTGGGGAAGTTCTCCTGGATGATATCCTGAAGAGTGTTTTCCAATTTGGTTCCATTTTCCCCCTCACTTTCAGGCACCCCAATCAGACGTAGATTTGGTCTTTTGACATAATCCCATACTTCTTGCAGGCTTTGTTCATTTCTTTTTCTTCTTTTTCCTTTTGGTTTCTCTTCTCGCTTCATTTCATTCATTTGATCCTCCATCGCTGATACTCTTTCTTCCAGTTGATCGAGTTGGTTACTGAAGCTTGTGCATTTGTCACGTATTTCTCGTGTCATGGTTTTCATCTCTGTCATTTCGTTTATGACCTTCTCTGCATTAATTAGTCTAGCTGTCAATTCTTCCACTCTTTTTTCAAGATTTTTAGTTTCTTTGCGCTGGGTACGTAATTCATCCTTTAGCTCTGAGAGGTTTGATGGACGGAAGCCTTCTTCTCTCATCTCATCAAAATCATTCTCTGACCAGCTTTGATCCGTTGCTGGCGATGGGCTGTGCTCCTTTGCAGGAGGAGATGCGCTCTTATTTTTTGAATTTCCAGCTTTTCTGCCCTGCTTTTTCCCCATCTTTGTGGTTTTATCTGTCTCTGGTCTTTGATGATGGTGACGAACTGATGGGGTTTTGGTATGAGTGTCCTTCCTGTTTGATAGTTTTCCTTCTGACAGTCAGGACCCTCAGCTATAGGTCTGTTGGAGATTGCTTGAGGTCCACTCCAGACCCTGTTTGCCTGGGTATCAGCAGCAGAGGTTGCAGAAGATAGAATATTGCTGAACAGCAAGTGCACCTGTCTGATTCTTGCTTTGGAAGCTTCCTCTCAGGGGTGTACTCCACCCTGTGAGGTGTGGGGTGTCAGACTGCCCCTAGTGGGGGATGTCTCCCAGCTAGGCTACTCAGGGGTCAGGGACCCACTTGAGCAGGCAGCCTGCCCCTTCTCAGATCTCAACCTCCATGTTGGGAGATCCATTGCTCTCTTCAAAGCTGTCAGAGTCGTTGGCGTCTGGACAGGCCTCTGCTGCTTTAGCTGAGCCCTGTCCCCAGAGGCGGAGTCTACAGAGACAGGCAGGTTTCCTTGAGCTGCTGTGAGCTCCACCCAGTTTGAGCTTCCCAGCAGCTTTGTTTACCTACTTAAGCCTCAGCAATGGCGGGCGCCCCTCCCCCAGCCTCGCTGCTGCCTTGCCGTTAGATTGCCGCAGACTGCAGACTGCTGTGTTAGCAAGGAAGGAGGCTCTGTGGGCGTGGGACCCTCCTGGCCAGGTGTGGGATATATTCTCCGGTGTGCTGGTGTGCTTACCGTGCAGTATTGGGGTGGGAGTTACCCGATTTTCCAGGTGTTGTGTGTCTCAGTTCCCCTGGCTAGGAAAAGGGACTCCCTTCCCCCTTGCGCTTCCCAGGTGAGGCGATGCCTCGCCCTGCTTCAGCTCTCGCTGGTCAGGCTGCAGCAGCTGACCAGCACCGATTGTCCGGCACTCCCGAGTGAGATGACCCCAGTACCTCAGTTGAAAATGCAGAAATCACCGGTCTTCTGTGTAGCTCGCGCTGGGAGATGGAGACTGGAGCTGTTCCTATTCGGCCATCTTGCTCCACCCCCGAGATGGGCAAAGATTTCTTACATTGGATTGAGAAAACACAAAACGACAACAACAATAGTAATACATTACAGTTCATTAAGATAAGAAAGTCTACTCTTTAAAAGATATTGTAAAAATATTTAAAGCAAATCACTCACTGAAGGGAAGCTTTGTAAAACAATTATGTGATAAAGGACTTATAACCACAGTAAATAAAGAACGCTAACTCAATAATCAAAAAGTTAAAAATGATCAAGAACTTTCATTGTAGTCTTCACCAGAGAATATATAGAGATGACAAATAAAAAAGAAATGAATTGATGTTTGACAATATTAGTAATTAGAAAACAGTAAATTAAAATTGCAGTGTAATAGCACAGCACACCTTTTAGAATGGCTAAAATACTATTTAAAAACTGGCGATATCAAGTGATGACAGGAATATGGAACGACTGAAGTCCCATGCAATACTGGTGGGAATGCAAAATCGTGTACTTATTTTGGAAAGCCATTTATTGATTTTTTAAATAAAACTAAATGTGTACATAATATACAGCCTAGCACTCCCATTCCTTGTTATTTACCCAAGAAAGATAAAAATAAGCAAAAAAGGGATTTAGCCTAACAAAACATGAACTTTTGTTCCTTATCTTAGGTACTTAAAACCGTCAACTATTAAGTTTGTATAACACGTACATTTCTCCCTTTGTGGTAAAGTCTTTTCCGCCATTTTATATTCTTCTGGTTTGATGTCAATTACTGCTCACTTTTCCAGTCACAGGTATAGTCATGTGATACAGACTGGTAAAACTGTAGTGCCCCATCTTCCTGAAAACTGTGGGAACCTGTAGTGATGGGAACAAAACATAGGCAAAGTCAATTTGATTTCTCCTTTTTGTGTAAACTTCTTTGAGTTGTGTTACAATAACTGGAAATTAAAAGTCTTAAAACAAGATGAAATTCTCACCATTATCCATAGGCCTTATAAAGTCTGACTCTCATTTGCTCTTTAGTCACAGTTTCTCCTATATTAAACTAACTTTTCTTCTTGATATCCCTTGATTACCCCCAAGCAAAATTCTGCTGCAGAGCTAGAGTATTAGGGTCCTAGCAGCCAGGATACAGATATTTTGATTCCTCCAGATATCTAGGACACAGATATTTGGATTTATGAAAGCCCTTGTTTCCTTTACATGTTTCTTTGAATGCTATTTTTTTTTCCTTTAAGAAGTATTCTGACCACTATATATGAAATTACAAACTGCCCCATCAGTATTCCAATTTCCCTTACTCTGCTCTATTTACTAATAGCATTTGTATTCTCCATTGCTATACATATATATTATTCACCTACCTATCTGTCATCTATCTATCTATATTTATATATTACATTTCAAAAACACCACCCTGGCACCACTATTGAACTGCAAGTCCTACCAGGGTAGGGGATTCTCTCTTTTCTTTTCTACTGCTCTTTTTCTGGAGACTAGACTATTACTTGCCACATACAAGTAAATCAATGAATATTTGTTGTAAGTAAGGGGTCCCTAATCCCTGAGCACAGACTGATACCAATGTGGCCTGTGGGTCATACAGCAGGAGGTAAGAAGAGGACAAGTGAGCATGACCACCTGAAGGCACATCCTACATGGTGACAGGCAATAGAGAGAGTGCAGGGGAAGCTGCCACTTATAAGACTATCATATCTCATGATAATTCACTCACTCTCACAAAACAGCATGATTGAAATCACCCCCATGATCCAATCACTTCCCACCAGGTCCCTCCCTCGATACCTGGAGATTAGAGTTTGAGATACAATTTGGGTGGAGGACACAGAGCCAAACTATATCCTTATGTCCCTGTCCCCTCCCAAATCTCAATTCCTTTTCAAAACCAATCGTGCCTTCCCAAGAATCCCCCAAAGTCTTAACTCATTTCAGGATTAATTCAAAAGTCCAAGTCCAAAGTCTCATCTGAGACAAGCTAAATCTCTTCCACCTCTGAGCCTGTAAAATCAAAAACAAGGTAGTTACTTCCAGGATACACGGGAGTACAGGCATTGGCTAAATGTTCCCATACCAATAGAAGAACTTGGCCAAACAAAGTGGCCATGAGCCCCACACAAGTCTGAAACCCAGTGAGGCAGTTATTAGAGCTCTGAAATTATTTTCCTTGACTCCATGTCTCACATCCAGGGCATACTGATGCAACAAGTGGACTCTTTTGGCAGCTCTACCCCTGTGGCTCTGTAGGGTACAACCCCTGCAGCTGCCCTCACAGGCTGGCATTGAGTGCCAGCAGCTTCACCAATCACGTGGTGCAAGCTGTTGGTGGATCTTCCTCTGGGGGCTGGAGGACTGTGACCCTCTTCTCACAGCTACACTAAGCAGTGCCCCAGTGGGGACTCTATGTGTGGGCTCCAACCCCACATTTCCCTTCTGCACTACCCTCACAGAGGTTCTTCACCAGGGCTCCACCCCTATAGTAGACTTCTGCCTGGACATCCAGGCTTTTCCATACATCTTTCTGAAATCTAGTTGGAGGTTTCCAAAGCTCAACTGTTGTCTTCTGTGCACCTGCAGACCCAACACCACATGGTAGCCACTGAGGGTGGGGTTTACACCCTCTGAAGCAGTGGCCTGAGCTGTACTTTGGCTCCTTTTAGCCACAGCTGGAGATAGAATGGGACACAGGGCACAAAGTCCTGAGGCAGCAGAGAGCAGCAGGGCTCTGGGCCTGACCCAGGAAACCATTTTTTCCTCCTAGGTCTATGGGTCTGTGATGGGAAGAGCTGCTGTGAAAATCTCTAATGTGCCCTGGATACATTTTTTCTATTGCCTTGGCTGTTAACCTTTGGCTCCTGGTTACTTATGCAAATTTCTGGAACAAGCTTGAATTCCTCTCTAGAAAATGGGTTTTTCTTTTCTACCACATGGTTAGGCTGTGCATTTTCCAAACTTTTACATTCTGCTTCCCTTTTAAACTTAAGTTCCACTTTCAGATCATCTCTTTGTAAATGCATATAACTGAACACTTTCAGAATAATCCAGGTCACCTGTTGCATGCCGTTGAATTTCTTCTACCAGATACCCTAAATCATGTCTCTCAAGTTCAAATTTCCACAGATCTTTAGGTTCAGGGCAAAATGCCATCAGTCTCTTTGCTAAAACATAGCAAAAGTGAACTCTGCTCCAGTTCCCAAGAGGTTCCTCATCTCTATCTGAGACCACCTCTGGCTGGACTTCATTGTCAGTATCATTATCAGTATTTTGGTCGAAACTATTCAGCAAGTCTCTAGGAAATTCCAAAATTTTCCTCAACTTCCTGTTTTCATCTGAGTCCCCCAAACTGTTCCAACCTCTGTCAATTACTCAGTTCCAAAGTCACTTCCACATTCTGAGTTATCTCATAGCAATACCCCACTATCTCAGTATCAATTTACTGTATTAGTCTGTTTTCACACTACCATAAAGAACTGCCTGAGACTGGGTAATTTATAAACAGAAGAGGTTTAGTCAATTTACAGTTCTGCATGGCTGGGGAGGCCTCAAAAAACTTATAACCACGGTGAAAGGCAAAGGGGAAGCAAGGCAACATCTGGTTGTAGGTGGAGAGAGAGTGTGGGGGGGAGATTGCTCCTTAGAAAATATATTGTATCTCATGAGAACTCATTCACAATAATGAGATCAGCATGGGGGAAACCATCCCCATGTTCCAATCACCTCCCACCAGGTCCCTCCCTCAACATATGGGGACAACAACTGGAGATGAAATTTTGGTAGGGACACAGAACCAAACCATATCAAGTGCAAATCCTAATGTGAACTGTGCATGAGAGGGATTTAGGTTGTGTTCTCATTATGAGAATCTAATGCTTGATGATCTGAGGCACAAAAGTTCCAATCTGAAACCGATCCCCCATACTCCTGGTCTGTGGAAGAATTGTCTTCCATGAAACCAATCCCTGGTGTCAAAATGGTTGGAGACCATTGTAGGTGTTTAATAAAAATTCTGTGCAGAGGCATAAGAATGAGTCACTTTCTCTGAGCATGCCTCAGTCTTAATGTATTTAATAGGCATAAAATAATAGCCACTCTATCTCTCCATATTTTACATGTATTGTATACATCACATATTTTTATTTGAAAGTGTTTACAAAGTTATGTTTGGTGATATGAGGTCATATTTTCAGAGTTAACTCTATATACACACACGTACACACACAGAAAATACATTGTTAGCCTTTTTTTTTTTTAATTACTCAACTCAGCTTTGTCTTGCTCCTCAAGAAGACAACTAATGGTTAACAAAAACAAATGTTTTGGAGAAAAGTATTTTTCTCATGATAACGTCACAAATATTTGTTCTTTAAAATTATTTTAACAGTTACTTATAATGCTGTTAAATTTTAAAGTAATTGAATACACTGCTATTTACCTTATAGAACGAAACTTTTTAATGCAATTTGATTCCGTAGTCAAATTATTGACATAATAGAAGACCTAACATATAATTCATCTATTAGTCATGTTACTGAGAAAGCAATAGCTGAAAAAATAATTTTATAATATTCTGTAAAAGAGTTTAGCAACAGTGGCAAATCTTGAAATCTAGTTGTGGCTACGTGTATAACATGGATCATAACCTTGTGCAAAGTATCTTGTTTTCATACTTTGTTTGCATTTATCAAATGTGCTTAGTACTCTTCATATTTTGAGGTTCTTTTAGAGTCACAGTTGTTAATACCAATGTAGAATACAAACACAGACACACAAACAAATATATATGCTTTCTAAGAAAAACATTCTTAGAAAAGAAAACAAAAGATATCCTAGAAACTAGACAATGACTTCAGGCTGTCATCTGCAGTAATCACAGATGTTCTCTTTAGGGTAGTACTCTTTGAAAAAAAGAGTTGTTTTCCTTGCCCATATTCTAACAGCTCTCTAGTCAAACCATGATCATTTTCCTTAAGGTGTTCAAAACTGCCTGGATAACCTTCACTTCTTTCCCCAGCACTCACTCTCACCAGAGACAGTTGTTATGCTTATCCACAACCCGCAAGCTTATAGGCCACCCTTCAAAAGTTACACAAGTGTCAAAACCAGAAATCACAGAGGAAAAGACTGACAGACTAGACTTCAAATATCTTTTAAACATCAATGTAACAAAACTATCCTCAACATGTAAAAAATTTAAAAATTGCAAATTTGATAAAATATTGTCACGCATAATATATAGTAGGTTAATATCATTTCTAAATAAAGATTTCATATGCATCAATAAGAATGAGGTAAGAATTCCAGTAGACAGTGGCATAAGGTGTTCTTTTTTTGTTTTTTAATGATATTTTTCAATTAAATAATTCAAAAATCAATTTAAAATAGTGCTATGTTTTTTAAACCTACTTATTAGGCAATAATTCTAAACAGAGAATGATTTGTGTGGATAAGTAGGTGAGGTACAAGGCACACTATAAACATCAAAAAAACTATTTGGAAAGATAGTTATCAAAATGTGAATATTTTCAACCCACCAGTACAATCATGAAAAATACGTATTTAGAAAACAGTTGTACAAGAAAGCACAAACTTATGTTTCAGCATATTTACACCAACTGTGCTGTTTTAATAGCACTCCCCCTAAAAAAACAATTAGATGGCATAAGATAGAAAACTGGTAAACATTTTTTATAAATTAATATGAACGATGATATAAATCCTTGGGTAAAAAAGTCCTGCTTTCATTCTTTCTTGGCATTTATCAAATTTGTTTAATAACCCTGTCTCCAATAGTATTTCAAATTTCTTTTGGAATTACAAGTGTTAATATATAGTTAATATATATATATATATTCTACCTATATATGTATATACACCCATATATATATATACACACACACACACACACACAGATGCACATCATCAAAAGGATGATAAAAATCTATATTTTTAACCTCAAAAGATGATAAGGATATATTGGTTGAAAAAAAAAGTCTATAGGCATCATGAATAACTTTTTGTAAATAACTTTTACAATATTTTTAGTTACACATAAACAAAAATGTATATATTTTTAGAAGTGTTTATGCTATTAACAATTGTTATCTGTAACTTCAGGTTATATTGATATTTGATTTATATCTTTGTATATAGCCTACATTTAAAAATGAGTATATTATTAAATAAGATTACTTTAAAAAATAAACATAATATCAATGAACATTATGCTTTACTTTGGAACAAAAAGTAGAGTAAGATTAGTTCAGACACAAATAGAAAACACATTAAAGTTCATATGTTTGGGGTAAATACTTTCCTCTTAAGCTTAGTGATATCCTAATTATATTTGCCCCTTCTCATTGTCTATTTTCTAATTGTAATTCTCTGGTCTCTTAATCTTCTTGTTTTTGTCTGTCTGATCAGCACATCAAGTATTACACCAGTTGGTAATGAGGAACTAGTTTAAAGATACAATATGACCTTTCAAGTAAAACAGATTTGGCTTTCAAATTACAGCTCGATCACTTTGTTAGGATATTAATGTGGGATGAATTAACCTCTCAGTGCCTCAGTGTCCTCCGTTATATTAGTGACAGTATACTATTCGGCACATAAAAGTTGCTATCGACATAGTAAACCCATCTTCCCCTTTCCTGATCTCACTTGATTCAGAGCCAGCCCTTACTACCACTCTTTTTGCTACTCCTCAATCTAGTTATAGAGTCCTATAATTTATTGGCTATTTAAACCTTGCTAGATTTTCCTCATATTTATCAATTAATCTTGCAACAAAGAATTGGGAGAGGTAAAGACAACTATAGTGAACAAATGCCTTCTGATTAAATGTTAACCTTCTGGACTTAAATAATCTTTCCATCTTGGTTTTCTGCAATCTTCCTGGTCTAGCTTAAAGGTACTGCAAAGGCTGAAGGGTTAACATTTCTAAAATACCATTTTATTATGGTTTGTGAATATTTTCTGATAACTGTAGTAAAAATTATTATGACACATTCAAATGCAGATGAAGTGCCAAGGAAACACTGTGCCAGCAGATATGCCTAACAGAATTACAAAAGTGTTCATGAATATTTACTAGAAGCGTAATTGTGTTATATGTCTCCTAGCTCTTTTAACATAATCTTTTGAGTTTTGTAACATGGGTGTTATTTGTGCTGAGTTATTTCTTTGAACATCATATAATGAAATGACTAACTAACATGCATAAGTTCCTTTCAAAACAAATATGTAAAAGAGTCAAGCAGTCTTTCCTAAAGACTTCAGGAAGTTAAAAAATAGCTTGCAGTCTGTGCTTCCTAAATTCACGTTGAGTTCCATTAATAATAATGGAAAAGTTAAAGAGCTTTAAGTTTATGGAGATGAGAGTTATACACATATGCACACCCATCATACACATTCACTGACAAATTTCTATTACATTCATAGCACAGAATCTCCACTGTGAAAATATGCATGGAATTAAAGTAATTTGGCGGGACTTGCGTAATAAGTGCTAAGTAATACATTATAAAGGCACATCCTTAGAAATTTCACGTGCTTCACTTATTTTTATTCCTACATCTTCAAGAACACCTAAGAGATGTGATGACTGTACTTTTCTGGCATCCATAAATGGAGGCAGTTCTAGTACTTGAAGAGAGTTCAGAGGAGAGTCTCCAAGAAAATTAAATGTCTGGAAAGTTAAATGCATTATGCAAAGCTTAAAAGAACTTTTGTTAGAGGAAGCAGAGAAAAATTGACCTTTAAGCAAACATGGCATGTATGAAACATGGGACAAGAGTGAGGTGACTCTACTATCACATGGACTGGTAAACAATGCCAATAGTAAGTAAAACTAAAATAAATATAAACATAAAGACATAAAAATGACCAAATGGATTAAGTAATAACTGGTTTCATGGTGCTTGTGTTATGTTGATTTATGAAATTTTAATTAACAAAGTTGAAACTAGCAATGACTTTGATTACCTTGCATACTACTTAGTAGTTATTCACAACTTATTCCCAACAAACAGAACCGAATTTTGGATGAAGGGTGTAATCATTACTAAAAAATCATGCAAAACATAAAACAAGACTAAGAAGAAAAGCATCGAAAAAACCTTTCATGTTTCTGGGCATCTTTGAAGCTAAAAATTTCCTTGTGTCACAGCTCTGTATAGAGTCAGTATTTTTGCCTTCAAGCTTCCCCTCATTGTTCTGGATTGTAACGTGGGTGTATATTTAATTCTATTATCTCTAAGATTTTGAAACTAAGAGACTTGCCCGAGTAGCCTAGCAGCAAGATAAAAATTAGTGCAATACAGTTCAAATAGGATTAAAAAAATGAGAGGCACTCTTATTCCAAGCAGCAGTGGTCTTTCCATGGGGCGCAGAGAGTCATCAGGGTTTCTTAAGGTAGCATGGGATGAGAAGTGGAAAAGAAGAACCCATGTGGGCGCTCTGGCAAGCAACATGCTAGGAAACACTTTGGCTAGAGAAGTGGGTTGGAAGTGTGAGCCTCTGAGTCAGAAGAGGCGTAATGATTTTTCTCTAAGAGAAGGGAACTGCACTCAAGACTTATATTCAAATTTTGACTCAGCTACTTGTTAACCCTATGACCCTGGAAAAGTTCCTAAAAATCTTTGTTTGAATTATTTTGTTTTTAAATAAAGAAAAAAAAAATTCACAAATATTCATACATGAAGATTATAGGAATAACCATATATTCATTATGTATCATGTACATATTCTATGGGCTGATGAGGGGAGATATAAAGAGAAAAACACATTTTCTCTTGATAGTGTCATAGGGCCTACGAATGTTTTGAAGAATTTGAGGCCTGTGAATGGTGATTTTCCTTTTTGTATGTACAGAGAAGTAGCATAAAAATATTATTTAAAACTCATCTAAATATTTGCTAATGAAATAGTGAAATAAATATTCCTAGAGTGATGTCATAAATAGGGTACATTTAAAGGTATTTTTCAAAAAAAGAAAACTTCCACAGTGTAATGGTTGGGTGTATTTTAGTAATTGAATACAAGGTTTTAAGACATAAAATATTTTATCTGAATAAATTTTATGAAATTGGATGAAAGCAAGAAAAGAAAAAGAGGATAAGAGTACAACTTATGTTATGATCTGCTTCTGGGGACATAAAATGACTTAATAAATAAATTTTCTGTAAAGCCATCTACTTTTCAACCCTTCTCTATTCTCTGTATCTAGAACTCCCATGCATCTGCTATACATCTAAAGAAATCTGAGGGGGGACTCTCTTCCTATGGACATGAAAAGTCAAAATATTTAATAAAGCATAAGAACATAATTTGAATTAGAGATTATTAGCACAAGCAAATTAATTTTTCTCCCAAAATCATGATATTTTAAATTTACAGCACATACAAGTGATCAAATTTTGCATGCATTCCTAATTGAGGTAATTATCTATTAAATATAGATTATAAAGAGATAAACCAAATTATAAAGTAGTCATAATAAGCATTTTGACATGCTAATATTTCTGATAATTATATGAAGAAAACAAAGAAAATCAATTAGACTGACAAATATATTTGGAAGGTAGCAAATATTAAATTAGCAAGGAAACATTAAAATTAATCATACATTATTACTTACTCCACAGATGGTCAATTCTTTGAATTTCTCAGAGTAATCAGAATTCAAGGATTTTCTTTATAGTAAAGAACACAGGATTTTAGAATAGCTAGAATTAGAAAACAGACTCAATTATAGAAGCAATCATTCTTTTTAACCATAAAAATGATTGACAGCAGTACCTCTATTCTTTGATGTTCAAAAAAGTTTTTAAAAATCTTAATTTCACTATTCCACTTGAAGCAATTACTTCAATGTGTTAATCTACCCTGGTGGTTGCAGTGTGAAAGATTTCAGTAAAAGCCCAGATATTATCTTTTTATGATTTCTTAAAATACTATTTGCTTAAGTATATATTAAAATAATTGTTACCAGATTCAACATTTATTTTAAGCACAATAATAGTATAACTAAGGAATATAAAATATATTTTAGACACTGGCTATTGTATACAGAGAATAAATATAAATGTTTTCTTACTTAGAAATATTGATCCAGTTATACCTGATAATTTGAATACTCACTTAAATATTTATAAAATGTTAATTATTTTATACTAGTTAAGGACTTACATAGAATCTAAAGCCTAAAATTAGTCTTTTCTTTCTCGAGTTCTAATATTTTTAAATTAATGCTGATTGAGATTTTATTCTGATATGTTTTCATTAACTATATGTTAACATCAGTGTAAATTAAACTTTAAATATTGCTTATAAGTATTGTTATTTAACACATGAACTTAAATGTTGTCAGCATGATTGCTAAAATAGACTACTTACATTTACCTCTAAATATTCTTTACTCATATTGAAAAAAGTACATAGGCAAACAATCAACCACTACTATCTTCTTTTAGCTTGAGCACCTTCAAACAAATTTGTGTAACTGGCTTATGTAAATACATCTTAAATGCAGAGAGAACCTGTAAGGAAAAGCAGGTCCTACAAGGAAATGAATAAAACTAGTGGGTCCAGCTTTAACCTAAATGAATAGAGATGACGTTATCATACGACTTTCCCATAAATTCTTTGGCATATAGTTAAAGAAAGGGAAAGAGAGAGAAAGAAGAAAAGAAAGGGACAAAAGAGGGAAGGAAGAAAAAGAGGAAAACATCAACACAGGGAAGGGGAAAAAATATATATAGAGAGAGAGAGAGAGACAGACAGACAGATAGATTTAGATATAGATTGAGAAAGAGAGAAAAGTAAAGCAAATAGGAAAGGAAGGGATGAAGAATGGGAAAGAGAGGAATGGAACCGATGGAAGAAATTCCATTGTATAATTCCTTAGAGAAAAATTATCTAGTCCTTTTACAACCAAGTGGTTCATTTCTACACATCCAATTCCTTCAAAAAGTGTTTCAGGAGTTACAGATTAATTCCCAGCTACTCTTCTCTGTTCTAGCCCCGGCTCACAAGCTTCTTGTTCTCTCCCCCTCTTTTTCTTTTTAAAGACTGTTTAATAGTAAACTTTATTTCACAGTTACATATAGTCTAAATAACCACCAATAATTCTACCAGAAGTAAATGCTAATACAATGTGCACAAAGAGAGGCACAGGGTTTAAGCCAGGTCAACCAGATGTGGTATTGGATGCTTCCTGGACCACCCGGAGGTTTCTCAATTGCCTAGCCACACTTATGTTGTGTTGTGTGGCCAAAAGCTTTGATTTCTTCTGGTAAAATGTGAGTATAACAGGACTAGAAAGGAACGAATTGATGATAATTAACAGAATTATTAGGGCTTTAGATCCTTAAGGGAAGCTTGGTATAGTTAGTATGACATTCTCTGAATGACAAACAGAAAAGTTCACATCTCTGTAATTTTAAAAAGTCACAGTTATAGCATTAACAAACAACAACAATAAAAAGGCCCAGCATTGTCATTAAGTAAGACTGTGTTAGAATCTACATAAGAGAAAAAAGAGTGCTTTTCATCAAGAGTAGGAATTCAGTTTGTTTTCATCTGATTTTGGAATAGCAGGTTTTCTTTACTCTCAGAACAGTGATCTGAGAAACATAGGATACAAACTGCTTTATGTCAACAAATAATTGCTGAAAAATGTAAAAGTATGAGGCTCTGGGGTTTATAAATGTCCATCATTTTATTTGCTGTTAGGAATTTTTTCTTTACAGGTAAACAGACATGTCAGGCAACCGGCCATGTTTGACATTTTATATCAGGTCAAACTTAGAATTTTAAAAATTCTTTTAAAAAGGTTAATATTTCCCTGCAAATATTATTTTTGCAGATTTAAGGAAAATGAGCCAAAATGAAACCCATAGAAAGATTGCAAGTACAGTACAGAAATTTTTTTTTCTGAATCATTTGAAAGTAAGCTAATAACCTAATGACCCATCATCTCTAAGACATAGAAGGATATTTGTCATAAACAAGGATATTCTTCTACACAACTCCACTATAATAATTAGAATTCAGCGCCTCACTGATACATCACTATCTCCTAATCCTTATATGATATTGAAATTTTGCTTACTGTCAAAATAATGTCCATTATAGCCAATGCACCAAATTTAGGATCATATAGTCTCTTTTTTAAATTTATCACCTTGACTCTTTATATATATATATATAGAGAGAGAGAGAGATATTTATAGATATAGATATCTATAGATATATATATGTAGGACAGTTATATATGTTTTCCCTCACTTTGAGTTTGTGTGCTGTTTCCTCACCATTAGGTTAAGGTTATATAACTTTGGTGGGGATAGCAGAGAAATAATTCTGTGTTCCATTCATTGATTACTCAATTTTGTTTTATTCTGTTACTGAAAATTATACTTTTATTACTTTGAGGTGTTTTGCAAGGTTTCTCTTATGCAATTTAAAAAATTTTGTATTTATAGTTAATAAGTTTCTCTTTGAGGAGTTTCTTCCATACTGTGTACTCATTCCTTATCGAACTTTCAATTTACTCTTTATTAGTTTATACCTATATAGACTTATACTTTTGCATGTTATACAAAGAGTGACAATCTGTGTGTTAGTCCATTTTCACACTGCTATAAAGAATTGTCTGTGACTGGGTAATTGATAAAAGAAAGGGATTTAATTGACTCACAGTTCACATGGCTGGGGAGGCCTCAGTAAACTTACAATCATGGCGGGATGTAATGGGGAAACAAGGCACCTTCTTCATCACAAGGAGAAATGAACACAGGAGGAACCACGAAACACTTATAAAACATCAGATCTTGTGAATTCACTTACTATCATGAGAATGGTTCCCCCATGATCCAATTACCTCCACCTGGTCTCTCCTGTGACATGTGGGGACTATGAGGATTATAATTCAAGATAAGATTTGAGTGGGGACACAAAGCCTAACCATATCAGTCTGTTAATATTTTTAGTTTGAGAATAAGGTTCTTCCATATTTGTATAGTAATAGCTCCTTTAAAGTGATTTTATGTCTTTTGCCATATCTCCATCATTTTTAGAACACTTTTTTTTATTATTGGCAAAACAGAATATATGTGGCCTATCATATACTTTCTTTGACCCAGGCCTGGAATTAGCTATATCTACAAGAAACCCCGAATCACTGTAATGTAAAATAATACTTAGAAGTCAGGATCTGGCGCTAGTTTTACACATTGCTATTATGGTAGCACTGTTTCCAGATCCTCTAAATGAACATAGCTAGGGAATATATATATGTATATGTGTGTGTGTATATATGTGTGTTTATGTGTCTGTGTGTGTGCATTAACTTACATATATTGAAGAACTATGGGTTACAAAGTGTTCCCAACACTGTTACCACTGCAGTATTCTCTTTTTCCATATCTGGAAATTTCTGTACATCTGTAAATTTGTATATATCTTCTGCACCCCAAAACCCAACTTTTATTACTCACATTATCACCAGTATATTTACTTAGAGCCATTTTCTGTATTGGAACTTCCAGATTCACTCTTTTTTATCTGAAATCCAAATTTAATAGACATTGTTTTGTAGATGAGTTTTAGATTCACAAAGTAATTGAGTGGAAGGTACAGAGATTTCCCATATATATTCTGCACCCAAGAATTTATAGTTTCTTCCATTATTAGCATCTCCCACAAGAATGGTACATTCGTTACAATTTGTTGAACCTCTATTGGCACATCCTTATCACCCAAACTCCATAGTTCACATTAGAGTTCACCTTGGTGCTACACTCCAAATTTAACTGGTTGTTCTATTCTATCTGATAACCCATCCTGTATATAAACAAATCATGGAGTTCTTACTGCCCTGACTCTGACACAGATGTTCTCCTTCTCCACATTCAGTCTCTGACATCTGTGCTGCTATGCTTCTGTGGTGTAAACACCCTGTTCACCTTGCTTGGGCTCTGACACTTGCCTTAGGTTGCCCCTCCATGTGTATATTTTACTCATCCTGCTCAGGCTCTGAGACTTTATACTGGTTCTCTCCTCTGTAGACTTAAGGACTGGTCCTCCTTGTTCTATATCTAATGTTCTACCTCCCCCTTACATGCATCCCTTCCTCCCACTGACCAGGTTCTGACTCCTGTGCCAGGTCACCCTACCTTGTGGAAACAGGTTGTGTTACTCTATGTCTTCTTAACCTCTACATTTCATCTTCCTTTCTCCCTCAGAAACTAATTATTCATACTGGCCTACCCTCCCCTGGATGTCCTTATTTTTCCTGGCCTCCAATACTCTACATTTGGATACCATATCTTTCCTATAATAGCTGTGATACCAGATTTCTTCTGCTCCACATGATGCTTTTAAAGCTGTTTCCATTTATTTTTCTTTCTAAATCAGGGAAAGAAGAGAAAAGGAAAGAAGTGATGAGGATTAACAAAATTTTGTGTATGAAATGGTATGAAGAGAAAATTTATGATATTAATGTATTACAACATGAGAAGATGAGAACTAAGATAGAAAAAATGGCCTAGCAGAGGCAATGACATGAGTGCCAAGGTGTATTAGTCAAGGTTCTCCAGAGGGACAGAATAGGATGGACATATATATATATAAAGGGGAGTTTATTAAAGAGTACTGACATACAAGATCACAAGATGAAGTCCCACAATAGGCTGTCTTCAAGTTGAAGAGCAAGGAAGCCAGTTTGAGTCCAAAACCCTCCAAAGTAGGGAAGCAGACAGTGCAGTCTTCAGTCTGTGGCTGAAATTCCAAGATCCCCTGGAATACCACTGGTGTAAATCCAAGAGTCCAAAATTTGAACAACTTGGAGTCTAATATTTTAGGACAGGAAGCATCCAGCATGGGAGAAAGATGTAGGCTGGGAGGCTAAGCCAATCTAGTCTTTTCAACGTTCTGCCTGCTTTTCATTCTGGCCACACTGGCAGCTGATTAGATTGTGCCCACCTAGATTAAGGGTGGGTCTGCCTTTCCCAGTCCACTGACTCAAATGTGAATCTCTTTTGGCAATACTGTAACATACAGACACAGTGACAATACTTTGCATCTTGAATCCAATCAAGTTGATACTCAGTATCAACCATCACACAAGGGAAACTTTTTTCATGGTAGGGGTAAATTATGAAGAGAGCATTCATAGTGGAGGCAGCAAGGTTTATAATGAGAGAATGAGTATTGTATATTTAATGAGAAGAAGCTATCTCCTATGAGGATATCCCCAATGTTGCTGGCCTTGCTTACTGCCTAGAATTCACCAAAATCATGATCCTAGGAAGGGAGGCAGCTTGGAAATAAGAAAGGAATTCAGTGCAAGACATATCACAATTGACACCCCTTAAAACATCCACAAACTAGGCAAATGAAAGCGTTTTTGTTGTTATTGTTGTTTGCATTTGAGCAATGGAGAAAAAGAAGCATAATTTGCATGTTGTAATAATTTTTCAAACTGTACAGAAAATATGTTGACTTCAGCATGGTTTAACTGGTAACGTTCCAGTTGAAGTAGAATTTCAGAGAAATGATGAATTTTTTTTCAATAAAAACATATTTCAAATACTCTATGGTACATGCTTACACTAAAAATATTTGTTGCTAAATTCAAATTGAATTAGGTGTCTCTCAGTTTTATTTGCTGAATCTGGCTATCTTTATACTTGAAGAGAAAGAAAAATATATTGACATTTTCTTTCATTTAATTGCTTTGGCCTAGAATAGTTTTGATCTGAGATTTGTAATAACTCAATCATGCCAAAATCTAAGCTATATTTTCAAATTACATTCTGGTTTTCATTATTAAAACTCAGTAATAAAAATGCCATATATATGAAATTCTTGCATTTCACTTATCCATAGACAAACACACCAATTGCTACAGGGACACCCCCCAGTCTTTAAAGATCTCATTTTATACATTTTTACATTGAGAAACTCAAAGAAAAGACAATAAAACTATTGTGTTTCTAAAACCTAAAATGAGTTATTTAATATGTTGATTAAATCAAATGACTTAGTGCTAAGTCATGAACAACTGCCAGTCAGAATAAGCCAGGAAAAAAAATATGTATATATATATATGGGAGTTGGATCACTGATGTTAGCTTGAGCAGAATGCAATGGATGGCATTCAAATACTAGGTTTCTGTGGTGACGTAAAGCACTTTATAGAGTGGTATTCATCACTGGGTAACTCAGAAGGGCCAGCTCTGATGAGATCTAATCTGTCATAATCTGTCATGAGGCTATCAAAAAGCAAATCCAGAGTAAACAGGGCATAGGTTCATTGTTGAGTAATTAATTCTTTAAAGGAGGAAGGAACAGGGAAGAAACAGACAACCATATTCACAAGGAAAATCCAGATTATAATTAACCTTCCAGTGATGAAAGCTATTTGAATTCTACTTTTTGAGATATTTGGTTTTTCACCAAAGTGGGCTGGCAGGAATGAAGCAAAACTTACCTCCCAGTATGATCATAAAGGTCGATTGTGGCAAAGGTTTGGCTATCCAAAAATAAGATGAAAAGAAAAATAAAAGTATCAGTAACCTCTCATTACTTTTGCTTTTAAATAGGAGAGATCAGAGATCAGTTTAAGATAAATCACAATTTTACCTTTTTATTTTATCCCAAGCAATACAAATGATAGGATTGAGAACCATACATTTGGACTTAAAGCTGTTTTTTTCTTATAACATTTTAAAATTTGCAAATCAATAAAATATTCAAAAATAGAATGAATTACAGAATTGTAAGACATATTACAAGTAGTATGAATCAATAAACAGATAGAAAGATGTTTCCTTATTGTCCTTACCCTGTAACTAGTAATGCCAAATTAAACCTACTTTAAAACACTTTATGGCAATTTTCTCCCACTCTGTGGGTTTGTGTATTTGCTCTGATCAGTGTGGGGACTAATATTCAGAATCTACAACAGACTGAAACAAATTAGCAAGAAAAAAAAATCCCATCAAAAAGTGGGCTAAGGACATAAATAGACAATTCTCAAAAGAAGATATGCAAGCGGCCAACAAACATATGAAAAAATGCTCAACATCACTAATAATCAGGGAAATGCAAATCAAAACCACAATGCAATACTGCTTTACCCCTTTAAGAATAGTCATAATCAAAAAATCAAATATAATAGATGTTGGCATGGCTGTGGTGAACAGGGAGCACTTCTACACTGCTGGCAGGAAGGTAAACTAGTGCAACCACTATGGAAAACAGTGTGGAGATTTCTTAAAGAACTAAAAGCAGAACTACCATTTGATCCAGCAATCCCACTACTGGGTACCTACCCAGAGGGAAATAAGTCATTATACAAAAAAGATATTGCACATGCATGTTTATAGCAGCACAATTCACAACTGCAGAATGTGGAACCAACCCAAATGCCCATCAATCAATGAGTGGATGAAGAAACTGTGACATGTATTTATAATGGAATACTACTCAGCCATAAAAACGAATGAATTAATGGCATTTGCAGCAACCTGGATGAGATTGTAGACTATTATTCTAAGTGAAGTAACTCAGGAATAGAAAACCAAATATTTTACGTTATAATTCATAAGTGGGAGATAAGCTATGAGGGTTCAAATGCATAAGAATGACACAGTGGACTTTGCACACTCAGAGGGAAAGATTGGGAGGGGATTGAGGGATAAAAATTACAAATTGAGTGCTCAGGTGATAGGTGCACCAAAATCTCATAAAGCACCACTAAAGAACTTACTCATGTAACCAAACACCATCTTTTCCTCAATAACCTATGGAAATAAAAACATTAGAAAACAATAAAAGTAAAAATTATAAAAATAAAATTGTTTTTAATTTAAATGAAACCTCTTTATGGCTATAATGGCATGACAGAGACAAGAGTGATCCTGCCACTGTAAACAAGCAAAACAACAATCTGTAAAAATATATGAACAAACAATTTCACACCAGAAGTGTAGCACTGGGATTCCGGAAATAAAGAAAACAAATGGTAAAACCTATAATACCACAGATTTTTGACTGGAGAAACATTCCAGAACACATGACAGTGAGGAAATTAGAGACAGTATAACAAGGAAACAATAATAAAAGTTCATGAGTCCTAGGAGACTGGAAGTTGTAGAACAGAATTCTACTATGCAGAAAAATAATTCCAGAAATCTTCATAGAGGTACCACTGAGTTTCTCTAAATACTAAGCTACTCATGTATAGGTAAAACTGCATGAAACCTAGCAAGGAGTGAAAAGGGAGCTAAAAACTGAGTATGAATGTGTAATGGTTAATACTGAGTGTCAATTTGATTGGATTTAAGGATGCAAAGTATTCTTTCTGGGTGTGTCTGTGAGGGTGTTGCCAGAAGAGATTAACATTTGAGTCAGTGCACTGGAAATAGCAGACTCACCCTTAATCTAGGTGGGCACAAGCTAATCAGCTGCCAGCGTGGCCAGAATAAACATCATGCAGAAGGTTGAGAAAAGACTAGACTGACTTAATCTCTCAGCCTACATCTTTCTCCCATGCTAAGTGCTTTCTGCCCTCACACATTGGACTCAAAGTTCTTCAGCTTTGGGGCTCAAACTGGCCTCCTCGGTCCTCATCTTGCAGATGGCCTATTGTGGACATGGCAATTGTGTGAGTTAATACTCCTTACATAAACTCCCCTTTATATACACATCTATCCGATTATTTCTGTCCCCCTAGAGAAGCCTGACTAATACAGAATGCTAATCAGAAATCATACAGACATGTGAATTCTATCCAGCCAGAGTGGAGAATCATTACTGATAACTAGGGCCTTTGGTGGAGACCACAGAAAGACTTAGTAGTGGGTTTAATCACACGCTAAAGAATAGAATGGTGCTGACGAGTTAATGGGTGCAGCACACCAACGTGGCACATGTATACATATGTAACAAACCTGCACGTTTTGCACATGTACCCTAGAACTTAAAGTATAATAATAAAAAGAAAAAGAAAAATTTTCATTAAAAAAAAAAGAATAGAATGGTGAAGATGTGACAAAAGATGGATAAAATACTTTCTTAGAAAGGTCCAAGTATATGACACAAAAGTGAAACACCTAATGAAATGAAGACCAACACTGATTAAAGGAAGGCAACACAATAGAAGAAGGCAACATTATAAAACTAGAATTTCCAATATCAAATCAAAAATTACTAAGCATATAAAAAGAATGGAAATTTGACACAAATTTAGAAGATAATTCATCAATAGAA
This sequence comes from Piliocolobus tephrosceles, assembly GCF_002776525.5. NCBI lineage: Eukaryota > Metazoa > Chordata > Mammalia > Primates > Cercopithecidae > Piliocolobus > Piliocolobus tephrosceles. The sequence continues at coordinate 52,084,641 of NC_045442.1, read as the reverse complement.
ACAAGCCCAGAAGTGACAGAAATTGAAGCATTAGTCAATAAGGACTTTAGAAGACAGCTATTATATTTACTCTGTTGATAGTTTCTTTTGCTGCACAGAAGCTTTTTAGTTTAATTCGGTTCCATTTGTCGATTTTTGTTTTTGTTGCAATTGCTTTTCATATCTTTGTCATGAAATCTTTGCCAGAGCTTATGTCCAGAATTATATTTCCTAGGTTATCTTCCAGGGTTTTTATACTTTTACTTTTAAGTTTTACATTTAAGTCTTTAATCCATCTTGAATTGATTTTTGTACATAGTGTAAGAAAAGGGTTCAGCTTCAATCTTCTGCATATGGCTAGCCAGTTATCCCAGCGCAATTTATTGAATATGGAGTCCTTTCCCCATTAATCGTTTTTGCCATTTAGTTTAAAATCAGTATTCAGAATTTGTAAGGAACTTAAACAAATTAACATACAAAAAACAACCCCATGAAAAAAGTAGACAAAGGACATGAATAGACAATTTTCAAAAGAAGACCTACTCAGCCAACAAGCATATGATAAAATGCTCAACATCACTAATCATTAGTGAAATGCAAATAAAAAAACAAAAGGAAATACCATCTCACACCAGCCAGAATGACTATTCTAAAAAAGTCAGAAATAACAAATGCTGGTATGATTGCAGGAAAAAAAAAAAAAGATTGCTTATGCACTGCTGGTTAGAATGTAAATTAATCCAGCCATTATAGAAAGCAGTTTGGCAATTTCTCAAAATTAAAACAGAATTACCATTTGACCGAGAAATCCCATTATTGGATATATATTCAAAGGAATAGAAGTCGTACCATAAAGTCACATGCACATATCTATTAACCACAGAACTATTCATGATAGAAAAGTCGTGGAATCAATTTCAATGCCCATCCACAGTAGATTGGATAAAGAAAATGTGGTATACATATACCATGCAATAATTTGTAGACATAAAAGAATAAGATCATGTCTCTTGCAGCAACATAGATGGATCTAGAGGTCATAATCCTAAGCAAACAGAAAAACAAATACTGCATGCTGTCACTTGTAAGTGGAAGCTAAACATTGAGAACACATGGATACGAGGAACAGAACAACAGATATTGGGACCTACTTTAGGGTTGGGGGGTGGGAGGAGGGTAAGGATAGAAAGTGTCTATTGAGTACTATGCTTACTACCTGGGTGATGAAATCACCTGTACACCAAACTGCCACGACATGCAATTTACCTATTTTACCAATAACAAATCTGCACATGTAGCCCTGAACCTAAAATAAAAGTTGAAGTAATCCACCTATTAAGACTTGGCTTAAAAAACATGCTTATGATAAGGAGACAAATGGAATACATATTTTAAACACTAAATAGAAGTTTACAGAAAAAATTTACAATATCTGAAATGTAAAGTTTACTGGATGAAAATACCAGCATATTAGACATTGTGGAAGAAAAGGTTAGAGTATTTGAAGACACAGTAACAAGTATTATCTTAAAGCACAGGAAGAAAAAAATTATGAACGAATTTGCAGTCTCAGTGACCTGTAGGGAAATAATAAGTGATCTGATAGGTGTGTACTTCAAGTCCCAGAAAGGGATCAGTTATGGAGTTTAAAAAATCAATGGCAAAATTGAGCTATTATGACGGAGACTATATAGCCAAAAAAGCTTAAAATATTTAATGTCTACCCCTTCAGAGCAAACATTTTGACATCTTATTTGGATAACTGGGATTAACAATGTCAAATAATACTGGTATATGAATTTCTGATGCTTTGAAGACAAAACTAATTTTAATTTTAGTCACCGTTGTTAATTTACTTCTTCACTCACTTTAAACTCTAACCAAGAATCTCATTTCTGGATTTTCTTTTCTCCATTTAGGCTGCTCCTTGGTATTTGTAATAACTCAGTAGCATTTTATATTTTTGATTATCTGATCAAGACTCTATACACTAATATTTTATTATCCTAAGGATTACAGTTCATGCTGGCCTATGGAATCTGAACATCTCTTGAAAGGAATAGAGAATATTGAGAGGATAAATAATATTTTCAACTTTGGTGACAATTTTTGCTCTATTTCTTAGACTCAGTTTGGGGTTTTCTTATATCTTCTTCCTCTAGATAAGTCTTCATTTCAAGAGCAAATGATAAAAAGAAAGGTAATGCAAGTTAAAATAGTATTTTTGATAAGGAGGCTTTTTATGAAAGATAAAGTAATACAGGATCACAGTCCTGCCACAGGAGACTGGGTTGTTTTAACTTTTAAATGAACATTCTGAACTAAGCAAAAAATATTAGCAAGTGTTTAGTTTTTCAGTGTTCAAATTACAGAATAAGTGTTTTATTATGTATCTCATTGGGATTTAAAGTACTCCAAGGAAGGTTATTTTAAGAATTTAGAGTTGTATGGCAACTCATTTTCCCCTCCAAATCTCAATGTCACAAGTTTCTTTCCTTTATATTTGATCATAATAACGCAGAAATTGAATAGAAAATACACCTGAGTATTTCCTTTGAGAGCAAGCCTGCTTTAAATGTCCATTATATTAAGCTTTGAAAGATAAAAGAGGGGGGCGGAGCAAGATGACCAAATAGGAACAGCTTCAGTCTCCATCTCCCAGCGCAAGCTACACAGAAGACCGGTGATTTCTGCATTTTCAACTGAGGTACTGGGGTCATCTCACTCAGGAGTGCCGGACAATCGGTGCTGGTCAGCTGCTGCAGCCCGACCAGCGAGAGCTGAAGCAGGGCGAGGCATCGCCTCACCTGGGAAGCGCGAGGGGGAAGGGAGACCCTTTTCGTAGCCAGGGGAACTGAGACACACAACACCTGGAAAATCGGGTAACTCCCATCCCAATACTGCGCTGTAACACCGGCACACCGGAGATTATATCCCACACCTGACCGGGAGGGTCCCACGCCCACAGAGCCTCCCTCCTTGCTAACACAGCAGTCTGCGGCAATCTAACCGCAAGGCAGCAGCGAGGCTGGGGGACGGGCGCCCGCCATTGCTGAGGCTTAAGTAGGTAAATAAAGCCTCTGGGAAGCTCGAACTGGGTGGAGCTCACAGCAGCTCAAGGAAACCTGCCTGTCTCTGTAGACTCCGCCTCTGGGGACAGGGCTCAGCTAAAGCAGCAGAGGCCTGTCCAGACACGAACAACTCTGTCTGACAGCTTTGAAGAGAGCAGTGGATCTCCCAACACGGAGGTTGAGATCTGAGAAGGGGCAGTCCGCCTGCTCAAGTGGGTCCCTGACCCCTGAGTAGCCTAACTGGGAGACATCCCCCACTAGGGGCAGTCTGACACCCCACACCTCACAGGGTGGAGTACACCCCTGAGAGGAAGCTTCCAAAGCAAGAATCAGACAGGTGCACTCGCTGTTCAGCAATATTCTATCTTCTGCAACCTCTGCTGCTGATACCCAGGCAAACAGGGTCTGGAGTGGACCTCAAGCAATCTCCAACAGACCTATAGCTGAGGGTCCTGACTGTCAGAAGGAAAACTATCTAACAGGAAGGACACCTATATCAAAACCCCATCAGTACGTCACCATCATCAAAGACCAGAGACAGATAAAACCACAAAGATGGGGAAAAAGCAGGGCAGAAAAGCTGGAAATTCAAAAAATAAGAGAGCATCTCCTCCTGCAAAGGAGCACAGCCCATCGCCAGCAATGGATCAAAGCTGGTCAGAGAATGATTTTGATGAGATGAGAGAAGAAGGCTTCAGTCCATCAAACCTCTCACAGCTAAAGGAGGAATTACGTACCCAGCGCAAAGAAACTAAAAATCTTGAAAAAAGAGTGGAAGAATTGACAGCTAGACTAATTAATGCAGAGAAGGTCATAAACGAAATGACAGAGATGAAAACCATGACACGAGAAATACGTGACAAATGCACAAGCTTCAGTAACCGACTCGATCAACTGGAAGAAAGAGTATCAGCGATGGAGGATCAAATGAATGAAATGAAGCGAGAAGAGAAACCAAAAGAAAAAAGAAGAAAAAGAAATGAACAAAGCCTGCAAGAAGTATGGGATTATGTAAAAAGACCAAATCTACGTCTGATTGGGGTGCCTGAAAGTGAGGGGGAAAATGGAACCAAATTGGAAAACACTCTACAGGATATCATCCAGGAGAACTTCCCCAACCTAGCAGGGCAGGCCAACATTCAAATTCAGGAAATACAGAGAACGCCACAAAGATACTCCTCCAGAAGAGCAACTCCAAGACACATAATTGCCAGATTCACCAAAGTTGAAATGAAGGAAAAAATCTTAAGGGCAGCCAGAGAGAAAGGTCGGGTTACCCACAAAGGGAAGCCCATCAGACTGACAGCAGATCTCTCGGCAGAAACTCTACAAGCCAGAAGAGAGTGGGGGCCAATATTCAACGTTCTTAAAGAAAAGAATTTTAAACCCATAATTTCATATCCAGCCAAACTAAGTTTCATCAGTGAAGGAGAAATAAAATTCTTTACAGATAAGCAAATGCTTAGAGATTTTGTCACCACCAAGCCTGCCTTACAAGAGACCCTGAAGGAAGCCCTCAACATGGAAAGGAACAACCGGTACCAGCCATTGCAAAAACATGCCAAAATGTAAAGACCATCGAGGCTAGGAAGAAACTGCATCAACTAATGAGCAAAATAACCAGTTAATATCATAATGGCAGGATCAAGTTCACACATAACAACATTAACCTTAAATGTAAATGGACTAAATGCTCCAATTAAAAGACACAGACTGGCAAACTGGATAAAGAGTCAAGACCCATCAGTCTGCTGTCTTCAGGAGACCCATCTCACATGCAGAGACATACATAGGCTCAAAATAAAGGGATGGAGGAAGATCTACCAAGCAAA
>NC_045442.1:52079302-52079749 GCF_002776525.5 Piliocolobus tephrosceles | reverse complement strand
TATATGCACCCAATACAGGAGCACCCAGATTCATAAAGCAAGTCCTTAGAGACTTACAAAGAGACTTAGACTTCCATACAATAATAATGGGAGACTTCAACACTCCACTGTCAACATTAGACAGATCAACGAGACAGAAAGTTAACAAGGATATCCAGGAATTGAACTCATCTCTGCACCAAGCGGACCTAATAGACATCTATAGAACTCTCCAACCCAAGTCAACAGAATATACATTCTTCTCAGCACCACATCACACTTATTCCAAAATTGACCACATAATTGGAAGTAAAGCACTCCTCAGCAAATGTAAAAGAACAGAAATTATAACAAACTGTCTCTCTGACCACAGTGCAATCAAACTAGAACTCAGGACTAAGAAACTCAATCAAAACCGCTCAACTACATGGAAACTGAACAACCTGCTCCTGAATGACTACTGGATAC
>NC_045442.1:52077170-52079202 GCF_002776525.5 Piliocolobus tephrosceles | reverse complement strand
CTGAAAGCAGTGTGTAGAGGGAAATTTATAGCACTAAGTGCCCACAAGAGAAAGCAGGAAAGATCTAAAATTGACACTCTAACATCACAATTAAAAGAACTAGAGAGGCAAGAGCAAACACATTCAAAAGCTAGCAGAAGGCAAGAAATAACTAAGATCAGAGCAGAACTGAAGGAGATAGAGACACAAAAAACCCTCCAAAAAATCAATGAATCCAGGAGTTGGTTTTTTGAAAAGATCAACAAAATTGACAGACCGCTAGCAAGGCTAATAAAGAAGAAAAGAGAGAGGAATCAAATAGACGCAATAAAAAATGATAAAGGGGATATCACCACCGACCCCACAGAAATACAAACTACCATCAGAGAATACTATAAACACCTCTATGCAAATCAACTAGAAAATCTAGAAGAAATGGATAATTTCCTGGACACATACACTCTTCCAAGACTAAACCAGGAAGAAGTTGAATCCCTGAATAGACCAATAGCAGCCTCTGAAATTGAGGCAACAATTAATAGCCTACCCACCAAAAAAAGCCCAGGACCAGATGGATTCACAGCTGAATTCTACCAGAGGTACAAGGAGGAGCTGGTACCATTCCTTCTGAAACTATTCCAATCAATAGAAAAAGAGGGAATCCTCCCTAACTCATTTTATGAGGCCAACATCATCCTGATACCAAAGCCTGGCAGAGACACAACAAAAAAAGAGAATTTTAGACCAATCTCCCTGATGAACATCGATGCAAAAATCCTCAATAAAATACTGGCAAACCGGATTCAGCAGCACATCAAAAAGCTTATCCACCATGATCAAGTGGGCTTCATCCCTGGGATGCAAGGCTGGTTCAACATTCGTAAATCAATAAACGTAATCCAGCATATCAACAGAACCAAAGACAAGAACCACATGATTATCTCAATAGATGCAGAAAAGGCTTTTGACAAAATTCAACAGCCCTTCATGCTAAAAACGCTCAATAAATTCGGTATTGATGGAACGTACCTCAAAATAATAAGAGCTATTTATGACAAACCCACAGCTAATATCATAGTGAATGGGCAAAAACTGGAAAAATTCCCTTTGAAAACTGGCACAAGACAGGGATGCCCTCTCTCACCACTCCTATTCAACATAGTGTTGGAAGTTCTGGCTAGGGCAATCAGGCAAGAGAAAGAAATCAAGGGTATTCAGTTAGGAAAAGAAGAAGTCAAATTGTCCCTGTTTGCAGATGACATGATTGTGTATTTAGAAAACCCCATCGTCTCAGCCCAAAATCTTCTTAAGCTGATAAGCAACTTCAGCAGAGTCTCAGGATACAAAATTAATGTGCAAAAATCACAAGCATTCTTATACACCAGTAACAGACAAGCAGAGAGCCAAATCAGGAATGAACTTCCATTCACAATTGCTTCAAAGAGAATAAAATACCTAGGAATCCAACTTACAAGGGATGTAAAGGACCTCTTCAAGGAGAACTACAAACCACTGCTCAGTGAAATCAAAGAGGACACAAACAAATGGAAGAACATACCATGCTCATGGATAGGAAGAATCAATATCGTGAAAATGGCTATACTGCCCAAGGTTATTTATAGATTCAATGCCATCCCCATCAAGCTACCAATGAGTTTCTTCACAGAATTGGAAAAAACTGCTTTAAAGTTCATATGGAACCAAAAAAGAGCCCGCATTGCCAAGACAATCCTAAGTCAAAAGGACAAAGCCGGAGGCGTCACGCTATCTGACTTCAAACTATACTACAAGGCTACGGTAACCAAAACCGCATGGTACTGGTACCAAAACAGAGATATAGACCAATGGAACAGAACGGAGTCCTCAGAAATAATGCCACACATCTACAACCATCTGATCTTTGACAAACCTGACAAAAACAAGAAATGGGGAAAGGATTCCCTATTTAATAAATGGTGCTGGGAAAATTGGCTAGCCATAAGTAGAAAGCTGAAACTGGATCCTTTCCTTACTCCTTATACGAAGATTAATTCAAGATGGATTAGAGACTTAA
>NC_045442.1:52074476-52077160 GCF_002776525.5 Piliocolobus tephrosceles | reverse complement strand
ATTAAACTAAAGAGCTTCTGCACAGCAAAAGAAACTACCATCAGAGTGAACAGGCAACCTACAGAATGGGAGAAAATTTTTGCAATCTACTCATCTGACAAAGGGCTAATTTCCAGAATCTACAAAGAACTCAAACAAATATTCAAGAAAAAAACAAACAACCCCATCAAAAAGTGGGGAAAGGATATGAACAGACATTTCTCAAAAGAAGACATTCATACAGCCAACAGACACATGAAAAAATGCTCATCATCACTGGCCATCAGAGAAATGCAAATCAAAACCACAATGAGATACCATCTGACACCAGTTAGAATGGCAATCATTAAAAAATCAGGAAACAATAGGTGTTGGAGAGGATGTGGAGAAATAGGAACACTTTTACACTGTTGGTGGGATTGTAAACTAGTTCAACCATTATGGAAAACAGTATGGCGATTCCTCAAGGATCTAGAACTAGATGTACCATATGACCCAGCCATCCCACTACAGGGTATATACCCAAAGGAGTATAAATTATTCTACTACAAAGACATATGCACACGTATGTTTACTGCGGCACTATTCACAATAGCAAAGACTTGGAATCAACCCAAATGTCCGTCAGTGACAGACTGGATTAAGAAAATGTGGCATATATACACCATGGAATACTATGTAGCCATAAAAAAGGATGAGTTTGCGTCCTTTGTAGGGACATGGATGCAGCTGGAAACCATCATTCTTAGCAAACTATCACAAGAAGAGAAAACCAAACACCGCATGTTCTCACTCATAGGTGGGAACTGAACAATGAGCTCACTTGGACTCGGGAAGGGGAACATCACACACTGGGGCCTATCATGGGGAGGGGGCAGGGGGGAGGGATTGCATTGGGGAGTTATACCTGATATAAATGATGAATTGATGGATGCTGACGAGTTGATGGGTGCAGCACACCAACATGGCACATGTATACATATGTAACAAACCTGCACGTTATGCACATGTACCCTAGAACTTAAAGTATAATAAAATAAAAATTAAAAAAAAAAGAAAGATAAAAGAAAAATAATGTGACACCACAATTTACATAATTTCTTAATATTTATCATAACAGGCTATTTTGCCAAGTTCTTATTGAGTATTGGCATGAATCTCTTGCTTGTTAACATTATTTTCTTCATTTGAAAAACGAATCTTCCACTTTCTATGACCATGAGCTTAACTGTTTTTATTTTCAGATCCCACAAATAAGTGCGAACATGTGAAGTTTATCTTTCTGTGCATGGCTTGTTTCACTTAACATAATGTCCTCCAGTTCCATCCATGTTTTTGCAAATGACAGGATCTCATTCTTTTCTTATGGCTGATTATTACTCCATTCTGTATAGATATCACATTTGCTTTATTCATTTGCCTGTTGATAGACACTTAGGTTACTTTCAAATATCGGCTATTGTGAATAGCGCTGCAATAAACATGGGAGTGCACATATCCCTTTGACATACTGATTTCCTTTCTTTTGGATATGTACCTAATGATGGGATTGCTGGAACATATGGTAGTTCTATTTTTAGTTTCTAGAGGAACCTACATACTGTTCGTCATAGTGGCTGTACTAATTTACTTTCATCAGCATTCATTATTGCCTGTCTTTTGGATAAAAGCCATTTAACACGGGTGAACTATCTCATTATAGCTTTAATTTGAATTTATCTGATAATTAATGATGCTGAGCATCTTTTTATAAACCTGTTTGCCATGTGTATACCTTCTTTTGAGAAATGTCTATTCAGATATTTTTCCCATTTATTCATCAGATTATTAGATTTTTTTTCTGTAGAGTTGTTTGAACTCCTTTTATATTCTGCTCATTAATCCCGTGTCACATAGGTAGTCTGCAAATATTTTCTCCCATTCTGTGAATTGTCTCATTACTTTGTTGATTGTCATTGACTTCTTTTCTGGGCAGAAGCTTTGCAACTTGACATGACCCCATTTGCCCATTTTCACTTTGATTTGCCTGTGCTTGTAGGATATTACTCATGAAATCTTTGATTTCATGTCCTGGAAAGTTTCCTCAGTGTTTTACTTCAGCAGTTTCATAGTTTGAGCTCTTAGGTTTAGATATCCAGTTCATTTTGATTGATTTTTGTATCTGGTGAGAAATAGGAATCTAGTTCATTCTTCTGCATACAGATATCCAGCTTTCCTACATCATTTATTGAAGAGAATGCCCTTTTCCCCAATTTATGTTCTTTGTACTTTTGTCAATTCAGTGTTGGTGTATGGGTTTATTTCTTGACTCTCTATAGTTATTCCGTTAGTCTATGTGTCTGTTTTTATGCCAGAGCTGTGCTGTTTTGGTTATTATAGCTCTGTAGTATAATTTGAAGTCAGGTAATGTGATTCCTCCAGTTTTGTTCTTTTTGCTCAGAATGGCTTTGGGTATTCTGGGTCTTTTGTGGTTCCATATTAATTTTAGGATTTTTCTTTTCTATTTCTCTAGAGAATATCATTGTCTTTTTGATAGAGATTGCAATGAATCTGTACATTGCTTTGGGTAGTATGGACATATTAACACTATTGATGCTTCCAACTCATGAATATGGAATATCCTTCCATTTGTTGTGTCCTCTTCAATTTCTTGCGTCAATGTTTCACAGCTTTTATTACAGAGACCTTTCACTTCTTTGGTTATG
>NC_045442.1:52048519-52074376 GCF_002776525.5 Piliocolobus tephrosceles | reverse complement strand
TTTTTTTTTTTTTCAGATTGTTTGCTGTTAATATATAGAAATATTTCTAATTTTTGTGTGTTGGTTTTATAGCCCACAGTGACCACTGCCTGGCTGTCACTGATGTCCACTCAAGGCCCAAGGACTTTTCATTCAACTTTTAGGAATTATTAACCAGCCTGCCTTTCTTCCTATAGGGGCAATGGGCTCCCTTTGGACCCTGGATGGGTCTATAATTGCCTTCCAAGAACCAAGGCTTAGAATTCGGGATCCAGGAGCCTATTTGGTGCTCTACCCTACTGTGACTGAGCTGGTACCCAAACTGCAAGACAAAGTCTCCTTTACTCTTTTCTATCCTTTTCTCAAGCAGAAAGGGTCCTCTCCCCATGGCCACCACAGCTAGGAATATGCTGAGTCACACTTGAAGCCAGCACAGCACTGGGTCACACCCAAGGCTTGCAGTGAGTACTGCCTAAGTATTGTTGATGTTTATACAAGGGCCAAGAACTCTTTAGTCAGCAGGTCATCCTGCCAAACTGGGTATATCCTTTCAAGGCAGTGGGTTCCCTTCTGGCCAGGATATGTCTAGAAATGTTACCCAGGAGATAGGTCTTGGAATGGAGACCTCAGGACTCTGCTTGGTGCCCTGTTCTACTGTGGGGCAGCTGTTATCCAAGTTGCAAAGCCAAGTCCTCTTCACTCTCGACTCTTTGCACCTCAAGTATAAGTAAGGAATCTCTTCTGAAGCTGCAAGTTCTGCTGCCTGGGCTTGGGATTTGTGTGATACAGGCACCATACAAATTTCAGGACTGTTTTTCTATTTGTATGGAGAATGTCATTGGTATTTTGACAGCAATTCCGTTGGATCTACAGATTGCTTTGGGTGGCATGGTCACTTTTTACTACACAACTCTTCCACTGTATTAGCATGGGATGTTGTGTAGTTTTTCTTGTAGATTATTCACCCAATTGGTTGAATTTAATCCTAGATTGTTTTTGTAGCAAGAGTAAATAGATTTGCTTTCTTGATTTCTTTTTCCGCTACTTTGTTATTATTGTACAGAATTGCTCCTGATTTTAAAATATTGATTTTATATCCTGCAAATTTACCCAATTTGTTTATCAAATAAAAGCATATTTTTCTGGAAACTTTAGAGTTTTTTAAAAAATCTAAAGTCATGTCATCTGCAAAGAGAGACAATTTGGCTTTCTGTTTTTCACTTTGAATGTCCTTTATTTCTTTTTCTTTCTTGAATGCTCTGGCTGGAACTGCCAGCACTATGTTGAATAAGACTGTTGAAAGTGAGCATACTTTTCTTATTCCCATGCTTAGAGAAAGGTTTTCAGATTTCCCCATTCAATATCATGTTAGTTATAGTTTGTCACATAGGCTTTATTATGGTGGAGTATGTTTTTCTTATGTCTAATTTGTTAAGAGTTTTTATCATGAAGGGTTGTTTAATTTTATCAAATATTTTTCTGAATCTTTTGAGATAATCATATGATATTTATCCTTCATTCTGTGTGATGTGATGTATCACATTTATTAATTGGTTACATTGAACTATCTTTGCATGCCTATAATAAATCTAAGGCCTTGCTGCTTTGTGTAGTCTTGGGACTTGGTGCCCTGTGTCCCAGCAATGGCTAAAAGATCCAACGTAGGACTCAGGCTGTTGCTTCAGAGGTTGAAAGACTCAAGCCTTGGCAGCTTCAATGTGATGTTGAGCCTGCAGGTGCACAGAAGTCAAGAACTGAGGTTTGGGAACTCCTGCCTAGATTTCAGAGGATGTATGGAAATGCCTGGATGTTCAGGTAAGTTTGCTGCATGAACACAGCCCTCAGTGAGAACTTTTGCTAGGGCAGTACAGAAAGGAAATGTGGGGTCAGAGACCCTACACAGAGTGCTCACTAGGGTACTGCCTAAAGGAGATGTGAGAAGAGGGTGATCATCTTCAAGACCCTAGAATGGTAGAACCACTAACAGTAAAAGGAGATCACTTTGGAGTTTTAAGATTTGACTTCCCCATTGGATGTCAGGCTTGCATGAGCCTGTAGCCCCTTTGTTTTGGCCAATTTCTCCCATTTGGAATAGGTGTACTTACCCACCTCCTGTGTCCCCGTTGTATCCAGGAAGTAACTAACTTGTGTTTGATTTATAAACTCATAGGCAGAAGGGACTTGCTTTGTCTCAGATGTGACTGTGGACTGTGGACTTTTGACTTAATGCTGAAATGAGTTAAGACTCTGAGGGACTGTTGGGAAGACACGATTGGTTTTGAAATGTGAGGACATGAGATTTGGGGGGAGCCAGGGGTAGAATGACATGGTTTGGCTGTGTCCCCATCCAAATCTCACCTTAAATTATAATAATCCTCACATGTCAAGGTGGGGCCAGGTGGAGATAATGGAATCACGAGGGTAGTTTTGCTCCATACTGTTCTCTTAGTAATGAATAAGTCTCATGGGATCTGATGGTTTTATAAATGGGAGTTCCCCTGCACAAGCTCTCTTGCCTGCTGCCATGTAAGAAGTGACCTTGTTCCTTCTTCCCTGATTGTGAGGCCTCCCCAGCTATGTGGAACTGTGAGTTAATTAAACCTCTTTCCTTTATAAATTACTCAGTCTCAGGTATGTCATTATTAGTAGTCTGAGAATGGACTAATATAATTCTGGAGGATGTTTATGTACTGATGAAAAAAATGTACATTCTGTAGGTGTTGAACACAATGTTCTTTAAATTTCTATTAGGTCTATTTTGTCTACAGCACAGATTAAATCTGATGTTTCTTTATTTATTTTCTGTGATTTGTCCAATGGTGAAAGTGGGGTGTTGAAGTCCCCAGCTATTATCCTACTGAGGTCTACATCTGCCTTTAGTGCTAATAATATTAGCTATTTAAGTCTAGATGCTGTGGTGTTGAATGCATGTATATTTGTAATTATTATAGCCTCTTTAAGAATCAATCTCTTTGTCAATATAATGATGTTCTTTGTCTCTTTTTATGTTTTTGACATAAACTCTGTTTTTTTCTGCTGTAACTATAGCTACTCCTGCATGCTTTTGATTTATTTTTATGTAGAGTATGTTTGCCATCTCTTCACTTTCAATCTATGTGTGTCCTGATGGGTAAAGTAGGCTTCCTACAGGCAGCATATAGTTGGGTTTAAAAAACCCCATGTAGTCAGTCTATTATTTTAATTGGGGAATTTAGACTATCTACATTCAATAATGTTATTGATAATAGGATTTGCTGTTATTTTCTAAATATTTTTCTGATTGTTTTGTCTATCTTTTGTTCTTTTCTTTATCTTTTATTGTTTACTCTTATAATTTGTAGTGTTTCTGTAGTGATAATGTTTTTTTTTTTTATCTTTCTCATTTGTGTATTTGTTGTTTCTGTGAGTTTTATACTTTAATGGGTTTCTATGATGGTTTTTTCTGTACTCGAGTTTTGAGTTCATTTTCTATCCTTATATATTATGCAAAATAATTTAAACCTAACTTCTATATACCTGTAAAATGGTTGATCCATAATATTAATGTGGTCATGTGTCTCTCTAATTTCATTTTTAAACTATTTATATTTAGTATATAGAAAAATCATAATTAGTCCAATATAAAAGATCCTTAAAAATCTCACACTTCTTTATTTCACAAACTTGATCTTCCTTAATGTCGTCATATCATTTTGGACTCCATTGATTAAATAAAGCATAACCATGATATTCTATGCTTCTCTTATGACTACATCCTTTCCTAACTATACCATGGGTTTTTCTTAAATTACACAACTCTTACACATTTTTCAAGAACAGCCAAGGTCTATGTTGAATAAAGTAAAGTGACAATATAATATCATCTAAATTAAGCTATGTAAAGAGTGAAAGGGAGTAATTAATAATGATATTGGGGCACCACTTGTAAAGTGAGATTTTCCTGGGCACTTTGACCCATATGGGCACTGTAGATTAAGGTCTTCCTTTCTCAATTTGTTTCAATTCACGTAAAAACTCTATGAGGCACCATATTATACTTGAAATGTTTATGTGAACATCTTCTATGTTTAACTGTAATCTCACGAAGACACAGATTGTTCTTTCATCATCTTTGTGAATATGTGTTACCATGACAGATACTAAAGATGACTACAAAAAGTAAAGAAATTGACTCATAATCTTCATTATTAGTATCAGTTATCCAACTCTTGTATTACTGTTGCATCTTCAGTTTCCTGAGGGATAAGATTGCTAACCATCACCTTATATGTTCACAGAAGCCATCAAGTCAGGTATAAGTGTGTGTTTTGCAGTTGCCCCCTTAAGTGTCAGTTGTTCCTTGTTTGTAATTGCAGTATCTATTTCCCATTTTTATTGAAGTTATCGTTGGCAATGATTTAGAAAACATATCCTTGGGCCGGGTGCCATAGCTAATGCCCAACACTTTGGAAGGCTGAGGCTGGCAGATCATTTGAGGTCAGCAGTTCAAGACCAGCCTGGCCAAAATGGTGAGCCCCTGTCTCTACTAAAAATATGAAACTCAGCCTGTCATGGTGGTGCACACACCTGTAATCCCAGATACTCAGGAAGTTGAGGCAGGAGAATCGATTGAACCTAGGAGACAGAGGCTACAGTGAGTCAAGATTGTGCCACTGCACTTCAGTCTGGGTGACAGTCAGACTCTGACTCAAAAAAAAAAAAAAAATTCTTATCTCTCTCACACACACACACATGCACTGTTAAAAAAATAAAAATTACATTTTTGGATTATGCTTGGGAATTTAGAAATCTGGAATGAAGCTAGCTCCCACATGCAATGTCAACAATAAAAAGCCTTATTGTCAATATTCTATGACAATTCTTCTAGAGATTAGAGAGCTAATGTCACAAGGCAATCAACTACTTAAAAATCGAAAAATCACTTGTGCCTACAAGAGGAGTTAGAATATAAGCATTTGCTGACCAAGCATGGTTGCAGTTGGACACTAGAAAGAAGAATTCCGCTATTCAGTTAATGATTTGACACAGGCCAAACGTGGGTTAGCAAGTGAGTACAGAATTCATAGGGCCACAGTTACAGGGGAACTTCACATGCTCTTTGCTGGCTCTTTTCCGTGGAGTTCACCAGGTGTTCAAAAAATGATTGTTGAGTCTTATAGTACAGGCCTAAGGGGGAACAAGAGCTAGTATGGGAAATAAATGAAATGCATCCAATTCCCTCTCCCTTATGTCTCTAGAAAACAAAGACCTTAAACTGTATTGAGAAGAACAATGCATACTGTCACCTTGATAAAAGGGAACATAAAAATTAACTCTGACCCCCAGGAAGAGGCAGAAATACACGCTGAGTCCAGAACCACAGCTGAGGAGAACAACATGAAATGTGAAGGACACCTCGCTGAGACACAGAAAAAGAGCTTCCTAACAATGAGGCTTAATAAGGAACAAACCAAAAAACAACAACAATAAATTAAAACATACTAAATTAGTAAATGTGTCCCACCACCACTAATAAGCGTCACATAACACATTTTGGTGAGGTATTTCTGAGACATAGAGAATATGGAGAAAATTCCTTTTTGAAGCATATCATAAAAACATACTAAAAGCTGAAGGCAAGATTACACAATATTAGAAAAAAAGAGAATTATTTTCTGGAAGACTAATCATGCCAAGCACATTAAAGGAAGTTATTCACTCAGAAAGAATATTACAGGAGTCATGTATTTTTCTATTAACTAATAAAGATAATTCAAAATGTAACACATGAAGGTAACTTATTTTTTTACTTTTATTATCATAAAGGTAATTAACTGTCTACAGCAAGAATAGTAGTAAGGCATTGTGTGTTTTCAGCATATAAAAATAAATCAATGATAGCAATAGCTCAAAGAATGGTAGGTAGAAATTGGGAATTGATTAAGATCAGTGATAGTCTTATATGTATGTGATGGTTAATTTTATACTATGTGGTGGTTAATTTTGTGTGTCATCTTGACTGTATCACAAGGAACCCAGATATTTTAAACATCATCCTCAGTGTCTGTGGTGTCTACAAGGGTGTTTCTGGATGGGATTAAACCTTTAATTGGCAGAACGAGGAAGGAGATAGCACTCTCCAATGTGAATGGGCTTCATTCAATCAATTGAAGGCCTGAATAGAACAATAGTAGAGTAATGGAGAATTCACTCTTTTTCTGTTTGATTGTCTTCAATCTGGAACATAAATCTTCTGTCTCTATACATGGACTTATTGTAGATGTTATACCAATGGATCTCCTGGTTCTCAAGCCTTCAGACTTAGACTGACACTATACCCCTGACAACCACTAATCTGTTCTTCATCTCCACACTTTTATCATTTCCAGGATGCTACATAAATGGAATCATACAATATGTAACCTTTGGAGACTGACTGTTTTCAGCCTACTGTCCCTAAGTTTCATTCAGGTTGCTGCATGTATCCATAGTTCATTATTTATATGGCTGAGTAGTATTCCATTGTTTGGGTATGCCAGAGTTTGCTTAACCATTCACCCTTTTAAAGACATTCAGATTGTTTACAGGTTTTTGCCATTACAAATAAAGCTATTATCAGAATTCATGTACAGATTAAGAAATTAACAAAAAAAAAAACAAGAATGAAATATGCCCAGAGCACACTCTAAAACAAATGCCCACTCAATTGAGGAAAGAAATTGTCCAGTCTTATTCCTCCTGAGATAATGTGTTTCTGCCTCTCCAGACCCCTGTAAATTTCCTGTGTCATCTTAAGGGATAGAGAGGCTAAAAAACACTGATGAAACTCACAGTGTATATGGCACAAGCTCACTAAAACATTGACATAAAATTTTAAGATTATAGAATTTCCCCTCTCCCAAACCTTACCATCATAACAACAGCACTCCAGTAGATTACAGCCAAAAGAATGGCAAGACACAGCTTATCTTTGGGTATGAGTACTTAGGGTAGCCAAAAGTTAATAGAAGAGGCAAAAACAAAGACACTAGAAGAATCTGTCACTTACAGCTACAGCAAACATTAAACACAGGCCAACTCTGAGCCAAATTATCATGAAGTCTCACACTAAGGACCTATTTACCTTAGTTCCTATTACACAGTACACCAAGTCTCAATTTCAATAAAAACCGTTAAGATGCAAGAAAAGGCAAGAAAAAGGTGGGAATTGAACAATGACCTCTCTTGGACACAGGAAGGGGAACATCACACACCTGGTCCTATTGTAGGGTGGGGGAAAGGGGGAGGGATAGCATTAGGAGATATACCTAATGTAAAGGATGAGTTACTGGGTGCAGCACACCAACATGGCACATGTATACATATGTAACAAACCTGCACGTTGTGCACATGTACCCTAGAACTCAAAGTATAATAATAAATAAATAAATAAATACATAAATAAATAAGAGAGAAAAAGCAAATATCAGAAGCAGAGTTACATATAAGAGAGATGTTGGAATTACCATAAAGGGGATTTAATATAGCTAAGATGAACATATAAAGGGCTGCAGTAGAAATGTAGACAACACTCAGTAGCAGGCAGGTAATATAAGAAAAGAGATGAAAACTTTAAGAAAGGATCAAAGAAAACGCTAGAAAAAAAGAAAACAAATGAAGAATGTCTTTAATGTGCTCAGCAGTGGACTGGACATAGTTGAGGAAAGAATTAGTGAGTTTTAAATAGGTCAGTATGCTGCTATAAAGACACATGCACACGTATGTTTATTGAGGCACTATTCACAATAGCAAAGACTTGGAATCAACCCAAATGTCCATCAGTGACAGACTGGATTAAGAAAATGTGGCACATATACACCATGGAATACTATGCAGCCATGAAAAAGGATGAGTTTGTGTCCTTTGTAGGGACATTGATGCAGCTGGAAACCATCATCCTCAGCAAACTATCGCAAGGACAGAAAACCAAACACCGCATGTTCTCACTCATAGGTGGGAACTGAACAATGAGATCACTTGGACTCGGGAAGGGGAACATCACACACCGGGGCCTATCATGGGGAGTGGGGAGAGGGGAGGGATTGCATTGGGAGTTATACCTGATGTAAATGACGAGTTGATGGGTGCTGACGAGTTGATGGGTGCAGCACACCAACATGGCACAAGTATACATATGTAACAAACCTGCACGTTATGCACATGTGCCCTAGAACTTAGAGTATAATAATAAATAAATAAATAAATAAATAAATAAATAAATAACTTTTCTACAACATCATCACTTAACAGCAGCTAATTATAGCTCTCCAAAATATCTTATTTTCATCTGTATGTTTACATAGTTTTTAATTAGCTGTAATTACAATTTTTTGATTTACTTTTGATATACAGTGTGAATCATTATATATTAGGAGTTCCCAACCCCTGGGTCACAGATGGGTATCTGTCTGTGGCGTGTTAGGAGCTGGGCAACACAGCAAGGGGTGAGCAGCGGGAGGGCAAGCGAAGCTTCATCTGTATATTCAGCCACTCCCCATTGCCTGCATTACCGCCTGAGCCCCACCACCTGTCAGATCAGTGGCGGCATTAGATTCTCTTAGGAGCAAAAACCCTACTGTGATCTGTGCATGTGAGGGTTCTAGGATGTGCACTCCTTATGAGAATCTAATACCTGATGATCTGACACTGTCTCCCATTACACTGAGATGGGACCATCTAATTGCAAGAAAACAAGCTCAGGGCTCCCACTGATTCTACATTATGATGAGTTGTGTAATTATTTCATTATATATTAATTACAATGTAATAATAATAGAAATAAAGTACGCAATAAATGTAAAAAAAAAAAAAAGTAGAAACTTCACAAGTGAAAATGTAAAGCGAAAAAAAGAAGAATGAAAATTGAACCAGAACAGCACATCCAAAAACTACAAAATTTTCAAAAGAGAAACATAGATAACTGGGTTGCAAGAGTAGAAGAAAGAGAGAATGGACATTCACTATGGTAGATCACACTGTATGTAAATAAATACTACTTGAAATTATTAAAATAATAAAAATAAAACAAAGTAGTTTATGAAATCACAATGGAATTAAAATAGAAATAAATATCAGTAACATATAGCTAGAACATCCCCAGATACTTGGAAATCAAACAACACATTTTAAATAACACGCAGACTTTTCTTAAATAAAAAGCCCCAAAATAAATTTTTAAAATGTTTTTAACTATACAGACATGAAACACAAGTTTTCAGAATTTGTGGGATGCAGCAAAAGCAGTGCTTAAAAGGAAATTTATATCATTAAAGACATATTTTTTAAAAAACATAAAATCAGTGTTATGTTCTTTTAGGAAACTAGAGAAAAAAGAGCAAGGTAAGCCTAAAGTAAACATAATAAAAATATATAAATAACAGAAATCAATGAAATTGAAAACAGAAAATCAGTAGAGAAAATTGAGAAATCCCAAAGCTGTTTTTATGTAAAGGTAAGTAAAGTTAATAAGCTTCTAATCAAGTTAAACAACAAAAAAAGCATCAACATGTAAGTTATTAATGTCAGAAATGAAATCGGGGCCATTACTACTGATACCATGGGCATTAAAATAACAATGAAAGAATGTTCTGAACAACTCTTTGTGAGAATTTTGATGAAATGCACCAATTCCTCAAAGTCAATTACTATAACTCACACAAAGGGATATAAGTAATATGAATAAGTCTAACCTACTCATGAAATTGAATCAATAAATAATAACCTTTCCCCACAAAAATCACTGGGCCTAGTTGGTTTCACTACTGAATTCAACTTTAAAGTTTAAGTTAAAAAAAGATATCAAATAATTATCCACAATAACTTCCAGAAAATAAAATCTGAGGGAAATCTTCCAAATTCCTATGCCAAAAAAAATGAACCTAGACACCACTAAGCTTGCATCTTTCACAAAAATCAACTCAATACAGATCATAGACCTAAATGTAGAATGTAAAAGTATAAAATGTTGAGAACTAAACATAGGAGCAAGTCTATGTGACTTGCGGTTAGGTAATAAGTTTTTAGATTCAACACCAAAAGCACTTGTGTGAACTAGCTTCAGAAGTCATATCCTGTTCTTTATACGGTATACTGGTGGTTACACAAGTTAGTCTTATTCAGTGAGCAAGGTGACTACACAAAGGGTGAATATCACAAAATAAGAATCTTTGAGGGACATCTGGAGTCTGCCTACCACTGTCATTCAGGTCAAAATTTCAAACTCATAAAATCTGATTCCAAAAGCCTATTAATTCTGGCACTGCCAGTCACCAGTTGTGTGACTTTAGGTAAATTACTTTAACTCTTTTCACTTCTCTTCATTTCAATTTTGCACTCATGAAATGAGGATGGTGAAAGTACCTCCCTACAGAGTTATTTATAGAATGAAATAAGAAAATGCAAGTAAAGCAACACAGAGACTACAACCTAGTAAAATTTAATAATAGCAGCAGCAGCAACCTCCACGACCATCACCACCATTTTTGAATGCATAGATTGTATTATGTATTATACTACCTGGTTAAATGCTTTCCACATAGCCCCTCATTTAATCCTCAATTTACCATATTATTCTATTTATAGTTAGAAAACTTTAAAGGTGCAATATTTAATCTACTCATTTTAAAGAAAACTACTTTGTAGTTTTAAATTTAAATTTAAATTATTTAAATTTATTTAAAAATAAATCCTGAAGATTTATTTTTCCTTAAAGTTATTGCAGTATCACAGAATGCAGTTTCTTAGGGATAGTCAATGAGAGGAAAATCATACTGTACCAGCTAAGTAGCCTAGTAGCCTGTAAACAGACTTCTCCTTAACCTGTATTTCAAGCTCTGGATAGCAAGTGCTTTATGTCTCTCTCTCTGTCTCTCTTCATATATCTATAAATTTATACTTGAACTTTTGGCTTTGAATGTTGTCAGACTTAAATCTCAGGATCAGAAAAATTGTTAAGTAAAATGATTACCAAGCAAAACTTGTGAACATCACAGAAAGTTAACCTGCAGAATGTAGGCTAATCTCTACCTCGTCATCCTTTGTTAATATTCTGAATTTAAAAAGAAAACTTTAAGAAATGAAACTTGCCAGGCGTGGTGGCTCATGTCTGTAATCTCAGCACTTGGGAGGCCTAGGCAGGCAGATCACC
Organism: Piliocolobus tephrosceles; assembly: GCF_002776525.5. Lineage (NCBI taxonomy): Eukaryota > Metazoa > Chordata > Mammalia > Primates > Cercopithecidae > Piliocolobus > Piliocolobus tephrosceles. The sequence continues at coordinate 52,063,233 of NC_045442.1, read as the reverse complement.
TGAGGTCGGGAGTTCAAGACCAGCCTGACCAACATGGAGAAACCCCGTCTCTATTAAAAATACAAAATTAGCCAGTCGTGGTGGCTCATGCTGTAATCCCAGCTACTTGGGAGGCTGAGGCAGGAGAATCACTTGAACCCGGGAGACAGAGGTTGAGGTGAGCCAAGATCACACCATTGCACTCCATCCTGGGCAGCAAGAGCGAAATTCTGTCTCAAAAATAAAATAAAATAAAATAATAATAAAATATAGAAAAAACAAAATAGATACAAGAAATAATAACATAATAACTTTTGCCATCATGCTTTAACTATCCGAGAATCTCAAACAAGTGGAAACACTGAATAACAAAGAGCAATTTAAAAGGGACATTGATTCTATGATTTACCAAAATTGGGGCTGGAAAGATTCAGCCACTTTAATTGTTTCTTTTGTCAGTTTTGTGTAGCTATTATTTTTTCAGTGTAAACTGTAGCTCCATGGATTACATAAGAGAAATTCGAAGAGCAGCATAAACTTAAATCTTAGATGTTTCCTTTCCATGATTAAGAACGATTATTTGAGTTATTACTTGTTTCACCATGGCATAGTAAGGGCAACCTAATTCAAATAGAGCACTTAGAATCACAGTATCATAACATTTTTGAGAGGAGAATGGTGTCTGTATATGTTTATGATATCATCCATCTTATTTCACAATTTAGAAAGCAAGAATGCTGGAAGTGAATATATTTCTCAAAGTTTATAAAGGCCAGAAATCACCAGAGTCCTAAAGATTTTAGTATTACAAGTTGATATACTACTAGTCCTATGTAAATATGAACTTTTAAAGTATAATTTTCTAAAAGGTAAAATCATGCACATACAAGACTACATATACCAAAGATTTTATGCAACATATTAATTAATGAATCTCTAAAATGTTCAAATTATTCCAAAGAAAAGTTTTGAAACGAAGTGTTTATGGGTAACGTTAGGATACAATTCTTGGTTGGATACAAAACTGGTTAATATTCAAAATACCATAAACTATTATCAGTGGAATTGTCTGTTCCACTGGACAGAAATTATCTGAATGTCTACTGAGAGAAAATCTCAGAGTTTCTGATCCTAAAGAACTGTAATATAGAATATATAACACAAAGTCTCCCAACACCTCACTGAAAGAACACCCAGTAATTTGTTTTTCTCTTTTTGCACATTTTGAATAAATTTTCTAATGGTTTTGTTTTTGGAAAGTACATTTCCAACGTAAAAATTTCTCTTTTTCTTTTAAAGGCTTATGAGAATTACATGAAATGGGAAATTATAAGTGAAAATGCTATGTAAATTAACTAAAAATGCAGATGTCAGGCTGATTTTCTTCCTAAATATATTTATTTTATGAAATAAACCATTTTTGTTAGTGTTGATGGTGTAAAATTATCACTTAATTCCAATCAGTGAAGTTCTTACAGCAAACTCCACTCTGCAGAAATACAGCTGCCACCTTGGAGCCGCTGTCAAATGGCATTCCCCTTTACTATAAAATAAATGTATATCATCTGTTTCTCCAAATGCCTGGACACTTCTGCCTTCTGCAGTGTACATTTAGTGAACTTTACTTTGTAGTTAAGAAACTGTCACCTTTATAGATTTTTATAGCTTTTTTCCAGTAAATTATTGACTATAGTGTGCTGGCTAAGTGTTATTAAACATACAATCGAGAAAAGCCATATCATTTTTGAAACTACTTTAATACTGTGTGCCATAAATGGCCATTTCTAATGGAAAGCCCAAGAAAGCCCTGCAGTTAACCTCTTGCTTCTCTATTTGGCGAATTGAAAGGTCAGAGCCTGAAGGCAATGTCAACACTCAATCAAACTAAAAAGAATAAATAAAGATACAATAATAGTCTAACTCCTTGTTGACAGAACGTTTCTAAGCCCTTTTGAGAGACAGTGTCAGTTCTCTGCAAATATCAATCCTTGTCTGATGCTTCCTGACAAATGAAGAATGATACTTACAAAATTGTGAAAAAAAGGTGAGTTTTTATTTGAAAACTTTACAAATTCCCTTTGCAAATCTCCCTTTATTTTCAATCTCTATTTATTGTGAACCCCTAAAGATCCCAAATATAAACAATTATAAGGTCCATAACGTACAAGGATATAGCAGATAAAAAATTGTGCATGCATGTGTCTGCATGTGTTGTATAATTGATGGGCTTGCAGGGAAATTTCTGTGCGCATGCATGCACATGCTTTTTTAAAACAAAACTTTCTTCAAATTCTTCTGATTGTGGCCATCCTTCATTGTGAGCCATATGTTGCGAGGAATTTTAAGAAAAACTGAAAGCTAAATTATGTGAACTGTATGAATATACTATGTGAAATATCCTGATTTTTAATACTGGACTAATTTTTATAAAACATGAATAATAGTCAAATAAAACATGTCTGACCAAAATATATGTGTGTCATGGCAGTAATAATGGCAAAATCTAGTTACCCATTTTAACTATAAATACTTCATTATATTTTACTTTGATGAAAGCAAAAAAGAAGCTGAATTGCATTAGAAAAATATTTATTTTTAGCTTCCTCAAAGAGTTGTAAAATTTATTTAGTATTCAGTTACTAGGAACAGAATTGGAAAACAAAAAACATTATCATAAAATTCCAATATTTAAACAATTAAAATAAACTAACCTATAGAAATTAAAATAATAAATTGTGCAAGACATTTTAATTGTTTAAGAAGTAAAATTTTTCCCAAATATAACTAAAACATGTTATTTATTCCCCTTTGATTCATTTATTTAAAAATCTCATTCAGTGGAAAGATGGAATACAATATTTAGTGATTTTGCCTAGTAGCATAATGTGTCCAAATGCTTTGGCAGAAATTTCTAGTCAATTAAGGTAAAGATGAGATGGCCTGGAATCCCCATTAGCAAAACTTTGCCACTCAGTGAATTTGCCAATGTCATGGCATCCACTTAAAATGAGTAAATCATAGGACAGCGAATATAACCAAATTCTGCTAAATGCCCTCCTTCTTTAAGTTAAGCCTTGTTTAAGTTAAAGTTCATAATCTTCTTTTTTTAGCCCGGCCTAGATTTCAGTCACACCTCTTACTTCCTTCCCTACTTCTTATCACTAGCTGGTGTTGCAAGAGTCAGACCATCTTATAATATTTAGTAGAAGAGCTTCGCGGTGGCTCACACCTGTAATCCCAGGACTTTCGGAGGCCAAGGCAGGCAAATCATGAGGTCAGGAGTTTGAGACCTGCCAGACCAACATGGAGAAACCCCCGTCTCTACTAAAACTACAAAAAATTAGCTGGGCATTGTGACTGGCACCTGTAATCCCAGCTACTTGGAAGGCTGAGTCAGGAGAATTGCTTGAACCCAGGAGGTGGAGGTTGCAGTAAGCTGAGACCATGCCACTGCACTCCAGTCCGAACAACACAATAAGACTCTGTCCCAAAAAAACAAATCAAAACAAAAAAGAACAAGATTCTGGGCCAAGTAAATTAACCTCTTAAGTCTCAGCATCCTCACTTATTTTTTTTCAAGTTTCAGAATGCTACAATTTCTAGCTTTAATTTCTGAAAAATAATTAAATGTATATTATAAGAAGTAGGTTATTTATTTGGTAGAAATCTGTCACCTCTGGGAAAATAAGTAATATGTAATTACAATAGAAATGTCATTTTGGCTAGGCCTGGAAATACACTGAGAGTAAAGTTTAAAAAAGCACACACCAAAGAAGATCAAATAAACTTTAATATATTTAGTACCTCAATTCCCTACAAGTAAGGCTAGACTTTTTTCAATTGAAGTGGTCAGGTCCAGTCTTAGTCTGTTTTGTGTTGCTTTATATCCGAGACTGGACAATTTATAAAGAAGAAAAGCTTTATTTGGATTATGATTATAATGGTTGGTGAGTTCAAGATTGGGCACTTGCATCTTGTGAAAGCCTTATTAGGCTGATTTTTAAAATTATTATTATACTTTACGTGCACAATGTGCAGGTTTGTTAGTATGTATACATGTGCCATGTTGGTGTACTGCACCCATTAACTCGTCATTTACATTAGGTATATCTCCTAATGCTATCCCTCCCCCCTTCCCCCACCCCACAACATGCCCCCGTGTGTAATGCTCCCCTTCCTGTGTCCAAGTGATCTCATTGTTCAATTCCCACCTATGAGTGAGAACATGCGGTGTTTGGTTTTCTGTTCTTGCGATAGTTTGCTGAGAATGATGGTTTCTAGCATACACCATGCAATACTATGCAGCTATAAAAAAGGATGAGTTCATGTCCTTTGTAGGGACAAGGCTGATTATTTTTATGACAGAAGCTGAGGGGGAGTCATGTTGTGCAGAAATCACACAGTAAGGGAGGAGAAAAGAGAGAGGTGATATGCCAGTCTCCTTTAAACAACCAGCTCTTGAAGAAACCAATAAAGAACTAACTTACTTCTGAGGGAGGGCATTGATCTATTTATGAGGAATTTACCCAAAACACCTCCCAGCAGGCCCCACCTCCAACACTGGTCATCAAATTTCAACATGAGGTTTGGAGGAGACAAACATCCCAGCCATAGCAGGTACCTAAATCATCTCATTAGAAAGGAGTAGGAAAGGCTCAACTGAAAATAATCAATTCAAAAACAGAACAACCAAATAGCTTTAGTCTCTTCTTAAGTGCCATAAAGACCTATATAAGAGTTACTGTATTGTTTAATATAAATATTTATTAGAGAAAAATAAAGAAAACATAAAGAATAAACTTTAAATGCTCATTATTCTACTACTCAATTATAAATACAATATTGTAGTAAGTTTCCTGATGTCTATCTGTGATGTTTTCTGTTAACACTGCTGTAATCAACATTTAGATTTATTTTTTCACTTGGCTTTGTATTATAAACATAGTGTCATATAATTAAAGAAGGCTCTATTAACTATGTGTCATGATCACAAACTCACATAACCAATAGCCAATTACAAAGAAACCTTAGTGACTTAAAGCAATATAAATATCAATATATTATCTTGCAGTTATGGAGGTCAAAGGACTACAATGGGGGCTGCAGAGTGCCATTCCTTCTGGAGGCTTTAGAGGAGTCTGTTTCATTGCATTTCCAATTTCCGGGGAGAGCTTGTGTTGCTTAGCTCATGATCATTTAATCTTCAAAGTCAGCAGGGGTGCATTTTCAATTCCCTGTGATCTCCTGCCTTCCCCCTCATAAGGACTCTTTTCAATACATTAGGACCAAATAGGATGATACAAGACAATTTCCCCATTTCAAGATTCTTAATTTAATTTCTGCAAAATTTATTTTACCATGCAAGATATCATGTTAACAGTTTTGAGGATTAGGATATTGACATCTTTGGGGCCATTATTTAGCTTACAACCTAAACTCTATTTTTGACATGTGTTTTTATTTTTTCTTGTTATAACTAACTGCATTTCATATATGGATGAATATACATTTTCTGCTTTTTTAGATAACTTCAAAAAATTATTTGCTTTGGTTTCCTTTCAGGATAAATCTTTAGGAGCATAACTATTCAATGTAGATTATTAAAAATACCGTGGTCTTTAATTCATTTCCCAGTTAACTTAAAAATTTACATTTTTATCTGCATCAATTTACATTTCTCCTAGCCGTTTCAGAGTGTTGAAAATGACTTGCAAATTGTAAATGGATTAATGGACTGTGTTAACTCTTAAATGAGCTGAGGCTATGTTAAAATACTGACAGCTTTTGTTCCCTCCCTCACTCAGTGCACACAGCCGATCCCTCACTCACTGCAGCGGATACTTCCTCCTTTCACAATTTTGTCTGTGCCCATTCTGACTTGCACAGTACAGAGATATTTAGGATTCATAGTGTATCCCCAGTTCTCTTACACCTCTACTGTTATAGGGTCTACCTCCACTGCCTGAAATTTTATTTTACTCCAAGTCTATGTAACAAATCACTACACAAACTTCAGGTCTGTCTGCCTATCAATACCATTAATAATAATAACAGAAAACATTCTTCGGAAAACATTTTCTAATTTACAAATAGCATTCACATCCTGATCCTAAACACCTAGTCCTAAAGGCTGAGATTCATAGATCTGCCCATTTGTAGATGATGCTCCAGATAAGCTGGCGTTTGAGTTTAGAAAGAGAAAAATTCCAGAGAAATATTTAAGTATTATAAATTATTTTGAACCTTGCTTTTACTCTATGGTTATAAAACTCTTTCCATTAATTAATGTAATAGCTTTGTTGTTGCTACTGTCATTTTTGTTTTTATAAAAACTATTTTTATTTTATTATAGTTAAATATTCACAAGAAGTTTCAACAATAGCACAAAGATGTCCTTTGTATCCTTCATTTTTATTTTTGCAGTGGTAATATATATAACTGTATCACTTCATAACAGGTGAATTGACATTGGTACAATGAGGTCATAATTAGAGAACAAGCAGGGTTGCATGCAATATGGTTCCCTCTCAGTTTGTAAGTATAATTTATGGAGATGTAGGGTATGGGTACTTCTGAATTTCCATTTATTTTCAATAAGATTCCCATAGTTCACAGACTATATTCAGCATACAATTTTCATTATTGTTCTGTTTTCTCTAAGACTTCTACATGAGTGATTTGCAGTTGTGAGAAGTAAATATTACTTTTTTAAATACCTCATAGATATTAAAGTTCCCAGGATATAGGAACCCTTGGGCATATTATTCAATCACCCTTTATAAAAGAGCTTTTAAATCATTTAAAGGCTTTAGATTGGAGTCATTCTAGTGAACCTCTACATTTAGCTTTCTGTGATCCTGTATACTTTCAAGATACTAATGTTAAGTTATGAGAAGTTTGCATGTGAAATGCCTAATTTGACAGTTCTCATTGAAAACTTTGGCGACACCACTCCACTGTCATTCCAAGTAAAAATGATATTTCTGAACACGATATTTTATTGTAATTATATATATAATCATTCTTATTCAAAAGACAGCAACACTCTTCAAGTATAATGAAGTGTGTGCCTTTCTTAACAACAAGAAATATATTATTTGATCTTTGTTTATTTGTATAATCAGGGCAAGAGTTGTATTTATTTGGGACTATTAGATCATTTGTGAGTGCTGATGGTCTTAAAAGGAATCTTGATTTATGTTTGAGTAGCTAACAAATATATTTGCCTCTTTTATCTTTTCTAAACATGAAAATCTTCACAGAAAAAATATGGCAAAAAGATGAACTAATTACTAGATTCTCAGATGTTATATACACAAACATAAAAAGATAAATCATTGCCATAGGAACAATAATAAGTTATGGAGAAAACCCATTCTATTGTATGATTAGCTTTGAAATAAAAGATCCACTTACTGTTATTTATAACAACACTATATTTTTTCTTAAATTAATTCACTCTTCTATTTTTAATAACAATACCTGAAAATTTTTAGAAAAGCAACAATATAAGAGGATTGTCAGACTGGGTGCGGTGGCTCAGGCCTGTAATCCCAGCACTTTGGGAGGCCCAGGCGGGCGGATGATGAGGTCAGGAGATGGAGGCCATCCTGGATAACACGGTGAAACCCCATCACCACTAAAAACACAAAAAAGTAGCCGGGCGTGGTGACACGTGCCTGTAGTCCTAGCTACTCGGGAGACTGAGGCAGGGGAATCATTTGAACCCAGGATGTGGAGGTTGCGGTGAGCTGCGATCACGCCACTGTGCTCCAGCCTGGGTGACAGAGAGAGATTCCATCTCAAAAAAAAAAAGAGGATTGTCTTTTGGGATTTTTTTCAGAATGTGGATTACATTATATTATTTAAAAATGTATTTAGAATAACAACTACATGAAAGGCACTGTTGTTTAGAACTGAAATATCACTAATCTTGTACCTTTAGATCTTACTGTTCATATCCGTTTAGTATAAAGTTTAACAAAACAACTTGAAATTCAAACATTCAACTCGTTACTTTGTTTCTATCAATTTTTACTTCTTTAGTAAGCAACTTGAGTCCAAATGGACACACATACAGACATGCAAAAACACACACACCCATATGCATACCCTTTTTCTCCTGTAAAATTGTTAGATATTAACATGCATTAATAAGAAGATATAAGAAACAGAAGCACTGTTATCAGATTTATCAATCATCCAGTTTTAGATTCAATGTGATTTTTGTGACAAATCACAGCTATTTATAGTTGATTATGATAAACTTAATGTTATTCTGGAGTGTATAGTTTAGGTAACAATAACAAAGCAGTATATATATAGAAGTAGTGCCTAGTCTATTTAGAGAGATAAAAGCTAAGAATGTGAAATAAATAGAGAAGAATGCACTTTTGTATGAATAAGCAAATAACTTTTAAAATTGAATAATGACAATTTTTCTGACATTCAGATGCACACACAAACCCCTACACACCCACACATACCCACACATACCCACACACACCCACACACACCCATACACACACATAAGAGATTCTTATGGGATAAGTTAGAAAAGAGCACATGTTAATGATAAAGAATAACAAGTAGATTCATTAGTTTTTACATTCTCAGCTTGAGAGTGATTTCTGGAAGTATCACACACATATATATTAAGTGCCGACTATGTGTTTAATACTCTTCTGAAAAATATAATTCAGAAAAGAATCACTTAATAGAGTTTGTTTACAAGTTATATTTAGTTTCCTTTGAAATAAAAAGCCAAGCCACATGAAATGAATAGTAAAAAATACAATTTTATTCCACCTTTAATAATACATAGAGCCTCCAGATAGAAAATCAATAAGGAAACAGCAGGTTTGAATAACATTGTAGACCAAATAAACTTTCCAGACATATACATACTTTTTATCCAACAACAGACGAGTACACATTCTTTTTAAGTGCATGAGAGATAATCTTGAGGATAGATCATATATTAAGTCAAAAAACAAGTCTTAAAAATTTAAGAAGACAAAATAATATCAAATATCTTTTCAAACTGCAATTGATTAAAACTGGAAATCACTAACAGCGAGAAAATGTGTATAAATTAATAACATGCCCTTGAACAAGCACTGGGTCAAAGAGAAACTCTAAGGAGGATTTATAAATATCTCAGGATGAAAACAAAACATATTCAAACTAATGGAATGTAGCAAACATAATGATGAAAGGAAATTTTATAATGCTAGTACTGTTGGAGGACTTTCCCTTTAGTTCAGCTAAAAACAGGATCCTTGTCACACAACCATGAAACATTAGGCTCACAGACATTTTGAGAGGTAAGAAAAATTGAATTTATTTGGCAAAAGGGAAAAAAGGGGTAACAGGGACTCTTCGCAGAGTGAGAGTCTTGCTAGTATAGGCTTCCCACCCTACAGATTGAATTCCAGGTTCCACCTAGAACAAGAGAGGGCAGGCTCCTCCCCGCTGCAAATGATGCTGACTTCCTGAAGCTGCACCCCAGTGCGTACTCCTCCTGGTGTGCAGGTCAGTTGGAGTTTCCCTGAGGACTTCTTTACATTTGGCTGTCTTAATACCTATACTATAAAAGATATATCTCAAACAACTTTACAACTCAAGGAACTAGAAAAAAAAAAAAACAAATTAACAGAAGGAAACAATAAAGATCAGAGAAGATAATAAAATAGAGAATAGAGAAGCTATAGAAAATATCAACAAAACTGAATTGTTTTTTCTTTTTATTTTATTTTATTTTAAGTTCCAGGATACAAGTGCAGAAAGTGTAGGTTTGTTGCATTGGTATACATGTGCCATGGTGGTTTGCTGCAGGTTTCATCCTGACATCTAGGTTTTAAGCTCCACGTGCATTAGCTATTTGTCCTAATGCTCTCCCTTCCCTCACCCCCACCTCCTGATTGGCCCTGGTGTGTGTTGTTCTCCTCCCTGGGTCTATGTGTTCTCATTGTTCCACTCCCACTTATGAGTAAAAACATGCCGTGTTTGGTTTCTGTTCCTGTGTTTGTTTGCTGAGTATGATTGTTTCTAGCCTCATCCATGTCCTTGTAAAGGTAATGATCTCATTCCTTTTATGACTGGATAGTATTCCGTGGTGTATACATACCACACTTTCTTTATCCAGTCTACTATTTATGAGCTTTGAATTGGTTTCATGTCTTTGCCATTGTAAATAGTGCTGCAATAAACATACGTGTGCGTGTGTCTTTAGAGTAGAATAATTTATATTCCTTTGGGTGTATACTCAGTAATGGGATTGTTGGGTCAAATGGTATTTCTGGTTTTAGATCCTTGAGAAATCGCCACATCACTTTCCACGTGGTTGAACTAATTTACATTCCCACCAATATTGTAGAAGCATTCCTATTTCTCCAGAGCTTCATCAGCATCTATTGTTTCTTGACTTTTTAATAATCACCATTGTAACTTGCATGAGATGGTATCTCATTGCGGTTTTGATTTGCATTTCTCTAATTGTCAGTGATGTTGAGTTTTTTTTCATGTTTGTTAGCTGCATAAATGTCTTCTTTTAAGAAGTGTCTGTTCATATCTTTTGCCCACTTTTTGATGGGGTTGTTTGTTTTTTGCTTGTAAATTTAAGTTCCTTGTAGATTCTGGATATTAGACCTTTGCCAAATGAGTACATTGAAAAAATTTTCTCCCATTGTGTAGGTTGCTTGTTCACTCTGATGATAGTTTCTTTTGCTGTGCAGAGCTCTTTAGTTTAATTAGATCACATTTGTCAATATTGGCTTTTGTTGTAATTGCTATTGGTGTTTCCATCATAAAGTCTTTGCCCATGTCCGTGACCTGAAAGGTATTGCCTGAGTTTTTTTTTAGAGTTTATATGGTTTTAGGTTTTACATTTAAGTCTTCAAGACATCTTCAGTTAATTTTTGTAAGAGGCGTGAGGGAGGGGTTCAGTTTCAGTTTTTGGGATACTGCTAGCCAGTTTTCCCAGCACCATTTATTCAATAGGGAATCCTTTTCCCATTGCCTGTTTTTGTCAGGTTTGCCAAAGATCAGATGGTTGTAAATGTGTAGTGTTATTTCTGAGATCTCTGTTCTGTTTCATTTTTTTATATGTCTGTTTTGGGACCATTACCATGCTGCTTTGGTTACTGTAGCCTTGTAGCATAGTTTGAAGTTAAGTAGCATGATGCCTCCAGCTTTGTTCTTATTGCTTAGGATTGTCTTGGTAATATGGGTTCTTTGTTGGTTCCATATGAAATTTAAAGTTGTGTTATTTAATTCTGTAAAGAATGTCAGTGGTAGCTTGATGGGAATAGCATTGAATCTATAAATTACTTTGGGCAGTATGGCCATTTTTATAATATAGATTCTTCATATCCATGAGTATGGAATGTTTTCCATTTGTTTGTGTCCTCTCTTATTTGCTTGAGTAGTGGTTTGTAGATATCCTGGAAAAGGTCCTTCACATCACTTGTTAGCTGCATTCCTAGGTATTTTGTTCTCTTTGTATCATTTGTGAATGAGAGTTTGTTCATGATTTGGCTCTCTGCTTATCTATTGTTTGTATATAGGAATGCTTGTGATTTTTGCACCTTAATTTTTTTATCCTGAGACTTTGCTGAAGTTGCTTATGAGCTTAAGGAGTTTTCGGGCTAAGACAATGGGGTTTTCTAAATATAGAATCATGCCATCTGCAAAAGGAGACAATTTGACTTCCTTTCATCCTATTTGAATACCCTTTATTTCTTTCTCTTGCCTGATTGCCCTGGAGAACTTCTAATACTATGTTGAATAGGAGTGGTGAGACAGGGTGTCTTTGTCTTGTGCCAGTTTTCACAGGGAATGTTTCCAGGTTTTGCCCATTCAGTGTGATATTGGCTGTAGAATTGTCATAAATAGCTCTTATTATTTTGTGATATGTTCCATCAATACCTAGTTTATTGACAGTTTTTAACATTAAAGGGATGTTGAATTTTATCAACGGCCTTTTCTACAGCTATTAAGAAAATCATGTGGTTTTTATTATTGGTTCTGTTTATGTGATGGACTATGTTCATTGATTTGTATATGCTGAGCCAGCCTTACATCCCAGGGGTGAAGCCAACTTGATCATAGTGGATAAGCTTTTTCATGCGCTGCTAGATTTGGCTTGACAGTATTTTATTGAGGATTTTTGCATTGAAGTACATCAGGGATGTTGGCCTGAATTTTGTTGTTGTTGTTGTTGTGTCTCTGCCAGGTTTTGGTATGAGGGTGATGCTAGATGAGTTAAGGAGGTGTTCCTCCTTTTCAATTGTTTGGAATAGTTCCAGAAAGAATGGTACCAGATCCTCTTTTTACCTCTGGTAGAATTTGGCTGTGAAACTGTCTAGTCCTGGGCTGTTGTTGTTGTTGTTGCTGTTGTTGGTAGGCTACTGATTACTGCCTCAATTTCAGAACTTGTTAATGGTCTATTCGGGTATCAGACTTCTTGACTTAGTCTTGGGAGGGTGTATGCATCAAGGAATTTATCCATTTCTTCGAGTTTTGTTTTTTCAAAGAATAAAATAGACAAACCTTGGCTCAACTAACTGATTAAAAAAGACAGAAAATTCGAATAGAATCAGAAATGCGGGAGAAGATATTACAAGTGCTTCAGAAATTTTTAAAAAAAAGGATTTTATGGGATAATTATGAATAATTATAATCCAGCAAATTGGATAACCTAGAGGAAGCAAATACATTTTTAGAAACAGAAAAACTACCAATACTGAATTAAAAATAAATACTTTAATAGAACAATAACAAAGAGATTTAAGTAGTAATAAAATATAATCTCCCAACAAAGTCCAAGAACAGATAACTTCCTGATTAAATTCTACCATTCAAAGAATTAATACTAATTTTTAAAAAACTCATCCAGAAAACAAAATCAGAGGAATCATTTTCAAACTCATTGTATAAGCCTGCATCACCCTGATACCAAAGCCAAACAAAGATACAAGATAGCAAAGCTACAGGTCAACATAAACACACATGCAAATCTCCTCAATAAAATAGCACAGAACCAAATTCAACATCACATCTAAAAGATTACACAACATGACCAACTGGAAATTTTTCCAGGGAGGTGAGACTGGTTTAACATACACAAAGCAATCAACATGATACACCACATTAACAGAATGAAAGGTGATAAAACCTCATACTTATCTCAATAGATATAGAAAAAGCATTGAAAAAGTTAAACCATCGTTCATGATAAAAACTTTCAATAAATAGATTAAAAGAAAATTTTTCACAAAATAATGACCATTTATGAAAATTCCACAGCTAACATCATAATCAATGAAGAACTATAAATGCTATTCCCCTAAGATATAAAAATAGGCAAAAAATGCCCATTCTCACTTCTACGTACCAGCAAGAGCAATTAGACAAGTAAAACAACAAAATCACATCTATATCAGAAAAGAAGAAGTACAAATATTCCTGTTTGCAGATGACATGATCCTATATGTAGAAAACCCTAAAATTCATAAAAAATAGAGTTAAAACTTAGTAAAGTTGCAAGATACAAAATCAACATACAAAAATTAGTGGCATTTCTTTGCACCAATAGCAATCTATGCAAAACGAAAATTTTTAAATCTCATTTATGAAAGCATCAAATTAAAATCCTTAACATGAGTTTAACCAGGTAAGTATCAGATCTGTGTGATGAAAACTATAAAACACTGATGAAGGAAATCGAGAAAGACACAAATAAATGGAATGATATCTTGCATTCATGAATTAGAAAACTAAGCATTGATAAAATGTCTGTACTACCTAAAATGACATAAAGATTAAATGCAATCCCTATTAAAACCCCAATTTTCATTTTTTTACAGAAATAGAAAAAGCAATCTTAAAATGTGCATGGAACTCAAAAGACCCTGAACAGCCAAAATCATCTTGACAATGAAAAAAAAATGAGAGGTGTCACACTTTCAGATTTTAAATTATATTTCAAAGCTATAGTAATCAAATAATTATAGTGACATAAAACTAGACACAGAGACCAGTGGATCAGAATAGAGAGCCCAGAAATGAACCCAAACCTATACAGTTAACTAATTTTCAACAAAGCCACCAAGAAGATGCAATGGGAAAATAATAATTTCTTCAAGATATGATGTTGGGAATAATATATCTATATGAAAAATAATGAAATTGGACCCTTATACCATACACAAAAATCAACTCAAAATAAATTAAAGACCTAATTCTATCACTTTATACCATAACACTTATACAAAGAAACATTAGAGAAAAGCTCCTTCATATTAAAGATAGCAATAATTTTTAGATACCACACCAAAAACCAATGACAAACACAAAAATAAACAAGTGGGACTACATCAAGCAAAAAAAAGCTACTGCACCACAATCAACAACATGAAAAGGCAGCCCTAAAGATTTGGAGACAATAAATTCACACCATATATTTGATAAGGGATTAATATCCAAAATACATAAGAACTTCACACAACTCAATAACAACAACAAAATCAAACCACATAAAATTGGGCAAAAAATTTCAACTGACATTTTTCTAAAGAAGACACACAAATAGCCAACAGGTGTATGAAAAGGTGCTCAACATTACAAATCAGGAGGAAAATACAAATAGAAAAACACTATATCACTTCACACCCTTTTTAAAAGTTATTTATTTATTTATTTATTTATTTATTTATTTATTTATTTATTTATTT
>NC_045442.1:52042636-52048509 GCF_002776525.5 Piliocolobus tephrosceles | reverse complement strand
TTTATTTATTTATTTATTTATTTATTTATTTATTTATTTATTTATTTTTGAGACGGAGTCTCGCTCTGTTGCCCAGGCTGGAGTGCAGCGGCACTATCTCAGCTCACTGCAAGCTCCGCCTCCCGGGTTCACGCCATTCTCCTGCCTCAGCTTCCCAAGTAGATGGGAATACAGATGCCCGCCACCAAACCCGGCTAATTTTTGTATTTTTAGTAGAGATGGGGTTTCACCATGTTAGCCAGGATGGTCTCGATCTCCTGACCTCATGATCCACCCGCCTTGGCCTCCCAAAGTGCTGGGATGAGCCACCGCGTGGTTACCAGCATCATGAGGTGGAAGAAATTGGGTGAAGTAGGTCACCCAATTTGCTATTATGATAAATGAATAAGTCTAAAGATCTAATGTATAGCTTAAAAATCGGATGTGAACCGGCCAGGCACGGTGGCTCACTCCCATAATCCTAGCACAAGCACAACCCTGTACACAAGCACGTCTTTTGAATGCCTTGCAAATTATGTAATTTAAATAATGTGTTTCCATAGTAAATAATTTCTTCTGCCACTATTGACCATGCTGTAAGGGAGAAGTTACACTGTTAAATCATTTGCAATAACTGATTTTAAGTTTATAGCAAAGACTAATAGAACATGCAGAGTAGAATAGGATAGTACAATAATAGAAAGTACAGAAATTTGAAGCTGTCCATGTAGTGAGTGGGCAAATTTCAAAAATCATCTCTCATGATCCTTACCTGCTGGTATTTTACCTTTATGTTATTCTCTTCACTTTATATTTGGACTATACTTAGCCACTTATAGCCTCATTATATTGAGAATATAACACTTTCATGTTCAGGATACAAAAGATTGTGGTATTCCTAATACTTCAACCGCTTTCAGTTTTATTGGCATTCTACCTTGCACTCTTCCATTCAAGAAGCTATCTGTCATGTTTTGAGATTGTCTTCAGATAGGACTATGAGTCAAGAAACTGAAAGAGACATTCAGCCACAGCTCCTGAGGAACTGAAGCCTTAATTCAAGAAAAACTGAATTTTGCAACAATCATGTGAGTGATCTTGGATATAGATCTTCCTTGGTGAAGACTGCATATAAAACTGCAGCCCTGGCCAACACTTTTACTGCAAACTTGTGAAAGATTCCTGAGACATAGGTACCCAGCTACACTGTGTTCAGTTTCTGACCCACAGAAGCTATGAGATAATAAGTATTTATTGTTTCAAGCTGCTGATTTTGAGGATACTTTGTATTTGTTGTGCATTAATAAATAACAATTACAGTAAGGAATTAAAAATTCCTTTAAGCACATTAAAAAATACCTTTTAATGCATTATCTCCCCATTTTATTTGAGGTTATATAACCAAACTTAGGTTTGGCTGCTTGCTGCTGGAAAAACCAGACACAAGAAGTTGTATTTTAGTAAGTCCCCATCATCCAATTGCAAATTCCTTAGGTATTTTGCCAATATCTTACCAAAAATAGTGGGTGAGTTTTTGAACCCTTGTGGTAACACCATCTGACAGCATTGGAAGGTCATCTTTGTTTCTGGGTCTTGCCATTAAAAGGCATACATCATTTGGACTCTTTCTTCAATTGAAACACAGAATAAAGCATCGTTTAGATCTAGTACTCAGAACCATCCACAATTTCCAAGTATAGAAGTAGGAGTTGGGCACTGACTGTTTTGGACAATATGATTGACAACTCTTAAATCTTGTACAAACTGATATTTATTTGAGTGTGCTTTTTTCACAGGTAGGATGGGGTATTATATGGGGGACCTGCAGGGACAAATTAGATCATTCTTCAGAAATTTTTCTGATACAGGTTGTATTCCTTCTAAGGCCTTCCTTTTTATTTTTTTCATTTTTACTTTTTTTAGGTAACTTAAGTCCCTCTTTCATTTTTGTGTGCACAATCTGTGTATTCTTGGCCTTGCCTGGGGACTCATCTACCTAGGCACTTTTACTCACTTATTTATAGTTCTCCAGAGGGAAGAGTTTCTCTCTTTCCTCCTTGGAGTGAGTGATCAACATGTGCAGGACCTGTTCCATCAGGATCTGTAGGTGAAGCTTCTGCTTCTCCAAAGAGAAGGTCTCCTGGGCAGCTTCAACCCCAACAGAGAGTTTCGATATTCCAGCATATAAAGGAAGCCGTGTCTCAGCTTCAAATCTCATAGCCCACATTCCAGAGGCTGGAGGAAAGCCTTTTACTGCTTTTATGTTACCAGTGATCTCTGTTACAGGTTCCGTCATTTTCGTACTTCTTGTCTCTCTAGTGTTTAGAATTAAATTGCACCAGTCAATATCAATTAGAAAGTCAGTCAATTTGGTCTGCACTACCAGTTGTACCAGGCACTACAGGGGAAAATTATGATCCACTCTGAAAGATTTACGGGACCTAGTGGGCTTTCTTATTCATTATTGGAATCATAGTTCTGTTCCCCATCTGTAGATGTGCCTTTGCCTATTGTTATCTTTCTTTTTTCCTGATCTTTCTGTTTTTCCTTCAGTTAGGGGCAGTCAGATTTCCAGTAACTTTTTTCCTAACAGTAGGCATACTGGTCATAACCTAGAACTTTGCTCTGACTGCCATTTGCCTTTGATATTTTCTTCTCTTTGGAGAAAATTCTTTCCCACCATTTCCTTGTACATCATGACCTGTTTTAGCTTTCTAGCCCCCTGGCATTACATACACTAAAGGCAATATTCATCAATTGAGAATTCATCCCAAATGCTCCCTCTTGTTTTGTAGTTTCCTTTTAATATTGGGCTCATTCTGTTGGATAAAAGTCGTGTTTATCATTCTCATATTTTCAAGAGCCTATAGATCAGCACAGGTGTATTTGCAGTAAGCTTGGTAAATATGTTCTAAAACTCCAAAAGGGTCCTTATCTGCTTTCTGAACAAGTGCCTGGACTTTATTTAAACTTTTGTGTTTTGGTGCTCCTTTGTTTAGTCCTGCCAACATGCATTTTTTGTTATGGTCCAGCCAGGGCATTTTCCCATGATTAGGGCCTTAATTAGAATCCACGGGTGGAACAGCTCCCTCAAGGTCAGGAGTACTATTTGGATTTTCTTGGCGGAGGTGTCGAGCCTCTTCATTGGATTTACCTATTACATAATACTAGCCTCTTCATGTCTGCACTTGAATGATGTTCAAGAAAGCCTGTACATCTTCACATGTAGGTTGGTAGGTAACAAAGGTGGAGGTGAAAAGATCAGCCATTCTCTGTAGATTCTCCCTAAAAGGCAGATTGGAACTTTTCCAAATAACAAGTCAGACATTGAGAATGGGCTGTAGGTCCAATACTATTTGGCAGGCTACCCTTATTGTTTAATCCACTGATAGGATACTGTCTTAGTGGATATTGCCCTGCTTCAGTCACAGTCATATCCTGACCAAACTGGGTGCCCTGCTATGTCTTAGAAGGGGAGACCATTCTTATTCTCTTGCCATATTGAGATGAGGCCAGCATTCCTAGTACAAGGCCTCATTCGTCTGTACCAAAGGGGCTGGTGCCACTGGTAGAGAGGGATTCCAGGCATTTATGAGGTCAATATCATATTTATCATTTTCCTCTTGAGTTTTACTTTCTGGAAAGGGAGAGGCTTTCTCCCTGTTCCTCTGTACAATTAACCTAGATCCTTCATGGGCTATTGTTATTGCGTAATAGCATAAGTGCCTAGACATGTGATATGTGATATATCATCCAATTTTTCAGACCTTTGATAGAATGACTTCAATTGTAATATAGTGTAATACTGGAGGGAATCATTCAAAGGCCACCATTTATCATCTAATATGACATAAGCCAAGCAGGGTTTCAATAAAATAAAATCTTTTTAGTCAGGGTTCATAACTGTAAGTCTTCCAGTCACCCAAGATGTGGCCCCAAAGGGCTTGTGGGTGGTATGGAAACTGAGCTGCCCATGTGCAGAAAAGAAAGTAAAGGATCACAGACACACAGATATTAAAATGAACAAATGGAGTACCCCCAAACCAATTAGCCTTTGGAATTAGATTAATCTTTGGGATTCCCATAGACAGAGACTGGAAAGCTAACAAATCTTGTCTCAAGCCAACTGGTACCACAGATGTCCTATATTAGGTACAAATGGTAAGGAAAGTCTAAACAGCAGAGATGGGATTTCTGGCATACACACCTGTTCAGTCCTAAAGCCCATTAACTTCATAATCACATTTTTTTCTGCACCAACAAAATGTTGCAAGCAGCTGACGCCATGGTGAGGAGAGGAGAGAGAATCCCTAAGAAAAAGAGGTCTCGGTAGCTGCTGGGACATCCTCAGAATCCCAGCTGTGGAGGCAGCTAGCTGCGAACAGCTGGCACTCACAAGTCGTCGTTTCTCTGTTCAGTGGTGTACCAGGTAAGCCCTAAGGCCCTGCTATTGACCAATTTCTCCATCTGTTGGAAGCAGCAGGCTAGACCACTTGGGGCATATAGCTCCACATTAGGTGCTATATATTTATAACCAAACTCAGATTTGGCTGCTCATCACTCAAATAGCAAGATATGAGAAGCAAGTGTTGGTGTAAGGAGAGCAGGTTTATTTCAGTGCTAGCAGCCTGAAGATATGGCCTAACTCAAGTCTTTTAAAAAATCTCAAATTTTAGGCTGGCTACAAAGAACTTAAATGGGAAGGTGGCATGGATGCTATGTGCAGGACTGGTGCAGGGTGCAGGTCTGCTTGTCATTTTCTGACATCTCTCTTTAGTAAGAGACCATCTGGAGGTCTAGTGAACATCAATACAGTAGAGTCAGGTTATGGATTAACTACATGTTGACTTCTTGGAGGAGGGAAAATAGCAATGTCATTGCCACTTCATGCTTGGATTGTTTCAAGATTAGCCTTTGAAATTCCTAAGCAAACAGGTAGAGATAAACGTGTAATAAGAAACAAAGCAAAGGAGGAGCTACTTTTTAAAGCAAGCTAACAGACTGTCTGTACTGGTTACAGTTAAAATGTCTTTTATTCAATACTGTTTGTACTCTATAAATCCCAAAATTAAAGCTTTGCCTTTTGCACAATACTAGTAGAAAGTACTAGATGTGCTTTCATTCCTTGAGCAATCAGAATGGTCTTACAAGGCAACTTCCTCAAGGGAAGCCATTACAGTTTCCTTAGGCAATGCAAGATTAATCCTCTAGGATGGCTGTGGAGCGGTTTCTTCTCCTGAGGGTGATTCTACTTGGGAAGAAGAGTCATCAGAATTTCAGGGCTCAATATATGCACTTCTTCTCACTTTTGCCTTTTCCAACTTTCCGGATCCCTTTCCTACTAAATCAATGCCCTCATTTTAGCAATAGACATTCTAAGAGCCCAAATTCAAGTTGTCTTGTAATTCAGTCATTTTCAGAATGAGAGTTTAGATTTGTTTTTGAACAATCTCAGGCCTGCAGATAGATACAGGAGATAAGGGTTTCTTTTAGAAACCACAAAGAAGCTTTCAGGTCATTTAAGGCACTGCTTAAGCTAGAAATCCAGATCCCTGAACTCATTAGTACAAGAACCAATTCAGAAAATTTATCCTTAAGATTCTATACCTCTAGAATACTTCTCAATACCAGAATCTATATCTATTAACCCTAGTTTTCCAGAGAAACAGAAACAATAGGAAATTATATTTATATATGTAAAAACATAAATCATAATGTATTATTAAATTATGTATTAATATGTAACATATACATAATTTCATACATATATGTATGTGTGTATATATACACACATATATAAAATTTCATACATATTTCATACATATATGTATGTGTGTATATATATACACACATATATAAAATTTCATACATATTTCATACATATATGTATGTGT
>NC_045442.1:52018697-52042626 GCF_002776525.5 Piliocolobus tephrosceles | reverse complement strand
ACACATATATAAAATTTCATACATATTTCATACATATATGTATGTGTGTGTATATATATATATACACACATATATAAAATTTCATGTAGAATGAGGAAGACCCAATGTTGCAGACAAAGTCTCAAGGCTGGAGAATTTTCTTGCTTAGAGGTAGCTACTCTTTCTGTTTTACTCAAGCCTTTGGTTAATTTCACGACCCATATTCTGGAGGTAATCTGCTTCATTCAAAGTCTAGTGATATAAATATTAATTGCACCCATAACACCCTCACAGAAATATCCAGAATAATCTCTGAACAAATATCTGGGAATTGTGTGCCTCAAGGTAGCTGACCATAAAATTAACCATTGCAAATACCTACAGCAGACTAGAAACACAAAGCCCTACAGTTGAAGGAAGTCTGTTGAAATTTTGGAGACAAGAGAGCAGAGCTTAAGATTCCACAGATTTTACCCATGTTAATAAGAGCCACAAAAGAAATTTACATACAAATTTTTAAATTATATTGAGCTTAGAATTTTACTGCTTAAAATAGCCCTAGTATTGAAGAATGTAGAGCAAAATTCGGCATACCAATTTATCTTTATATATTCACATTTCACAGTCTATGATAGACTCATTATGACCACCTTAAAAGGTTAGTTTATATGTGTGACTCCTCTACTATAATTTTCTCAAAAATCAGGATATTTACTACCTCACCCTCCATACTTTTGGACACAGCACTCACTCTGTAACAATCATCAATCAATACTGGCAAACCAACACAATTTTTGACTAAAGTTCGCTATGTAAAATCTGAAGTTTTAATTTTATCAAATTAATTGATAGGTAATAAGTTATTACTTAACTTATTTTCTATTAGAAATGTGGAATTTCCCTGTCTTGAAGGTAAAATGCTGACATTTTCTGGGCAGCTTCTCAGAGAGCACAGATAAAACCCTTCATATGACAAATGAGGCTACTAAGCTTCAGAGAGATACATTGATGGCCCAGATTAAAACTCCTGTGGTCAGAGTCTAGTCTTAATGCTTTTAAAACTAACCAAACGTGTTTCTACTCCAAAATTTTTAGAAGATGTTACAGATTACCATGATTATTCTGCTGACATTTTACAAGAATAAAGGCATGCTTTTAATATTTAGTTTAAAAAGTTTTTATCTTAAATGACAATGTACTATATTTTAACATCTAAAAATAGTGTTTCTTTTTTCCTTTCAAAATTACAGGACATATTATTGAGGGAGTCACTGTTCCTTATTATTATACTAAATTATGCAAAGTAAATGTAGTATAGTCTAAGGTTTAAAGATCCAATTAATTCTTAGCATTTTTACAATACAATGTAATGTTTACTAATGAGGATTCTAAATATAAAACCATATGGTTTGCTAACAAATTGCCTACATTTTTTCTGAAACTTAAACCTTAAATCATGACCTTCAACAATCTCATCACAATAGTTAGATTTTATTGCAACAATCTGCCTTCCTGGTACTTATCTAGATTGAATGGCAAACATTTTCTGGTAATGACTGGTGATATTGTGATGCTGATGTTTGAATGTTACATGCAGTGGAGGATGTTCAACCACAACTTGTATTGCTGAGCACTAAAACCAGTTGTTACTATGGTAATTAAGCAGTCAGGGTGCCACTTAGCTACACAGTAATCTAAATATTAAATATGATATCTTCTTCTAGTCCTGTCCATTTCCACTTTCTAGTATGTCTTCAGGGTTTACGATTAAAAATTTCTGGCTTCTCATCAAACTCAAGGGATTTGTGTGAAAATTTTTCAATCTCAAGACAAGTGTCTAAGAAATACAACATTGCTTTTGTAATGTAGAGACATATATAGATTAATACAGGTATTTCATTACTTATTTGATTGCTAACTGTTTTGGTTTAGAGAGCATATTTAATTACGCTGACACTGGCAACTGTCTTCCCAATGAAGTTTTAGATTGTAAATTCGACTACTGTAATTTGGAGAAAGAAAGTACAGAACTATATATACACACATTAAAATATAAATATATTAATACAAATATAAATTTGAAATTCAGTACTATTTTAAAACTTCAAAAAATAGTCTTTTTCTAGGATTACTGTGAAAACATTTAAGTTAGATTAAAGATGAAATTCAACTGTCAGCTTGTTATGTTTTCCATGTTAAAAAGGCCTCTACAATTCCTTTGGTACTTACTGCCCTATGCACCACACCCAAGCCTTTTTCTTTTTTATTTTTTATTGTACTCTAAGTTTTATGGTACATGTGCACAAAGTGCCAGTTTGTTTCATATGTATACATGTGCCATGTTGGTGTGCTGCACCCTTTAACTGGTCATTTACATTAGGTAAATCTCCTAATGCCATCCCTCCCTCCTCCCCCCACCCCACAACAGGCCCTGGTGTGTGATGTTCCCCTCCTTGCGTCCAAGTGTTCTCATTGCTCGATTCCCACCTGTGAGTGAGAACATGCGGTGTTTGGTTTTTTGTCCTTGCAATAGTTTGCTTAGAATGATGGTTTCCAGCTTCATCCATGTCCCTACAGAGGAGGTGAACTCATCCTTTTTTATGGCTGCATAGTATTCCATGGTGTATCTATGCCACATTTTCTTAATCCAGTGTATCATCGATGGACATTCAGGTTGGTTCCAAGTCTTTGCTATTTGGAATAGTGCTGCAGTAAACATAAGTGTGCATGTGTCTTTATAGGAGCATGATTTATAATTCTTTGGGTATATACCCAGTAATGGGATGGCTGGGTCAAATGGTATTTCTAGTTCTAGATGCTTGAAGAATTGCCACACTGTCTTCTGCTGTGGTTGAACTAGTTTACCGTCCCACCAACAGTGTAAAAGTGTTCCTATTTCTCCACATCCTCTCCAGAACCTATTGTTTCCTGACTTTTTAATGATCGCCATTCTAACTAGTGTGAGATAGTATCTCATTGTGGTTTTCATTTGCATTTCTCTGATGGCCAGTGATGATGGGCATTTTTTCATGTGTCTGTTGGCTGCAAAAATGTCTTCTTTTGAGAACTGTGTATTCCTATCCTTTGCCCACATTTTGATGGGGTTGTTTGTTTGTTTTTTCTTGTAAGTTTGTTTGAGTTCTTTGTAGATTCTGAATATTAGCCCTTTGTCAGATGGGTAGATTGCAAAAATTTTCTCCCATTCTGTAGGTTGCCTGTTTATTCTGATGGTGGTTTCTTTTGCTGTGCAGAATCTCTTTAGTTTAATTAGATCCTATTTGCCAATTTTGGCTTTTGTTGCCATTGCTTTTTGTGTTTTAGTCATGAAGTCCTTGCCCATGCCTTTGTCCTGAATGGTACTGCCTAGCTTTTCTTCTAGGGTTTTTATGGTTTTTTGTCTAACATTTAAGTCTTTAATCCATCTTGAATTAATTTTTGTATAAGGTGTGAGGAAGGGATGCAGTTTCACCTTTCTACATATGGCTAGCCAGTTTTCCCAGCACCATTTATTAAATAGGGAATCCTTTCCCCATTTCTTATCTTGTCAGGTTTGTCAAAGATCAGATGGCTGTAGATGTGTGGTATTATTTCTGAGGGCTCTGTTCTGTTCTATTGTTCTATATCTCTGTTTTGGTACCAGTACCATGCTGTTTTGGTTACTGTAGCCTTGTAGTATAGTTTGAAGTCAGGTAGCATGATGCCTCCAGCTCTGTTCTTTTGACTTAGGATTGTCTTGGCAATGCAGGCTCTTTTTTGATTCCATATGAACGTTAAAGTAGTTTTTTTTTTTTTTTTTTTTCAATTCTGTGAAGAAAGTCATTGGTAGCTTAATGGGGATGGCATCGAATCTGTAAATTACCTTGGGCAGTATGGCCATTTTCACAATATTGATTCTTCCTATCCATGAGCAGAGAATGTTCTTCCATTTGTTTGGGTGCTCTTTTATTTTGTTGAGCAGTGGTTTGTAATTCTCCTTGAAGAAGTCCTTCACATCCCTTGTAAGTTGGATTCCTAAGTATTTTATTCTCTTTGAAGCAATTGTTAATGGGAGTTCACTCATGATTTGGCTCTCTGTCTGTTATTGGTGTATAAGAATGCTTGTGATTTTTGCACATTGATTTTGTATTCTGAGACTGCTGAAGTTGCTTATCAGCTTAAGGAGATTTTGGGCTGAGACAATGGGGTTTTCTAAACATACAATCATGTCATCTACAAACTGGCACAATTTGACTTCCTCTTTTCCTAATTGAATATCCTTCATTTCTTTCTCCTGCCTGATTGCCCTGGCCAGAGCTTCCAACACTATATTGAATAGGAGTGGTGAGAGAGGGCATCCCTGTCTTGTGCCAGTTTTCAAAGGGAATGCTTCCAGTTTTTGCCCATTCAGTATGATATTGGCTCTGGGTTTGGTTTGTCATAAATAGCTCTTATTATTTTGAGATACATCCCATCAATACCTAGTTTATTGAGAGTTTTTATCATGAAGCGTTGTTGAATTTTGTCAAAGGTCTTTTCTGCATCTATTGAGATAATCATGTGGTTTTTGTCTTTGGTGGTTCTGTTTATATGCTGGATTATGTTTATTGATTTGTGTATGTTGAACCAGCCTTGCATCCCAGGGATGAAGCCCACTTGATCATTGTGGATAAGCTTTTTGATGTGCTGCTGGATTCGGTTTGCTAGTATTTTATTGAGGATTTTTGCATCGATATTCATCAGGGATATTGGTCTAAAATTCTCTTTTTTTGTTGTGTCTCTGCCAGTCTTTGGTATCAGGTTATGGTGCTGGACTCATAACATGAGTTAGGGAGGATTTCTTCTTTTTCTATTGATTGGAACAGTTTCAGAAGGAGTGGTACCAGCTCCTCCTTGTACCTCTGGGAGAATTCGACTGTGAATCCTTCTGGTCCTGGAGTTTTTTTGGTTGGTAGGCTATTACTTATTGCTTCAATTTCAGAGTCTGCTATTGGTCTATTCAGGGATTCAACTTCTTCCTGGTGTCGTCTTGGGAGGTTTTATGTGTCCAGGAATTTATCCATTTCTTCTAGATTTTCCAGTTTATTTGCATATAGGTGTTTATAGTATTTTCTGATGGTAGTTTGTATTTCTGTGGGATCAGTGATGATATCCCTTGTTGATATCCCCTTTATCATTTTTTATTGCATCTATTTGATTCTTTTCTCTTTTCTTCGTTAGTGTTGCTAGCAGTCTATCAGTTTTGTTGATCTTTTCAAAAAACCAGTTCCTGAATTCATTGATTTTTTGAAGGGTTTTTTGTATTTCTGTCTCCTTCAGTTCTGCTCTGATCTTAGTTATTTCTTGTCCTCTGCTAGCTTTTGAATATGTTTGCTTTTGCTTCTCTAGTTCTTTTAATCATGATGTTAGAGTGTCAATTTTAGATCTTTCCTGCTTTCTCTTGTGGGTATTTAGTGCTACAAATTTCCCTCTACACACTGCTTTAAATGTGTCCCAGAGATTCTGATATGTTGTGTCTTTGTTCTCACTGGCTTCAAAGAACATCTTTATTTTGTTATGTACCCATTAGTCATTCAGGAGCAAATTGTTGAGTTTCCATGTAGTTGAGCAGTTTTGAATGAGTTTCTTAATCCTGAGTTCTAGTTTGATTGCACTGTGGTCTGAGAGACAGTTTGTTATAATTTCTGTTCTTTTATATTTGCTGAGAAGTGCTTTACTTCCAACTATGTGGTTAATTTTGGAATAAGCGTGATGTGGTGCTGAGAAGAATGTATATTCTGTTGATTTGGGGTGGAGAGTTCTGTGATGTCTATTAGGTCTGCTTGGTGCAGAGCTGAGTTCAATTCCTGGATATGCTTTTTAACTTTCTGTCTCATTGATCTCTCTAATGTTCACAGTGGGGTGTTAAAGTCTCCATTATTATTGTGTGGGAGTCTAAGTCTCTTTGTAAGTCTCTAAGGACTTTATGAATCTGGTTGCTCCTGTATTGGGTGCATATATATTTAGGATAATTAGCTCTTCTTGTTGAATTGATCCCTTTACCATTATGTAATTGTCTTCTTTGTCTCTTTTGATCTTTGTTTGTTTAAAGTCTGTTTTATCAGAGACTAGGATTGCAACCCCTGCCTTTTTTTTTGTTTTGTTTTCCACTTGCTTGGTAGGTCTTCCTCCATCCCTTTATTTTAGCCTATGTGTGTCTCTGCACGTGAGATGGGACTTCGGAATACAGCACACTGATGGGTCTTGACTCTTTATCCAGTTTGTCAGTCTGTGTATTTAATTGGAGCATTTAGCCCATTTACATTTAAGGTTAATATTGTTATCTGTGAATTTGATCCTGTCATTATGATGTTAGCTGGTTATTTTGCTTGTTAGTTGATGCAGTTTCTTTCTAGCATAGATGGTCTTTAGAATTTGGCATGTTTTTGCAGTGGCTGGTACTGGTGGTTCCTTTCCATGTTTAGTGCTTCCTTCAGGAACTCTTGTAGGGCAGGCCTGGTAGTGACAAAATCTCTCAGCATTTGCTTGTCTGTAAAGGATTTTATTACTTCTTCACTTATGAAGCTTAACTCTACACACACACATGCGCACACACACACACACACACACACGCTCCTCCTCTTCCTCCTTCTCTTTCACTATTATTACCTGTAAATCAGTAGTTTCCAAATGAAAGTTTCAGAAATTTTTATCTCTCTATAATCACATGAGGAAAAAATTATAATTCCAATGTAGCCTTTATTTACTTGCCAATTGCAGGCGAACATCTGTCCTTCTTAGGACAAATTTTGTATAACTTTAAGATTATACCCTGCCAAATTCTTAGAGTCAAAATCTGCTTTATGAAAATATGATGATGCTTATAATATTTATATTGTTGTAGTGTTTATTGTTTGACATTGTTTGGGAAAAAAATAAAAACTAGTATCAATTTTTGGACCCCTTACTTTTTTGAGTATCTGAAATTGAATAGTTGGAAAATCACGGCATTGTTTACAAAAATTATTTTAAGCTTTGAAATCTTAGAACTTTAGAATCTTTATTTTAACTGAGAATTAGACTGACAACATGGCAGAGTCACAGGATCTGAATTCCAGTTTAAGCTCCATCACTTCTAAGATCTATGATATTTACAAGATTATCTCTGAGTCTGTTTATCTATGAAATGCAAATGTTAACTCTTGACTCAAACAAGCAAGATTTATTGCCAATTTGTAACATTGGTTTAACATGTGAAAATCAATCAGTGTAATACAGCATATGATAATCTTTTGATGTGTCAACTTGAACAGGCAGTTAGACAATAAAACACATATTTAGGGGTTGTGATAGTATTTTGCAGATATGATTAAAGTCCATAATCAGGTGACTTTAAGAAAGGGGGATTTTTCTTGATAATCTGGGAGAGTCTGTTTCAATCAGTTGAAAGGTTTTAGAAGCAGAATTAAGCCCTCCCTGAAGAAGAATAAATTCTGCTTATGGGTCATAGCTTCAGCCCTTATTCTAGAGCTTCAGGCTATCCTTTCTTATAGCCTATCTTACCAATTTCGGACATACTTAACCAGTCTTCACAAATTGTGTATACTTACTTCTTTTAATACATTTCTTCTAATAAATCTCATTGTATAAATCTCTTCATAGTTCTGCATATCTGATTGAACCCTAATTAACCAATGCCCACTGTCTTAATAGAATAAACACAAGAAGCATCTGATCATTTAAATAGATTCAGCAGAAACATTTGATGAAATGCAACATACTTTCATAACAATACTGAACAAACTAGGGATAGAAGGAATTCTCTTCTATCAGATAAAGAGTATCTGAAAACCCCACAGTTAACATCATAATGATGAAAACTTCCTTAGGATCATGAACAAAACAGGTATCTGCTCACACCACTTCCATTCAATATTTTACTAGGAGTTCTAGATAGAGTAAATAAACAAGGAAAAGAAAAGAAAAGTATCCAGATTGGGGAAAAAAATTAAAAGGTAAAACAATTGTTATTTGTAAAAAGCATGTTGTGCATAGAAAATCCTATTAAAACCTCTTAATCTATTGGAACTGAAAAATGACTTCATGTGAACTATGGGATATAAGTTCAATAGACACAAAGGGACACTGAAGGACCATCCTGATCTGAAACACTGAAATCCTATTGTAGAAATGAACAATTGATAGGCTACAAATAAAATATCAATAATTTCCAACGAGTAGATATACTATCTACTAGCTTCTGATCAAGCACATTAGGGCAAACCTTTAAAATAACAAAATAAAGCATCACAAACATGGAAATTAAATAGTAAATGAACAAATAAAATAATATTTATAATTATTAACTCACAAACTAAATAAAACTGCAATTGCTGAATATTTATAAGATTATTTCTATAAAAGATAAATATTTCTATTAAACAGGAACTTAACAATAAATCCCAGGAGAAATGGAAATTATGGAAAGTAGATCAATTACCACAATAGAATGAAAGAAAAACATCAGATTTCTACTCATATATAAAGCATCAATCCCAGGGGATTTTATACAGAAATTTTTCCTAATGTACTAAAAGTCGTATGAATGTCATTTAAGCTAACCCATAGAATAGAGAAATGAAGAAAAACTCTAGTATAATTATTTGGAGAAAATAATACTGGCATCAAAATTTATTAATTAAAAACCTATAGATAAACATGACGGATATATCATTTCAAAATTCTTAGATATAATAACTGGTAAATTTTGGAAAAGAAGACTAATAAAAGGAGACGTGACACTGCCAGATATCAAAGAATTACACCAATGAAAAGAAATATAGCACTAACCTATAAATAGAAAGTCCAGAAATATATTAAAATCCTTAATTTAGTTTATTGTACAGCATAATGATGGGATTGATCACTTGAAATAACTTTTTAAAGAGTGAGAAAATCATGGATATACCAATAGAAAGCATGGGGACAACTAATTGTTTAGATGGAAATTTTTTTAAACAAAAGTAGTCATCAAACTGCATATGAGTATACAATTACAAAAAAAATCACAATACATAGTTTAAAAAACAGCACAAGTAATTATGTAAAACAGAAAAGGGATATTTACATACACACGTATGTTCTCTACTTTTCATTTTACCTGGGAATAGTTGTACTTTTAAAGATAAATTATCACCTTAAAGTTAACAAAACCTGTTCTTAAATGTTTATTCATTTTTGCGTTAAATTTGTAGCATCAGAATTGTGCATGCATCTATGTGTGTGTTTGTGTGTCTATGTGCATGCACACATTTAGCATTAGTGTTTTATATTTTGTGTTTCAATTTTTGGGATGACATCTGTAACTGGTAACCAAAATATCATCTGTTTTTAAATATTTAAGATGGAGGTTAAACATCATTATTTCCACAAATGATTCAAGTTGTGAATACTGTTGCTGGTGTGGCCTTGGTGTTTATCAATTAATCCAAACTATATATTAATACAAAAGTAAGCTAATTTAAGATACTCAAATTAGATGTTCGATTGTATTGATTGCTATTCACATCTGTTCCAGAGCTTTATCAACTTCTGAGCTTACATGCAAGAATTTTACCTTCTAATGTGGAAGATAAGGTCAAGCATTCACATGCACACACACGTACATAGAAACACACACAGGGTCAAAACACAATTATAAAGTACTTGAGATTAGCCATACCAATGGCTAGATGTAAGGAGTTGTAAGTCCTAGTGGAGGTAAATTGCCTAGAAACCTTAAAATAATAGTAAAATTGACTAATAGTCTGCTTTTTTTCTGATATTGATGTGCAGGCAAGCCTAAAAAAGGTCAATTATGTAATATTCTTCCCTGAAATATAATCTCTGTGTGTTCTAAATTTTACGCCTCATGGTTGTAAAAGACTTTTATTAATCTATGTTTTTATATTAATAAATATACATGTTTAACATAAGAATGTTTTAGTAGTTACCTATTAAGAAACTTTGTGGTTTTTATGAATGTTAATTAGAATAACTGACAGTTAATCAAAATAACTCAAAATGTGGGCTTTGGGACACTAATCTTTAATGAATAGAGTATTTTTGTAATTGGGAGCTAATACCAGATACGCTTTGTGTCTGCTGCTGTGCTAGCTCCCATTTATCATTTAAATAGTAGGTTCAAAAATCAATAAAGACAGCACAACGGTTACAATGGTTGTAAAGATGAAGAAATAGAATCTGAATTATTTCAGTCCACTCATTCTTTGTAACTATTTAGATATTTCGTGTTTCAAATTTTAAATATTAAAACGTAATACAAACCTCAAGATGTAATATCTTTCTTAAGGGGAAAATTTTGAATTATACATACAATGTTTTACAGAATCTGAATAATATGTTTTAATTGAAATTTATCATTTTAAAGTCATTAATTGTTTAAAACTAAAGGAATCAAGAAACTATTATTACTGAACTATTATATAATTATTATTTAAAATGCTTTTATTCAATAAGAAACAGTTTTTTAAAAATTATCTGCTCCTGGTGCCAAAAATCTTGTTACATCACTAGAAGACAATATAATAATTTGTAATGCATACAAGAGTGTGTAGGAAATAGTTATGTCCCCACATGGACCAACTTTACTTGGCATATTTGATTTAATGTTTTTTGATTACTAATAACTTTCTGAAGACGAATGACCGGGAACTATACAGCGACAGGTGAGCAAAATGGGGATGCTGTTCTTGCCTTACTTAAGTCTTGGGATGTATTTTCAACTATACGATATTTGCCTGCAAAAATCTTTGGTTTCTAACATGCATTTTCCAGCTTTGTTGAGGGTCAAAACTATGTCATAATGAGGGTAGCAGATAACCAGCATCTAAAGATACTACTATTGCATGACTTGCCAAAACAAATGTGAAAATGTGAGTCCAACATTGTTACTGACAACTAGAAATATGCCAAAAAATTCTTCAAGAATAATAAATACCATTGGTAATTTTATTTGAATAGGGAAATTGCATTAACTGTTTCTCATCACAAGTGTGTGGCTCAGGCTAACTGAGGCAGTAATCTCCTGTTACCCAAGTGACTCATTAAAATAAATACTGTGTTCAAAATGTGCGTTTTTGTTTTTTTGTTTTTTTTTTTTTTTTTTTCCGCCTTCTCACTTTTTGAAGCTTCCCTGGAAGTTTGGTTTTGCAATTATCTAATTTTTATCAAATGATGCCAGAAAATAAAGTGGCCATTTCACTGATGGCAGTGGGAGATAAATATAATTGGGCACTGCTTGAATGGCTCGATGTGACTTTTAAAACGATGACCAAGGAGAAATCTCTCTTTCAAACACAGGTATATAAATATATCATAAATATCTTGAAATTATATTATTCTCTTTTAAACACATCCACTGAATCTTATGCCTAAAGAAAAAGAAACTGTTTACCTCCTTTTGATCAGGCACTTACTACCAAAGTCTATAGTATTTACTACTGAAAATTTCAGCTTACTCTTTCATATTTATAAGACTGATTAAAATTGAGCAATTACATAACATAAGTGCCACATCAGATTATTGAGTGAAATGTTCACAACCACCTTAACTGAAATGTTTCTTAACAAGAAGATTGTTTAGGAGTTGTCATAATCCAATCAATACATTTTTAAAAATTACAAGGAAAACCATAGTTACTACATTATTACACAGAAAAACTGGTTCCACAAAATTTATCCCAAACTCATGTTTTCAGAAATAAAACTGAACAAATACATTAACCCAAGATCAAGCAAATAATAAACTGTTGGGATAAGGATTTTAAGCAAAATAATCCAAACCATCAACTTCAGTACGTCACTCTTCTCACACCATCTTATATCTGTACACACATACACACCCATGTAAACAACTGATCCCATTTAAAACGGAGTATAAATCAGAAAGAAACGTGAGTGGGACTTAAACATAAATGTTAAGAGGAAAAAGAGAATGGAATAGAAGCAAATAACTACATGAAAAACCTACATCCTAAGACGTATTATTTTAAAACGTGGTAGTTTTCAGAAAAAAAAAATTAAAAAGCATTTCTCTCTGTTCTCAAAAAAATCAGAAAGTACATAACCACTTAAAAACACCTGAAGGAAGAGCAACAAGGATTCTAATACATTTTATAAAACAGAGGAAGATGGGCCAGGCATGGTGGCTGATGCTTATAATCCCAGAAATTTGGGAGGCCAAGGAGGGTGGATCACCTGAGGTCAGGAGTCCAAGACCAGCCTGGCCAACATGGTGAAACCCCGTCTCTATTAAAAATACAAAATATTAGCCTGGTGTGATGGCAGACACCTGTAATCCCAGCTACTTGGGAGGTGGAGGCAGGAGAATCACCTGAACCTGGGAGGTGGAGGTTGCAGTGAGCCAAGATTGTGCCACTGCACTCCAGCCTAGGCAACAAGGCAAGACCCTGTCTCAAAAACAAACGAACAAACAAAACAGAGGAATATGAAATGAAAGTGGTGGATGAACTCAGATATAAAATTGAAGAGAAATAAATGTCTGCCTTCTTATGCACACATAGTTTAAATATAAATCTATTTTTATGTTTAGTTCTAATTTTCTAGCTTAAGAAGTGTTAGAAAAAAAGGAGAGAGAAGAGGTAGGAAGAATTTACTGAAAGGTGGCAATAGGACGATGGAACTAGAATTTATTAAGATAAAGATCACATCATATACATCCTCAATTTGTTTTAATTTTCTATTTCTATCCTCACCAATGCAAATCTCCTTCTGAAACATAAACTCTTTCAGGACATGGGATGATAACTTACAGTAAGATCTCAATAAAACTATGGTGACGAGGAATAGATAATACCACATGGTGTGCCTAAGACTGTGGTAAGTAATAGAAGACACACTAGAGAAAAAGAGTAATCCTGAATCCATAAATATTTAAAGAAGTCAAATAATGTATTGAACAACTTAAATCATACATGCAATGAAATTATTTAGTTCCGATAGCAAGTCTTTCTTCCTTGTTGAATTGAAATCACCATAGGGAAAAATTGTGAATATTCACATGTATTATGCATAAAGCTATAAAAGGGCAATAATAAAAGATCACTATGTTAATCTCTTAAAAAGGGGTTATATTTACAGTTAGCAATAGCACACATAGCTGGCTGACAAGAAACGCAGATGCAGTGAAATTGCAAGCTGAAACCGTATTAAACCTCTAACATGGTTTTATCTGACAACCATGATTACCACCTAATCAAGGACTATATAAATGTAGAACCACACAGTATTTACAAAAAAATATATAAATCCATAGAGTGCTGAAGTCAGAAAACTCTGGCTGTGGTCCAGGCTTAGCCATACAATTGCCTTGAGAATTTTAACAAATAGTTTCAGTTCTTGGACATCATATTTCCACAAGTCAATTGATAGTTCTAATGATGAATGTTTTAATGCTTATGAAAATGCTTTGTAAACTGCCTACTGTATACTATAATTTACAAATTCTAAGCGATATCTTAATTTTCATGTATTTAATATATCTGAAATTGAGTTGCATCATATAAGTGCTAGTCATATAAGTGCTAATATAAGTGCTAATTTCAATTTGTCATTGAAATCGACAGCTATTTTTCTTTGTTAATGTACTTTAAAAATAGTGCATCTTACAATTTATGGTGTTAAAAGAATATCCATTTATTTAGGGATGCAAACTAATGGAATTCATGCCATCTTCAAAATGTGTTTTTTTTTTTCTTGTGGGGAATTTCTTGACTCTCTGCCTGTCTATCTCTGATAGTAACAAGGTTTGTGTGGTGGGTAAGTCCTTACACCCTACTGAGTGTGAAATATAGACTCCCCACTTAGCCTTTGTTGGTGTAGGTGAGGGTGGAGCAGGTTTTACTCTGGTGCTTGCCTGGGTTAGATCCATTATTTTCTCAAAGTTTTTATATTGTGATGCTGCCCCTTCCTACTCCTTCGATGGGGCCTTTTCTGTCTGTACCCATTGGGATTTCTGGGTTGCTTGTTTCTTCAGTTCCAGTTCTGTAAAATATGAATCAAAAAGAATACCCAGGGAACTCACCACTGTGCCCTTCCTTGGGTATTGACGTCCCCAGAAAGTCCAACTTCTCCCCATCTTTCATAGTCTTCTTAAGTTTTGTAAATAATGTTCAGCACTGTTTGTTATATTTGCTAAGAGAAATAGGGAACAGTATGTGCCTACCTGAAAGTGCTTTATAGCCAGGTTGTAAGAACAATCACTTTGAAATAATCATGGTAATCATGGTTTCAGATTTAATTCTGCCACCCAGAAAATTTTGATCATTATGCAAGCCCTTATTTCATTTTTTTCTAAGAATTCTTAACTTTAAAATAGAGATAATTGTATTACCTATTTCACTGAGCTGTTATAAAGAGGAAATATACAGACTTTTAAAATATGGATGGCTATATATTTAGCATTCAATTTTAGCTAGTATAAAAACTTTACAATTTCTGCATATTTAATTTTTATTTTAAAATTTTAATCATGGCTATAAATGAAACAGCTCATTAGATAGGCCGTTTTTAATCCTGAATATTCCCTAGGTCCAGGACTTGGTTTCTAAGACGTACCCCAAATGGCCAAATTTCATTTCTTCAGCTACCTCTGCATAACATGTATACCATGCTGTCGTACTCTTGTTGCTGTTAGTGCTGCCAGGGTTACTAATTTCCTCTCATCAATAATTATAATAGAAGGCTGGGCATAGTGGCTCAAGCCTGTAATCCCAGCACTTTGGGAGGCCGAGACGGGCGGATCACAAGGTCAGGAGATCGAGACCATCCTGGCTAACACGGTCTCTACTAAAAATACAAAAAACTAGCTGGGCGAGGTGGCGGGCACCTGTAGTCCCAGCTGCTCGGGAGGCTGAGGCAGGAGAATGGCGTGAACCCAGGAGGTGGAGATTGCAGTGAGCTGAGATCCGGCCACTGCACTCCAGCCTGGGCGACAGAGCGAGACTCAGTCTCAAAAAGAAAAAAATATATATATAATAGAAGTCATAAATTGTCTTACTCTGTAGATCTGAAACTTTTTTCCCCCTAGCTTTGTTTAAATTATCATTCTGTCTCTAGCTATTGGAGTAAGATCCAAATTTTACCCCTTTTCTAAGCTAAGCAAATACTTCTCTCAGTGAGAGAACAATCCCCATGTCCAAAAATACATGGAAGTACACCTGTGTCTTTCTTGAGAAAAAAGAAAACAACTTGTATTTCTTTTCAATACACACACACACACACACACACGTTTATTCTGAAAAGGACCTTTATGCTAGAATTAAAATTTTTAGTTTTTGTATACTAACATTTGACATGTATCTGCAATGTTTTATTTTAATGAAGCAGACATTTCTTGGGGTTGTCAGCTTAGAAAAATTAATGGTTGAGAAAATCAGGTACAACCTGGTTGTTGAAAAATCATAAACATGGTATCACTGTTTTCAAATTGTATGTTTCCTGCCTCTGCTTGAGATCTTAACAAGCTCAAAATACTTGACTATTCAACATATCCCTCCCAATTTCATTTTAAAAATTGTCTTAGTTCAAAAGAAACTTTCATTCTCAAAGTTAGTGTTCAATAATGCTAGTTTCCTTTCATTATGTCTTAGAGACAAATTGTTCAGTAGGCAATTATCTATTTGTGTTTCAGACCAGTAGGAGGCATCATTATGTTGCACTGAATGAAACCTCATCTATATGCAAGGAAGTATTGAACCCTAGCTTTACTAACATGAAGATATGGTGATTGGTTGAAATTCCCTCCTGGAGATCAATACCAGAAGCTTAGTAGGTGACACAAGTATTTTATATGCAAAAATCCAAAGGGTTTTGTTCACTGTAGTTAAATTTTGCATATTGCAACATCCCAAGTTAGAACGCTATACCAGCCTTAGGTTTAATATTGTGATTGTGTGCTAACTTTTTTCTAGGTTTTTTTTTGTACTAAAGTAATTCATTTATAATCGGTTAATCACTTAAATGTTTGAAACTATTTTGAAACCAAAATGGTGATACTGCAGAAAATAAGAAATAGTGACTTTACCTATTTATTTTTAAAATGACATCTACATATTAGCTACTTTAACAAAATAAAAATAATCACTTTGTGTTTTTATATCACCAACATTAGAATTAGAAATATATTAAAACTGTAGTCTAAAATATCAATTATGAAGAGGAACCTAATTTTAAGTAATAATAAAGTTCTCTAATAAAGATGCCTTTAAAAGAAAATGCTTCATTAAGTATTTTTTGTAAAAAAATTGAAATATAAGTTAACACCAACATTTACATGCTCAAGTAAAGTGCACATATATATTTTTCTCATTACTTATTCAATTTATGATTGCTGATGATTCACTTAAATAATTGTAAGCCACACTTTAAAATTAATATACTATTTAATGTGCTTAAATATGACTGCATTGAAAATATTTTATTAACATCCTCAATGCAGAAAGTTTGGACTGTACAAGCATGTAAACCTGCAGAAGACAATTTTCATGTTATTTGGAGTTAGAAATAATTAAAAAATGTTAACACATGGTCAACTTTTAAATTGAATATGTGAGCCAAAAGTATATTGTTTCATTACATAAACATTTATATTAAATAAAAATATTTTGCTTTGGTCTTTTTATTTCATTTTTGAAACAAATAATATTTATATTACTGATTGTCAGACTATATTTAACTAAAAATTTTTGATTTACATGATTACTCTCTAACTCAATATACAACTATGCCATTGAACTAAATGTCACATACTGTACATTCTCACTTACAGGTGAGAGCTAAACATTGAGCACACATGGTAATAAATACGGGAACAATAGGCAGTATGGACTATTAGAGAGTGTGGGGGGTAAAAAAATTGCCTACGGGGTACTATGCTCACTACCTGGGTAATGGGATTACATGGGAATATTCATATAATATTCCCATGTAACAAACCTGCACGTGTAACCTTTGTATCTAAAAGTTGAAATTAAAAATAATTTCCTAACATTGGTAACAGATGTAAATTTACATATCACAGAAGCAGAACATTCTTAAGGTCAAAGATTATAAATACAAAGCAATGTCTAGTGCATCAAAGTCAAACTTCCAAAATCCAAATTTAAAAAAAAATTGAAAACAATCAGAAAGTAGGTAATGTTACATACAGGGAAATAATGATTCAAGTAACTGTTTATTTCCCATCACAAATTAAAAGGAAGAAATCAGTGTACCAGTATCTTTAATGTAGTGATCCAAAAAACTCCTAACCAAAAACATTATATTCAATATCCTGGAAATATCTTGCAGGAATGAAGGGGAAATCCTTTTTAATATAAAATGAACAAAATGTATCACCATCTAATAATGGAAACTCCTTCAGTTGAGAGAAAATTATACTGGGAAAAACAACAAAATTTATGACCCTATGAAGGAATTGGGAGCATTTAAAAAGATACTCATATGTACAAATGGAAAAAATGTCATGCCATCTTAATTTATTTAGTATACACATGACTAAAAATAGACACAATAGTTTCTTATCAAGTGTATGGCATGTAAATGTTATGCATATGGTAATGTAATATCTGAATAGATCATTGAAATTACTTATATTTTACATAAAGTGGTAAATATTAATCATAAGTAGCCTTCATTAATATAAAAGAAAAATGACACTTTTTAATCCATAAGTAGCTATTATTAAAAATAATTTAATATGTTATTCATAAACATAAACAACAAATAGTAATTAAATTCCAAAATTTTACATGTCAACCAAAAGAAGACAGGAAAGAAGGAAGAGGAGAATAAAAATTTGAGGAGTAAAATAGAAAAGACTTAAGAGATGGTAAACCTAAATCGAACCACATGAATCTTTCAATTAAATATTAATACAGTAAACAATTCAAATAAATGGCAAAATAGTTCTAAACTACAGATAGCTTAGATGACTCTAAATAGGATAATGGATGCATGAACTTTGGTGCATCGATGTAATGTGATACTAATTGACAATATAAAGATATAATCTACCAATATATTAGGCAATCTGAACACATGATGCTGAGAGAAAGAATGCTTAGAAAAAACAATATAAACTGTGTAATGCCACACTGAGGAAATCATAGAAGCTCCACTCTGGTCACCTTCAAGTCACTATCTACACAAAAATAAACATTTTTCTAACATTTAACAGCCTTAATCTGTTTTGTCTGTGCTAAAACTTCTTGTGATTAGCATCGTACAATACATACTCCTCTGTGTCTGATTCACTTAAATTTTTTTGCCTGTTACAACCATTAAAACTGTCTCTGAGAGTTACTATTCACTTGTTTTCATTGCTATATTCACTTGTTTTCATTACTCACTTCGTGTATAAACCTAACACATTTAATAAATTTTCCTGTTAATAGGCATTTGGCAAGTTTACAGTTTGAACTGTTATGAACAATGCTAATACAAACATTTACAATAAATGTTTGTCCATGTATTTTAAATATATGTAAGCATTATAGCGGGATATATACCTAGGAGTGAAATTGTGTGTCATGGGATTTGTATATGTTCACTTCTTAAGTTACTAGCAGTTTAATGATGCAATTTTATCCATTAAAAATTTTATCTGCAACATCAATGCTTTTTGAGGTGCTGCACATTGTTGCCCAAACTTGATATTTAGTATTTTCTTTACTTCAGACACTCTATTTTACAGGTAGTTGTATTGGATTGTAGCTTAATTTTGCATATTCTTGTTAATTAATGAATGTGAGAACTTATATTATGTTGATATCTGGTTAATCCAATATCATTTGTTACAAAGATCATAGTTTTCACTGTAATGATCATTTTACCATAAGTCATGTGACTGAACATATGTGGGTTCATTTATAAGTTGTCTATTATTTTTCTATCCCTACATCAATCATATATTGTTCAATGTTAAAATAGCTTTAAATTATTTTTTTCACAAATTAATTTTTATGAAAATTTAGAAATAACTTGTATATTTACATACATAGATATTCACACACTCATATGGTTTTGCTGTGTCCCCACCCAAATCTCATCTTGAATTGTAATTACCATGATCCCCCTGTGTCATGGGAGGAACTCATTGAGATGTAATTTAATCATGGGGGTGATTACCCTCATGCTGTTCTTGTGATAGTGAGTGAGTTCTCACAAAGTTTGATGGTTTTATGAAGGACTTTTCTCCCTTTTGATCAGCACTTCTCCTTGCTGCCGCCATGTGAAGAAGGACGTGTTTGCTTCCCCTTCTGCTATAATTGTAAGTTTCCTGAGGCCTCCTCAGCCATGCAGAACTGTGATATTTCTTCAATTTATTTCAATATATGTGATTGTTTGAATGCTAATATAAATAACATTATCTTTAAATGTTTATTTTTTTCTAGAATAATATTGACAGGTATCCTTCTTTAATTTTAATTTAATTTTCCAATGTTAAACAAACTGTATAATAAAACTTACTTGATCAGGATTTGTTATATTTATATGTAAGTGGAATCAATTTTTTACATTTCATGCAGGATAGGATATTTCATCTGTATTCATAAAAATATTGTGTTGTAATTTGTAACTCTTGCAATCTTTGTCATATATTTATTTTGTTATATTGAATCTATCTCATTTTATAAATTAAAAATTATAACACAAACATAATAATTATATTATCAGTAGGCAAAAACTTGAGCTGACACTTTATAACAAATAAAGTTATATAAAAATTGACATGCAAAAGCACATGAAAAACAGATGAACATCATTTTCATGATAGAATTGCAAATTAAACTGCAATAATATACAACTTCATACTTTTTGTGTCCAGATTGGTAAGTGACCAGACAGAAAAGTTTCAATTTACCCTCCCTCTTGGGCTTTAGAATCTTATTTGGTATTCTTCCATGCTCAATTCTAGTGGCTTTGAAGCATACCACTTTGTTTTTCTACGGCTTTGGCTTAATTCTTTAACTTTCAATATTACTCAATTTTCATAATTCTTTAAAGGATCTGAAGGAAAAACCTTGATACTAAGCCAGTGCCAAGAATGGGGTTGTGACTTCCAGGTCAAATGGAGATTCTCAGCCCTTCTCTGAAAGCCTCTTGCCTCTTTGAAATTTCTTTCCTCTTAAACACTGTTGTATCAGAAGTTTCATAGGAAAGCTGAAAAAAATCCAAGTGGCTTTTTCTGTATCTAACAGTGGGTCCTGCAATGAGGGTGAGATAATGATTTTAAGAGATTATATTTTGACCTTCATGAAGCTTTCCTACTTTGAAAGACAAAGATGTAACCAAGTCAACTACAAGACAAATGTTTCATGAAAATAAAAGTGCATAGTCTGCCCTGGAAAGCATTTTCCTAGTTTTAGTATGAGTATATTTAGTCACTTTGTTAACCTCACTGTGCTTCATCCATCACACACATTTTATTTTTCTCTCAGAAAAAATTTGAGACATAAGAATTTTTATGTCTAATAGTTTTTTGGAATTGGAATAGAATTTTTTTAAGAATTGACTGTTAATGACAGTTCAAAAATTAACACCAGACAAGAACTTTAACACAGTTCCGTATATATGAGTATCTTGTACAGAAAATTTAATTGTATCATGGTTAAATCTCATGTAAGAGAGACTACTTCCTTTCTTTTCTCTTCAGATATTTCTGCGAAAGAAGCAGATGGCATAATCCAGTTTTTAGCAGCTGGCACAACAGGTAAAAAATGAGAAAAAATTAAGGGCTATTGAATGCTAAGGAGCAATATTCATTCAGGCACACAGGGAATTAACAATGGAGCTCTTGTTAGTTTTAATGAGCATGTGTGGCCAATCTGGAAATTTTCACATTGAATCAGCACAAAGTTATGTAGCACAGGTGTTTAATTGTCAATTGATTTAACATCTGATCTGAATGAATTAGGAAAAAAACAGAAATAAAAACTTATTATTTGCAAAGATAGAAAGTTCTGGAAAACAAAATTATGTTAAATTAGACATATTTAAGAAAATTTGGAGGCCAGGCATGGTGGCTCACACCTGTAATCCTGACAATTTGAGAGGCTGAAGCAGAAAGGTTGCTTGAGTCTAGGAGTTTTAGATCAGCCTGGCCAAAATAGTGAGGCCCCTTCTTTAAAAAAAAAAAAAAAAGAAGGGGAAGAAAGAAAGAAAGAAAAGAAATATTTAAGAAAATTTGACTGGGCAAGATGGGTCATGCCTGCATGCCTGTAGTCCCAAATACTTTGAGAAACTGAAGTGGGAAGATTGCCTGAAGCCAGTAATTTGAGGCCAGTCTGAGCAACATAATGAGACCCCATCTCTACCAAATGAAAGAAATAAATATTTAAGAAAATTTGAGGGGTGTCTAAGTAAAACATAATTCCATCTCATTTAATAATTTTATATGTGTATGTATGCTTTTGTTTCCTAAACAATAATACATTAAAATGTTTAACATTTTCAATGTCAGTATTTTGTATTGTGTATGATTCAATTTACAATACTATGAATTTTTATTCAAATATATTCTATAGAATGACATTTATTTTCTGACATTCAATCACTAGAACTTTCTTTATTAATGAGTTTGGAGTAGAATGGCTCCAATATATGCAAGACATGTGTCCATGAGTGTGAATGAATTTGTGATATGTATTTTGTTCATTGAGGTTGCAACTTTTTATCTTGTTATATAACTGGAGGTAGAAGTAAGTAAGCACAGCACTGACCATATGTGGATTGTCTTTTGCCAATCACATTTATCTAAACATTCTTGCTCTTTTTGTATACAAGATATGCAGAAATCTCAGGAAACTTGATATCACATCATGAAACTCCAAATAGTTACTTTATTCAGTTTCTGTTTTATAAGATATTAAAGAGTTACCTCATGATGACTTTACAGCTTCTAAATTTATGACATATACCCTTATATGTATGAAAATTAATTGTTTTCAGAAGGTAGACTTTATTCCATTGTTCCTTGTCCTAATTTGTCTGAGCAGTTATAATAATACATGATTTGGTATTTTAAAAAATTATCATTTGTTAACCCATTTTTAAAAATCCCATTCATTTGGAGATGGCAATACCTGAATTGAGAATATGTGATTTGCTTTTTCACAGGAAAGTTAAACTATTGATTATAGAAAAGATCTGTTTATTCAAAATATACATTCCTATAACTATATATTGTGTGGTTATTTACATAGCCATACAAATATGGATTTGGAATAATTATATGTTTTCTTCCAGTACACACCTTCTTAGGCTATTTGATCTATCCCAAACTGATTTCTGATATACAACAGAGATATAATATGTGTTTTGAGGATAAAAGGAAACAAAGAGGGCCAAGCGTGATAGCTCATGCCTGTAATCGCAGTACTTTGGGAGGCGGAGGCAGACAGATCACCTGCGGTCAGGAGTTCGAGACCAACCTGGCCAACATGATGAAACCCCACCTCTACTAAAACTACAAAAATTAACCGAGGGTGGTGGTGTGTGCTTGTAATCCCAGCTACTTGGCAAGCTGAGGCTGGAGAATCACTTGAACCCGGGAGGCGGAGGTTGCAGTGGGCCTAGATCTGGCTGCACTCCATCCCAGGCAACAGAGCAAGAATCCCTTTCAAAGAAGAAGAAGGAAAAAAAACAAAAAACAAAAAACAAAAAACCAGAAAGAGAAAAGGAAACAAACTGTGTCTGTAACTTAAGGAATAACATTGTGTCTTTTGTTTCTCATACTTTAGCAAGCAAGAGAATCACTTGAAGACAGTGTATTATTCTGGTTTACCAATGCCACGTTTCTGATTCAGTAGGTCTGTTTTACAGCTTGGCAATTTCGTAGTTAATAAGCACCTCATGCGACTCTGATATATGTAGCCCATAAACTAGACCCTCTACCTTGTCGCAAGGAGAGAGGACTTTCTGTATCCTGGGTTCTTGCCTTGGTGTACTGGAAGAATTGGGTTACACGTGGACTTGGAGAATGAGTGTATAGTTTTATTGAGTGGAAGAAGCTCTCAGCCCGTGAGGGAGCCAGAAGGGAGATGGTCTTCCCCTAGAGTTGGGCCACTCAACAGCCCCAGCTCTCCTACAACTGCACCCAATCTCCACCTCTAACCTCCGATGGATGGCCTGCTGGCGTGCCGGCATCTGTCAGTGTGCTCTTCTGCTGCCGTGCTCCCCTTGACGCCCTCTTGCCTTCCAGCTGCTTGCGGCTTCTTCTGCCAATCCGCTCCTCTTGACGTCCAGCCGCTTCTGTCTCTGCCTTGCTAGGGTCCTGGGTTTCTACAGGCCCTGGATGGGAGCGTGGCAGGCCAGGGTGGTCTTGGAAAAGACGCTAAAGCAGGTGTGCCAGTCCTCACCTCGGTCCATGGGGGTGGAGCCCTAGCCAGGGACCCGCCTTTCTCTACCCAACCCTTCCCTGCCCCTCTCCCATATCATCAGCACCACATTATTTTGATTACTGTAGCTTTGTAGTAAAGTTTAAAATTAGGGAGTGGCCAGGCGTGGTGGCCTACGCCTCTTATCCCAACTGCTCGCTACTCAGGAGACTGAGGTACAAGAATTGCTTGAACCTGGGAGGCAGAGGTTGTAGTGAGTCGACATGGCGCCACTGCCCTCCAGCCTGGGTGACAGAGTGAGACTCTGTCATAAATAAATAAATAATAAAATAGAATTAGGGAGTGTGACTCCTCCAACTCAGTTATTTTTCAATACTGTTAGGGTTATTCTGGGTCCCTTGTAGTTCCATTATGAATTTGAAGATAGTTTTTTATATATCTGCAAAAAGAGCTGTTGGAATTTTGATGGCAATTGCCCTGAATCTGTTTATTACTTTAGGTAGTGTTGGCCTCAAAACATACATACATAGATGATAGATAGATAGATAGATAGATAGATAGATAGATAGATAGAT